>NC_089839.1:122660843-122975843 GCF_035609145.1 Eleutherodactylus coqui | reverse complement strand
TGCTCTTTCTTAGGGGCCCCTATCACACAAACAGAAGTGCAGGAAGCCATATCAAATTTAAAAAACAACAAGGCTCCAGGCCCGGACGGATACACAGGAGAGTTCTTTAAAATACTAAAAGATCAGACGACACCATTAATAGAAAAGCTATTCAACAGCTACATGCAGGGGACTCCTATCCCATCAGATATGAACACGGCCCACATTAAACTTCTCCCCAAACCGAGTAAAGACCCTATGGACGCAACAGCATACCGTCCAATTTCCTTAATTAATACAGACCTAAAACTGATGCCAAAAAAAGTGGATTATACCCACCTGATAATCAGGTTTCCAGTAGTCTCCACGACAGCACCAATGAGATTGCCTCCTCCTGGTAGGACAGGAACATACTGAGAGGTTAAAAGCTCCCCCCCTTCCCCACTTTCCTCAGTGGATTCTAACGAATTGCCGGGGCAGGAGCTAAACTTAAATTTCTTCCCCTAACCGGGGTTTTTTTTATTTTTAAATTTATTATTTTACTTTTATAGGGCGGGAAAGGTACGGGTGCTGTCGTGGAGACTACTGGAAACCTGATTATCAGGTGGGTATAATCCACTTTTTCCCCCAGTCGTCTCCACGACAGCACCAATGAGACGTACCAACTAAAGTTTATTAGGGTGGGATCGCTGTCGAGAGGACTTTGCGGCCGAAGGCCATGTCCTCGTCCTGCTGCACTTTTACCCTATAGTGTTTAGTGAACGTGTGGGGTTTTTTCCAGACTGCGGCCTTGCAAATTTGCTCGACCGAGGCTGAACTGTGTTCGGCCCATGAGGACGCTACTGCCCTTGTGGAATGGGCTTTAAGAGCTAACGGGATCTCCTTCCCGAGGGCCTTATAGGATTCTATGATAGCCAGGCGGATCCACCTGGCTATGGACCTTTTCGCTGCTTTGCTACCCTTATTTGGGCCACTGAACTGGACGAACAGGTTGTCGTCCCGCCTCCAGTGGCTCGTTGTATCTATGTAGGTTAGGACTGCTCTCCTAACGTCCAGGCAGCTTAGGGTTCTTTCCTCCTCGTTTTTTGGGTTGCTGAAGAATGAGGGGATTATTATATCCTGGGACCTATGAAAATCTGACACTACTTTCGGCATAAAGGCCGGGTCTGTTTTAAATATTAGTTTGGTGTCTGCAATTTTCATAAGCGGGTGGCGGATGGACAAGGCCTGTAGTTCGCTAACCCGTCTTGCGGATGTAATGGCTACTAGGAAGATGGTCTTGATTGTAAGCATTCTTATAGGTAGCGCCTCGATCGGTTCGAATGGTACCGCTGTCATGGCCCCTAGAACCCAATTAAGGTTCCAGTCTGGGAACAGGTTTATGGGCCTAGGGCGTAATCTAGCTGCTGCTGTTAGGAACCTGTGGACCCATCTATCGTCTGCGAATTTTGTGTCGCAGATAGCGCTAAGGGCTGAAACTTGGACTTTTAGGGTGCTCGGGGAGAGGCCCATCTCTAAGCCCTCCTGCAGGAATTCTAAGATTAGCGGAGTGTCGGGGATAGAATCCCCACGATCCCTTCCCTGTCTCCATGAGGAAAACTTTCTCCAGACCTTCTGGTAGATCAGGTGGGTCGTCTTTTTCCTACTGGACATTAGGGTTTCTACTACTTTCTCTGAGAATCCTTTCTTTCTTAGCGAGGATTCCTCAAGAGCCATGCCGTTAAATGGAGTTTGTCTAGGCCGGGGTGGTTCAGTGGCCCCTGCAATAGAAGATCCGTCCAGGTAGGGAAGGTGACTGGGTCCTGGACGCTCAGTGTTGTCAGAAGACCGAACCAGCTTCTTTTCGGCCAGAAGGGGGTCACTAGGATTAGCGTGCATCCCTGGGTTCTGAAGTGCTGTAAAACCCTGGGGATTAGTGGTATGGGAGGAAAGGCGTAGGCCAGTCCTTGTCCCCAGTCCTGGCCTAGGGCGTCTACCGCTATCGGACGATCTCCTGGCCGGAGGGAGAAAAAGTTGCCTACTTTTGTGTTCTCCCTGGTTGCGAAGAGGTCCAACTGTGGGGTCCCCCACCGGTTGGTTAAGATTCTGAATGCCTCTGGGGAGAGGGACCACTCTCCTGGGTCTATCTGCTTCCTGCTGAGGAAGTCTGCTTTTTCGTTTAGTGTCCCCTTTAAGTGGGTTGCCGTGATCGAGAGGATCCGGCCCTCCGCCCAGTGAAAGATTTTCTGTGCGATGCTTTGCAGTGGGGGAGATCTTGTGCCCCCTTGGTGTCGTATGTGAGCGACCGCGGTGACATTGTCTGACAGTATTTTTATGTGTTGGTTCTGTAGCGAGTTGCCCAACTGCTGTAGAACCTGCCAAACTGCCTGTAGTTCTCTGAAATTTGAGGACTGTTCTTTTATCCTCTGAGGCCAGGGACCCTGAAAGAATTGGTTCCCCACATGCGCTCCCCATCCACAGGCGCTTGCGTCTGTTGTGATGTGGATGGCTGGGTTTTGTAGCCAGTGAACCCCTCTCCGCAGGTTCTCTGGGGATGTCCACCAACGCAGGGATGTTTTTGCCCTGTTTGGGATGTACATCCTTGCCCCTAACGAGGACTGCCTTTTGTCCCACGAGGATAGGACTACGGCCTGCAGGGCTCTGGTGTGGGCCTGGGCCCATGCTACTCCTGGGATGCATGATGTCAAGCTCCCCAGGAGAGACATTGCCTCCCGAATTGTGCAGAATCATCTTCGTAGGAAGGTTTTGACTATTCTGCGGATTTTTTGTATTCTCTCCTCGGGAAGGTAGGAGCATTGCGATTCTGAGTCGAGAGTTATTCCCAGAAACGTCTTCTGCTTGCCGGGATCTAGGCTGGATTTTTCCCAGTTTATAATCCATCCCAGTGATTGGAGAAGTTGTAGCACTGTCTCCAGGTGTTTGGTTAGGAGTTTTTTGGACTCTGCTATTAATAGAATATCGTCCAGGTACGGTACTACTAGGATCGATTTTTCTCTCAAGTGGGCGGCTACCTCCGCCATAATCTTGGTAAAGATTCTGGGAGCTGAGGATATCCCGAAGGGCAGGCATCTGAACTGGTGGTGCTCTATTCTTCTGCCCATGTCCACTGCGAACCGCAGGTATTTCTGTGAATCTTTGTGGATCGGGATGTGAAAATAAGCGACCTTTAGATCGATGGACGCCATGTAGGCTCCTCTGGGGATCAACTTTATTGTCGAGGAGATGGTTTCCATTTTGAATCTCCTGTATCGGACGCAGGTGTTCAGGTCTTTCAGGTTTATTATCGTCCGGTGTTTCCCGCCGGGTTTTTTTACTAAAAAGAGCCTGGAGTAATAGCCCTGGGTTTCCTCGTTTCGCGGTACGGGAGATATTGCGTTTAACCGTTGCAAGTCGCGCACGCTTTGCCCTAGTAAATGTAGTTGTTTTTTTGGGGCTCGCGTGGTAATAAATTTCCTTCTGGGGATGGACACCAGCTCTATCTGGTATCCGTACTGTAGGATCTTTGGGATCCATGGGCCCCCGCAGATTGCGACCCATTGATCCACAAAGCTCCCCAGCCTTGCCCCTACGGGGTCTTTGCTTCGGCTCCCCCTGGTGGGGGTTGAAGAGGATATTCCTTCCTCTGCCCCCCTTGGGGTAACTCCAGCGGCCTGTCTTGCCCTTGCCTCGGTAGGCCTCGGGCTGCTGCATTGGGGCCCGGGGAAAGGTCTTTACTCTCTGTGGTTTTTCCTCAGGGAACCCTTTTTTACTGTCGGCCGCCTTTTCTAGAATTTTATCTAGGTCCGGTCCGAATAGAAATTGGCCGTAGAATGGGAGGGCACACAATTTGTTTTTCGAGGCCAGGTCACCTGACCATGATCTCAGCCATAACACCCTTCTGGCTGAGTTAGAGCGGGCTGTGGCTTTTGCTGAGAGTTTGACGGTCTCGGCCGCGGCGTCCGCTAGGAAGTTAGTGGCCATGCGCAAGATGGGAAGGGAGTTAAGGATCTGATCCCTCGGTGTTTTGTTGGTCAGGTGTAGTTCCAGCTGCTCTAACCATACCCCCAGGGTCCGCGCCACGCAAGTGGCTGCGATCCCTGGCCTAAGGATGTTTGCCGCTGCCTCCCATGATTTCTTTAGGAGTCCCTCTGCCTTGCGATCCATGGGGTCTTTTAGCTGTGCGGCATCCTCAAAGGGAAGAGTCGTCCTCTTGGCTACCTTGGCCACCGGGACGTCTACCTTAGGTATTTCGTCCCAGCTTGCGCAAGCTTCCTCTTCCAAGGGGTATCTCCTTTTTACGCCTCGAGCGGAGAAGGAACCTGCGTCTGGTTTACTCCACTCTCTCTGAATTATTTTAGAGATGTTTTTGTGGACCGGGAAGGTATGTTTACGCCTCTCCCCAAGTCCACTGAATATCTCATCCTGTCGGGTCCGCGGCTCTCTGGGCTGTTCTATTTTTAACGTAGCCCTGACTGATTTAATTAGTTCCGTCAACTCGTCTTGATGGAACAAATATTTCCTGTAGTCCTCCTCCTCTGAGGACTCTTCGGCCGCCTGTTCCTCTTGCTCTGATCCGATGGAATTCTCGGAATCAGAAGGCTCCTCGGGAACATACGCCTTTCTTTGGCGTTTCGCTGGCGGTGCCGGCAGTGACGTTAGAGCTGATCGCACCTCCTCCTTCACCAGCTTCCTAACGTCATCCAGGAATCCCCCCGATTCCTCTCTGACTAGCCTAGCCACGCATGCCTTGCATAGAGGCCTCTGATACGTGGCTGGCAGTCTCGTCCCGCATTCCACGCACTTTCGCAGTTTTGTTCTGGGGGGGGGATGTCTTTTTTATCCCCCTGACAAACAAAGCATTTTTGCGGGTAAACATGCAATTTTTCCATATACAACATCTGGATATTTGCATTGTATTTTTGCCGCACTAGCTACTTACGGCCGCTGAGGCTGAGGTTTCAGCTGTCTCTGGGGCTGGAGCACTCATCTTTATACCAGTGCTGCAGACACCCTGCGACCTGTAGTGCTGGTGTTCTGGCTTCTCTCAGGTTCCTATTTGAATTTTCGCGCTCCTGCGCTAAGCCCCGCCCCCTCCGCTCCTAATGCAGACGCGATGACGTCATCGCGCTGGACGCGAGATGCGGCGCCCCGCCCCCTGCCGTCAAAGGGCTTCCTGGAGCGCCGCACTGTAATTTCTGCCGGAGGACGAGGGGGACTGAGGCTCCCGCTTTGAACCCCCCATGGGCCACCGCGGGAGGAACCTGGCCCGGGGGTTACCACCCTGATGTGGCGTCCCGGGAGTCGTCTGGCTGCGAAGGGATGACAGGGTGAGCCACTGCCTTCCGATCCGCCTGTATACTTTCGCTGGCTTCTCCACCAGCTCCTCTCATAGATCCTGCCTCCTGGCAGGACAGGAAGACACTGAGGAAAGTGGGGAAGGGGGGAGCTTTTAACCTCTCAGTATGTTCCTGTCCTACCAGGAGGAGGCAATCTCATTGGTGCTGTCGTGGAGACGACTGGGGGAAATCATGGCAGACCGCCTGGCTACCCTGTTGCCCCTTCTGATTTCCCCACTTCAGAGCGGCTTTGTAAAGAACAGATCCACGACAACTAATATAAGGAAAATATTAACAATCCTGGATGATATAAAAATGAACCCAGCAGATCACCCTCAATCGGCACTCTTGACAATAGATGCCGAAAAAGCGTTTAACAATGTCTCGTGGAGGTGGTTGGAGACAGTGATGGACAAAATGGGCTTTAAAGGCCCTTTTCACACTCATATATGGAATCTATACGCCTCCCCACTGGCTCAAATTTATACTCCAGGCTTCCTGTCCCCAAGGTTCCCATTACAAAAAGGCACCAGACAAGGATGTCCACTGTCCCCGCTCCTTTTTAACATTGCGATAGAACCACTGATACACATATTGGAGGGAAATAAAGACATAGAGGGAATTAAAATCCGAAACAAGACTATCAAATCTATGCTCTTCGCAGACGACATTCTGTTAGTCCTAGCATCTCCGCATACAGATCTGCCACAGGTATTTGCCCTCCTAGAATCATTCGGGAAGCGATCAGGATTTAAGGTCAACACCACAAAGTGTGAATTACTTGACATTTCTCCTCGAAGTAATTTACACAACATCGACACTAAAAAAACTCCTGTCACCATGGCGGGGAACTCTATTAAATACCTGGGCATAAATATAGGAAGGGTACCTGAGAGCCTATACAAGCTAAACTACCCCCCAATAATACAAAAAAAATCATAAACGAACTTCAAAGATGGAATAACCCCCCCGCTAACATTTATGGGGAGATGTCACCTAATTAAAATAATCAGCTTTCCAAAACTACTATACCAACTACAGACTATCCCACTCTTACTAAAAAGACAAGACATAGGAAAATTATATGCAGCATTCTCAACGTTTATCTGGTCGCGCAAACGACCTCGTATTGCCATGAAAAAACTAATGATGTATAAAAATAGGGGGGGGGGGGGGGGGTTGAACCTACCAGACATACGCACATATAACGTGACCAGCTTGGTGAGACATTCGTTAGACTGGCTCCAGGGATCGGATCACTTTTCAAACTACACACTTGAGAAGGAACTACTACATCCATGGAATTTAAACACCCTATTACACACAGGCTTTGCTAAGCTCCCACCTGAGGTTAAACACTCAAACATGGCAAGAGACACTATCGCAGCTTGGAAAACTGCACGCAAAGCATATAAACTATCATTCAAGCTCTCAAAGCATATGGAGTTATGGGGGCACCCTGAATTTAGAGAAGAAAGAACAAACAAAATGTTTAAAGAGTGGCGTAGTAAGGGTATTGGAAGAGTTCAACACCTTCTCCACCATAAAGAGCCTAGGTATAAAACATTCAAGGAGATGCAGGAAACATATGACTTATCTCCATCACACTTCCTACCATATGCGCAAATGCGGGGATTCCTGCAGACAAGGCTAATTGAGATCTCAAAAGAAGCAATAAATAACCCAATGGATCTACTTATAGGGAACCCTCCCCCAAGACATTCCATATCTGACCTATACCACCGATTCAGGGAAGGATGGGCTTTACCAGACAATAACCAAATGTTTAAAAGATGGGCACGAGAATTACAAGACCCCGAGATAACCCAAAAAATTATCCAAAGCTGGGACGCAGTGAGAAAGGCCATAACAAACGAAAGATGGCGCGAAACTTTCTTCAAAATAATACATGGCGCAATATACGGCTTTAACATCCCCCCACATCAGGGAAATCCAGACAGATTACAGGCATGCCCCAAATGCTCCCAACCAAATTCTGATCTACTACACGGACTCTGGCACTGCTCCAAAATTAAAATGTATTGGGAGCAAGTACAAGTGTTGATACAGGAGATAGGGGAGATACTTATCCCCTTAACTCCACAGGCCTACGTATTCCATGTCCTAACCAGCCTCGGTATTCACACTAAGATCATTCATACTATCCTTATAATAAGCAAAAGATGTCTCTTGTCAAACTGGCTACAAGCAACTCCACCAACAACCCTAGATATAATAAAACAACTAAAATACCTACTAAAAATGGAGAGACTGGAAATAGAAAAAAGCGCAGAAGCGCAGGCACCAAAGTTTTTCGCAAAATGGCAAATCTTTATAGAAAAATTTCTGGACCCTGAAGAGATCACTACATGTGTAAAGCCGTTTAGAAATACATCTTGGTACTATATCCAGACAGACACGAATCGTCTGGGGAGACTTAAATTAGATTAACATAAACAAATAACGCCACAGCAGATGGGAGAGGAAGTAGACAGAAATGAAGGATAGCTATAAAATTAGACCTAAGCCCCACGCAGGTCTCAGTCCCAAATCTAATCTAATCCTAAGAATAATAATAATAGAAAGATCAGGAAAAAGCATAAGATATTAACACAAAGTTCACATATGGAAGGAAATGATAACCACCACGATCTTTGTTATTGATGATTTATTTGTATATGTATATGTATATACAAGTATGTGGAAACGTACATATATATTTTCTTCTCTATTTCAATTTTTTTTTCTTCCTTTCTCTCCCTTTTCTTTTTCACTATTATTCTACTTTATTTTCTTATTCAATTATTATACTTTATACAATATGTTGATACCAGCCGAATGAACACAAACAGAAACCTTTGAGATACACCAAGGACTTTTCGACTGGAAAATGTTATGTTATATATTATACTATGCTGTTTAAACATATGAAAAATCTCAGTAAAAAAAAGTTAAAAAAAAAAAAAAATCCCACATGGAGTGAGGTCTGCAGTAATTGTGGGGCGCCCTGCCCCTACCCTGATGTTACTTCCTCCCATGTGCCCACTTCCAGTGTCTGTAATGTCACTTCCAGTCCCTCCCCTTCTGGGACAGGACCAGGCCCCACCCCTTCCTCCTCAAGTGGCCATCTTGCCTTACCTGGAAGTGCTGCCGCCCAAGGCCCCGCCCCTTCCTCCTCCAGCGGCCATCTTGCCTCACCTGGAAGTGCTGCCGCCCCAGGCCCCGCCCCTTCCTCCTCCGGCAGCCATCTTGCTACACCCAGGAAGCCTAATTCTTCGACGCCCCTGTATCCAGTGCTGCGTGCAGATGGCTCTTCATGTGCCATCCAACACTGTGCCTCTATCCCCAGAAGGCACTGTAGAACTAGCTAACCAGTCCAATTTCGGCAGCTTTACCCTGATGATGTTAGGGGAAGATGGTTCCCCTGAGCCTTGCCCCTGGCTACGGATTCCATCCATGGGCAGATCCATCCCCCTCTAGTGCTAATGTAACCCGTAGCCTCATGGGGGAATTCCAAGGAGTACAGAGAGACATCTGAAGTGCGCAGGACCGCCTTGAACATTTCATTAACACAAGTGGTGACCAGCGGGCCCGGATGCCAGGGCCCGCACGTTTAGCCCATAGCCAACAGCCTCCCATGTCCGCAGGATTCCAGCCTTCAGCTGACGCTACTGTGTTGAACGTTTCTTTTACTCCTACTCAAGTATCCATCCTCCAGACCGGTCTCCCTGACCCGGAGAAACAGCCGATGCCTTTTTACCGGAGACTGGTGCAAATTCAGAAGAATTTAAGTGCTACCTGGAAGGACCTCCAGGCGCTTACTGAAGTTAAAGCAGGAGACACCTACTGGCCAGTGATTGAAAAGCACCTGGACCCAAAGAAGATGGAGAGCAACATTACATATGAATCCGGGGTTCAGTTCTGCGAACAGATTAAGGTGTGGGACAGGATCGTCTTGCAGATCAAGCCACCACCATCCAAGACATTACCCAGGAAAAGGGGGAATCTGTGGAGAAGTACCACACCCGCCTGATTCAGTTGTTTAATGACCTAGGCTTCTCCACGCTAACCAAAGCGCATGCCCAAATGCTTTCATCTGCCTTTGTGTCAGGACTTCGTGAACCCATACGGAAAGGTCTCATCACATCACGTCCGGAATACAAGAAGCTGTCCAAGGATACGCTGCTACGGGTAGTGAAGGGATTTGAAGGAAAAGGACACTCACTGGTTATGCTGGCAGAGGACCCATCCCTGCAGAGGTTTAGGATACCAGCACCTGGACAACCAGACGTGCGCACGTGTTACAATTGTGGTTGCCCTGGACATTTCCACCATGACTGCTGCTCCCCAAGGAAACAACGTTCCGGTCAAAGCACCAGAGACCAACTTCCTTCCCCATCTCCTCCATCCACTGACCTTCTTCAATAGGACAGTGGCAAGCCTGCGTCCACCATGGCCATGTCTCAGCGGGGTACCAACATCGATCTGCCGGGTCCACAAGCCCAGGTTCTCCATTGCAGGCCATCCCATTACCTTCCTCCTGGACACAGGTGCAGCCAGAAGTGTGATTAAGGAAGCAGATTTCCCTTTCAAGACCCTGCTGGACAATGTTGAAATCTTGACCATGGGCATAGAAGGACGTTCTACCTCCCACCGCCTTTCAAAACCCCTGCAGATTGGCTCTCTCCCTGATGTGTTAACACAGTTTGTGATCCCCAAGACATCTCCGCTGAACCTGCTGGGAGCAGACCTGCTATCCACGTTGCAAGCCATCATCACCTATACTGAGGATGGAGGAATAAAGGTGTCATCGCCTTTGTTGGAAGAAGATACGATGATTCTGGCATCAGATCCTTTACTCCTTGCAGTCAGCACAGAAAACCCTAATACAGTCCTCCAGCGAGTTCCAGGTAAACTGTGGTCCAAGGGCCCGTAAGACATCGGTAATCTCCCAGTGCTACCTGTGGTAGTTAAACTGAAACCTGGAGCCAGCCTCCCACATCGGCCGCAGTATCCACTTAAGCTTGCTGTCTCACAGGCTATCGCAGGGCAAGTGAAGGCACTCTTGGAAAATGGGGCACTCATACCCTGCGAATCCCCCTGCAACACCCCGTTGTTTCCAGTGAAGAAAAAGACACCCAAGGGGATGCCGGTGAAATACCGTATGGTGCAGGACCTCCGAGCAGTCAACGAGGCCACCATTTTGGACACACCCCTCGTGCCTAATCCACATACCTTGTTGGCGGGGGTACCGCCCACCGCCACTTACTTCACAGTCGTGGATCTTGCAAATGCCTTCTTCAGCATTCTGTTGGACCGGTCCTGCCAATTTCTCTTCGCCTTCACCCATGATGGCTGACCATATACATGCACCGTGATGCCCCAGGGGGCCCAGAATTCTCCAAGTCAGTTTGCAAAAGCCATAGTGTCCATCCTCGCACCATGGCAATCCGAACACACTACAGTGGTTCTCCTACAATATGTTGATGACCTCTTGCTGTGCGCTGATGACCTCCCCGCAGCTGAGGCGGCGTCGGAAAGCCTGCTTCCCTTCCTGGTCGACCAAGGTTGCAAAGCATCTCTATCTAAGCTCCAGTGGTGCTCCACTTCGGTGGTTTTCCTTGGTCACTGCATCACGCAGGGGGCCAGGCACCTCACCCACGAAGGATACTGGCAGTCCAGAGGATACAAGTGCCAAACTCAGCGCGGGCGTTACAGGCTTTCCTCAGCTTATTTCCTACTGTAGATCATGGATCCCAGAAGTCTCTCTACTGATGCAACCTCTGTACGATGCTTTAAAGACGGATCCATTTCTTCTAGGACCCGTGGCGCTGGAAAGTTTCTATCTTCTGAAAACAGCCATCTCCACAGCCCCTGCATTGGGCCTGATGGACTATAATAAGGACTTCCACCTTTTTGTCAGCGAACGGCAGGGACATGCGACCGGTGTCCTTGCCCAATCCCACGGCCCCAGAATGAGGCCAGTTGGCTACTAATCTGCACAGCTAGACACAGTAGCACGTGGAGGGCCCTCCTGCCTAAGGGCCGTTTTTGCTGCTCAGGTCCTGTTGGACAAAACTTCGGACTTTGTTTTGGGACACTCTTTGATTGTCCAAGCTCCTCATGACATTACGGCCATCCTCAATCAAACGCAACCAAAACATCTTTCGGCAGCAAGACACCTCAGACTGCAATGTTCGCTCCTCCTGCCGGATAATGTGACTCTACGCCGATGCCATATTCTCAACCCTTCCACTCTCCTCCCACTTCCTGAGGGGGGTGTAGAGTTAGAAGAGGAAGAAGAAATAGAGGAAAAAGAAACGAATGATCCGGGGGTGCCCGAACGTGATTGCTTTGAGCTCATGAAACAACAAACCTCACACTTACCTACTGTCCTAAATACCCCACTGCAGAATCCCGAACGTGCAATTTTTATTGACGGTTCCATGTATGCGGACAGCAAGGGAAGGTTTCACACGGGGTATGCAATCACTACGGAAGGCACCATCCTCCAAGCTCAGAGACTGCCTCCGACGATGTCTGCACAAGAAGCAGAACTGCAAGCCCTGATTTCAGCCTGTAAATTGGCCAAAGGGAAGACTGCAAATATCTATACGGACTCCAGGTATGCTCTTGGAGTGGCCCACGACTTCAGACTAATATGGAAAACCAGGGGATTCCTGACGACAGCTGGTACTCCAGTGAAACATCATGAGGCTATTGGAGAATTGATGGGTGCTCTACTCCTACCTACCCAAGTGGCTGTGCTGAAGGTCAAGGCTCACGGAAAGTTAAACTCACCAGAAACTAGAGGAAACAATCTAGCTAACATGGCAGCTGAAGAAGCAGCAGCAGGTCCAGACGAAGGAAGTGATACTCAGGTGGAGGATCAGCCAATTGAAATGGTCACCCAGATAGTACCAGAGGTGTCTACCACCACAGATGTAAGGAGCCTCTCAGAAGCACAAGCGAGAGTTACACCAGAAGAGCTGAAAATCTGGGAAGAAAAGGAGGCTACTAGAGATGAGCGAGCACCAAAATGCTCGGGTGCTCGTTACTCGAGACGAAATTTTCGCGATGCTCGAGGGTTCGTTTCGAGTAACGAACCCCATTGAAGTCAATGGGCGACTCGAGCATTTTTGTATATCCCTGATGCTCGCTAAGGTTTTCATTTGTGAAAATCTGGGCAATTCAAGAAAGTGATGGGAACGACACAGCAACGGATAGGGCAGGCGAGCGGCTACATGTTGGGCTGCATCTCAAGTTCCCAGATCCCACTATTAAGCCACAATAGCGGCAAGAGTGGGGCCCCTCCTCCCAACAATTTTTACTTCTGAAAAACCCTCATTAGCAAGGCATACCTTAGCTAAGCACCACACTACCTCCAACAAAGCACAATCACTGCCTGCATGACACTCCGCTGCCACTTCTCCTGGGTTACATGCTGCCCAACCCCCCCCCCCCCCGCATGACCCAGTGTCCACAGTGCACACCAAAGTGTCCCTGCGCAGCCTTCAACTGCCCTCATGCCACACACTAGACCTCATAGCCACACCACCCTTATGTCTATTTATAAGTGCATCTGCCATGAGGAGGAACTGCAGGCACACACTGCAGAGGGTTGGCACAGCCAGGCACTGACCCTCTTTAAAAGAGGCGGGGCGATAGCCCATAATGCTGTACAGAAGCAATGAGAAATCCAATCCTGTGCCACCTCCATCAGGCGCTGCACACGTGGGCATAGCAATGGGGAACCCATGTGCCACACACTATTCATTCTGTCAAGGTTTCTGCATGCCCCAGTCAGACCGGGGTTTTTTATAAATAGTCACAGGCAGGTACAACTCCGCAATGGGATTTCCGTGTGCACCCACAGCATGGGTGGCTCCCTGGAACCCACCGGCGGTACATAAATGTATGCCATTGCAGTGCCCAGCACAGCTGAGGTAACGTCAGGTTTAATGCAGGTGGGCTTCGGCCCACACTGCATGCCCCAGTCAGACTGGGGTTCTTTAGAAGTGTACACATGCAGTTACAACTCCGTGTTGACCGACAGCATGGGTGGGTCCCAGGAAGCCACCGGCGGTACATAAATAAATCCCATTGCAGTGCCCAGCACAGCTGAGGTAACCTCAGGTTTAATGCAGGTGAACTTCGGCCCACACTGCATGCCCCAGTCAGACTGGGGTTCTTTAGAAGTGGACACATGCAGTTACAACTCCGTGTGGACCGACAGCATGGGTGGGTCCCAGGAAGCCACCAGCGGTACATAAATATATCCCATTGCATTGCCCATCACAGCTGAGGTAACGTCCGATTAAATGCAGGTGGTCTTCGGCCCACACTGCATGCCCCAGTCTGACCAGGGTTTTTAATACATAGACACTGGCAGGTACAAATCCCTAATATGAAGTCCCTGTGGACCCACAGCATGGGTGGCTCCCTGGAACCCACCGGCGGTACATAAATAAATCCCATTGCATTGCCCATCACAGCTGAGGTAACGTCAGGTTTAATGCAGGTGGGCTTCGGCCCACACTGCATGCCCCAGTCAGACTGGGGTTCTTTAGAAGTGGACACATGCAGTTACAACTCCGTGTGGACCGACAGCATGGGTGGCTCCCTGGAACCCACCGGCAGTACATAAATATATCCCTTTGCAGTGCCCAGCACAGCTGATGTTACGTCAGCTTTAATGCAGGTGGGCTAAAAATTACTAGGATTACAATGTAGGCGAGGGCCCAAAAAAATTGGTTTACCAACAGTACAAATGTACCTCAGAAAAATTGCCCATGCCCAACCAAGAGGGCAGGTGAAACCCATTAATCGCTTTGGTTAATGTGGCTTAATTTGTAACTAGGCCTGTAGGCAGCCCAGTTAAAATAAAAATTGGTTCAGGTGCAAGTTTCAACGCTTTATTGAATTGAGAATTGAAAAGTATAAACATTGTTTACAAAAGTTATATGACTGAGCCTTGTGGGCCTAAGAAAAATTGCCCGTTCGGCGTGATTACGTGAGGTTTCAGGAGGAGGAGCAGGAGGAGGAGGATGAATATAATACACAGATTGATGAAGCTAAAAGGTCCCCGTTTTTTATGGTGATAGAGAACAATGCTTCCATCCGCGGGTGCAGCCTACGTATTGTTTAGGTGTCGCTGCTGTCCGCTGGTGGTGAAGAGAACTCTTGGGAAATCTAGGCTTTGTTCATCTTTATGATTGTAAGCCTGTCGGCACTGTCGGTTGACAGGCGGGTACGCTTATCCGTGATTATTCCCCCAGCCGCACTAAACATCCTCTCTGACAAGACGCTAGCCGCAGGACAAGCAAGCACCTCCAGGGCATACAGCGCGAGTTCAGGCCACGTGTCCAGCTTCGACACCCAGTAGTTGTAGGGGGCAGAGGCGTCACGGAGGACAGTCGTGCGATCGGCTATGTACTCCCTCACCATCCTTTTACAGTGCTCCCGCCAACTCAGCCTTGACTGGGGAGTGGTGACAGTCTTGCTGGGGAGCCATAAAGCTGTCAAAGGCCTTGGATAGTGTTCCCCTGCCTGTGCTGTACATGCTGCCTGATCTCCGCGCCTCACCTGCTACCTGGCCCTCAGAACTGCGCCTTCTGCCACTAGCGCTGTCGGATGGGAATTTTACCATCAGTTTGTCCGCCAGGGTCCTGTGGTATAGCATCACTCTCGAACCCCTTTCCTCTTCGGGTATGAGAGTGGAAAGGTCCTCCTTATACCGTGGGTCGAGCAGTGTGTACACCCAATAATCCGTAGTGGCCAGAATGCGTGTAACGCGAGGGTCACGAGAAAGGCATCCTAACATGAAGTCAGCCATGTGTGCCAGGATACCTGTACGCAACACATGGCTGTCCTCACTAGGAAGATCACTTTCAGGATCCTCCTCCTCCTCTTCAGGCCATACACGCTGAAAGGATGACAGGCAAGCAGCATGGGTACCCTCAGCAGTGGGCCAAGCTGTCTCTTCCCCTTCCTCCTCATGCTCCTCCACCTCCTCCTCCTCCTCAACGTGCTGAGATATAGACATGAGGGTGCTCTGACTATCCAGCGACATACTGTCTTCCCCCGCCTCCGTTTCCGAGCGCAAAGCGTCTGCCTTTATGCTTTGCAGGGAACTTCTCAAGAGGCATAGCAGAGGAATGGTGACACTAATGATTGCAGCATCGCCGCTCACCATCTGGGTAGACTCCTCAAAGTTTCCAAGGACCTGGCAGATGTCTGCCAACCAGGCCCACTCTTCTGTAAAGAATTGAGGAGGCTGACTCCCACTACGCCGCCCATGTTGGAGTTGGTATTCCAGTATAGCTCTACGCTGCTCATAGAGCCTGGCCAACATGTGGAGCGTAGAGTTCCACCGTGTGGGCACGTCGTACAGCAGTCGGTGCACTGGCAGATTAAACCGATGTTGCAGGGTGCGCGGGGTGGCAGCATCCGTCTTGTACTTGCGGAAATGTGCGCTGAGCCAGCGCACCTCTCCGAGCAGCTCTGACAAGCGTGGGTAGCTTTTCAGAAAGCGCTGAGCCACCAAATTAAAGACGTGGGCCAGGCATGGCACGTGCGTGAGGCTGCAGAGCTGCCACCAGGATACAGCCGTTGTCACACACGACCATGCCCGGTTGGAGGCTCAGCGGCGAAAGCCAGCGGTCGGTCTGCTCTGTCAGATCCTGCAGCGGTTCGTGGGCCGTGTGCCTCTTCTCTCCTAAGCTGAGTAGTTGCAGCACGGCCTACTGACGCTTGCCCACCGCTGTGCTGCCACGCCGCGCGACACCGACTGTTGGCGACGTGCTGCTGCTGACATATCTTGATTGCGAGACAGAGGTTGCATAGGAGGAGGAGGAGGGTGGTTTAGTGGAGGAAGCATACACCGCCGCAGATACCACCACCGAGCTGGGGCCCGCAATTCAGGGGGTGGGTAGGACGTGAGCGGTCCCAGGCTCTGACGCGGTCCCAGCCTCGACTAAACTCACCCAATGTGCCGTCAGGGAAATATAGAGGCCCTGCCCGCCTGTGCTTGTCCACGTGTCCGTTGTTAAGTGGACCTTGGCAGTAACCGCGTTGGTGAGGGCGCGTACAATGTTGCGGGAGACGTGGTCGTGCAGGGCTGGGACGGCACATCGGGAAAAGTAGTAGCGACTGGGAACAGAGTAGCGCGGGGCCGCCGCGCCATCATGTTTTTGAAAGCCTCCGTTTCCACAAGCCTATATGGCAGCATCTCCAGGCTGATCAATTTGGCTATGTGCACGTTTAACGCTTGAGCATGCGGGTGCGTGGCTGCGTACTTGCGCTTGCACTCAAACACTTGCGCTAGCGATGGCTGGACGCTGCGCTGAGAGACATTGCTGGATGGGGCCGAGGACAGCGGAGGTAAGGGTGGGGGTGCAGGCCGGGAGACGGTAGTGCCTGTGTCCTGAGAGGGGGGCTGGATCTCAGTGGCAGGTTGGGGAACAGGGGGAGAGGCAGTGGTGCAAACCGAAGGCGGTGAACGTCCTTCGTCCCACCTTGTGGGGTGCTTGGCCATCATATGTTTGCGCATGCTGGTGGTGGTGAGGCTGGAGGTGGTGGCTCCACGGCTGATCTTGGCACGACAAACCTTGCACACCACAGTTCGTCGGTTGTCTGCACTCTCAGTGAAAAACTGCCAGACCTTTGAGCACCTCGGCCTCTGCAGGGTGGCATGGCGCTTTGGGAAACAGTTGGTGGATTATTCGGTCTGGCCCTGCCTCTACCCCTGGCCACCGCACTGCCTCTTCCAACCTGCTCTGCTGCTGCACTTGCCTCCCCCTCTGAAGACCTGTCCTCAGTAGGCTTAGCAAACCAGGTGGGGTCAGTCACCTCATCGTCCAGCTGCTCTTCCTCCGAATCCTCTGTGCGCTCCTCGCTCGGACTTACTGCAATTACTACTACCTGAGTGATAGACAACTGTGTCTCATCGTCATCGTCCTCCTCACCCACTGAAAGCTCTTGAGACAGTTCCCGGAAGTCCCCAGCCTCATCCCCTGGACCCCGGGAACTTTCCAAAGGTTGGGCATCGGTCACGACAAACTCCTCCGGTGAGAGAGGAACCATTACTGCCCATTCTGGGGAGGGGTCCGAGAACAGTTCCTGGGAGTCTGCCTGCTCCTCAGAATGTGTCATTGTAATGGAGTGAGGAGGCTGGGAGGAAGGAGGAGCAGCAGCCAGAGGATTCAGAGTTGCAGCAGTGGACGGTGTAGAACTCTGGGTGGTCGATAGATTGCTGGATGCACTTTCTGCCATCCACGACAGGACCTGCTCACATTGCTCATTTTCTAATAAAGGTCTACTGCGTTGACCCATTAATTGTGAGATGATTCTGGTGACGCCAGAAACGTGCCTCTCTCCTAATCCCGCAGCAGTCGGCTGCGATACACCTGGATCAGGAGCTCGGCCTGTGCCCACACCCTGACTTGGGCCTCCGCGTCCTCGCCCGCGTCCACGTCCTCTAGGCCTACCCCTACCCCTTAGCATGGTGTATTACGAGTAGAGCAGAAACAGAACGCTGTAATTAAATGTGCCGCTTATTGGCCTGTGGTTGGAGGCTGACTTCGCTTACGGAATGCACAGCAGAGCCAGGAGACAATTTTGCGCATGCCTGTAGTGAGACGTAGGTGCGTATCACTGAGCTAGTGGAATTCACAGCTCAGAAGCAGTCAAGTGGCCAAAGGCCAGTAGTAGGCCTTAAGTATTTTGCTTTTATTTTTTTAAATGCTGAGCTGATACAGCAGACAGATACTGTAGGCAGCGTATAATATTATGTATACCAGTTCCTTCTGCCGGGATGACGGCGGTGATATAACGGAGACAGCAGAGGCAGGAAACAATTTTGCGCAAGCCTGCTGTAACACTTAGCTGCATATTAGGACTACTACCCCCAGTAGACAGACACTGTAGGCAGCGTATAATATTATGTATACTGTTTCCCTCTGCTGGGATGACGGTGGTGATGTAACGGAGACAGCAGAGGCAGGAAACAATTTTGCGCAAGCCTGCTGTAACGCTTAGCTGCGTATTAATTAGGACTTCTACCCCCAGCAGACAGATACTGTAGGCAGCTTATAATATTATGTATACTGATTCCTTCTGCCGGGATGACGGCAGTGATGTAACGGAGACAGTAGAGGCAGGAAACAATTTTGCGCAAGCCTGCTGTAACGCTTAGCTGCGTATTAATTAGGACTTCTACCCCCAGCAGACAGATACTGTAGGCAGCTTGTAATATTATGTATACTGATTCCCTCTGCCGGGATGACGGCGGTGATGTAACGGAGACAGTAGAGGCAGGAAACAATTTTGCGCAAGCCTGCTGTAACGCTTAGCTGCGTATTAATTAGGACTACTACCCCCAGCAGACAGATACTGTAGGCAGCGTATAATATTATGTATACTGTTTCCCTCTGCCGGGATGACGGCGGTGATGTAACGGAGACAGCAGAGCCAGGAAACTATTTTGCGCAAGCCTGCTGTAACACTTAGCTGCGTATTAATTAGGACTACTACCCCCAGCAGACACGCAGTAAACTGTACACGGTCACAGGCAGCCCAAATATAGTATTTTTCCACAATTTTTTGAAAAAGCCCACTGCCTATATAGCCTGTATATCTCTTTCCCTGCCTCACCAGTACTGGCCCTGTACTCTGTGCAATGACTGCAGACTGAGGACGCAATGCTCTGCACGCCCGGTATACAAAAAAAAAAAAAAAAATTGTGCAACACTGCTAAAAGCAGCCTCAACAGTACTGCACACGGTCAGATGTGGCCCTAAGAAGGACCGTTGGGGTTCTTCAAGCCTAAAAGAACTCCTAACGCTCTCCCTATAGCAGCAGCAGCACTGTTCCTCATCTCTGTCAGAATGCATCTGTGGCGAGCCGCGGGCGGGGCAGATTTAAATACTCGGGTGACACCTGATCTCCCCAGCCACTCACTGCAGGGGGGTGGTATAGGGCTGGAACATCACAGGAGGAAGTTGTAATGCCTTCCATGTCTTTCTATTGGCCAGAAAAGCACGCAAATGTCTCAGAGATGAAAGTGACTCGAACATCGCGTGGTGCTCGTCTCGAGTAACGAGCATCTCGAACACGCTAATACTTGAACGAGTATCAAGCTCGGACGAGTACGCTCGCTCATCTCTAGAGGCTACCAAAGACAGAAGAGGGCTGTACCAAATCTCAAGGAAACCCTGTCTTCCAAGATCTCTGTACCCAGCAGTGGTACAATGAGCTCATGGACCCACGCACTTATCCAAAATGCTGATGAACGCCCTCATTCAGAAGTACTACGTGGCCCCTGGAATCTCAGTCCTGACTGACCGATACTGTAAGTCGTGCACTACTTGTGCGGAAAAACACCTTGCCAGACCCGCATATCCCTTTCAACGGATCCAGATTGACCACATCCAGATGCAAAAGAGCGGGCGATATGAATACACCCTAGTAGTAGTAGAGGTCTTCTCCGGCTGGCCAGAAGCATACGCAGTGAGCAACATGACTGCAAGGACTACTGCTAAGAAACTATTCTCAGAACTCGTCTGCAGGTTCGGAATCCCAGAGGTCATCGAAAGTGACCAAGGTCCAGCATTCACTGCCAACATCACCAAAGAAATTTGGCAGGCCCTTGGTAGCAGTCTGCTTTTTCACACCCCTTACCACCCCCAGAGTAGTGGAAAGGTAGAGAGACTTAATGGCACGCTAAAGAGCAAGATGCGCAAAATGACGCAGGAAACAGGGCTACCCTGGACAGACTGTCTCCCAATAGCCCTATTTAGTGTTAGATATACACCCAGGGGGGATCACGCACTATCCCCCTATAAGATCCTGTTTGGGTCAGCCCCAAGGCTTTAGTTGCTACTATTCCCAACAGTTACAATTGCAATCTGATGTGTTGATTACGTATGTGACTTCCCTTGCTAAAGAACTAACCAGGGTCCATGCACAGGTGTTCTCTTCCATTCCAGATCCAGAGGCGGACAATGGGACCCATACCTTGCAGCCTAGGGATTGTGTGTATGTCAAGAAGTTCCTCAGGAAGCACCCCCTCGAGCCTCGATTTGATGGTCCCTACCAGGTGCTTCTGACTACTACCACAGCTGTGAAACTAGCCGGAAGACCCACTTGGATCCACGCTTCGCACTGTAAGAAAGCTCCAGATCTGGGAGACCAGGTCTAGTCATGCTGTGTACATTACTCTAGTTGGGATTAGTCAGAGTGGGAGGTGGATCTCGAGCAGTAATCACGAGAGAGGAAGGTGGCAACTGGAATCCTTGGTCGGAGGAATATGAGGGTACTGTTACCTTCTGGTATAACTCATCCAACACTCAAGTGGCCACATATTCCTTCGACTATTGTACTGTGGTCCCGTGTCTAGAAACAAAGCCTCGCCATGGGCCGGATTCACCCCGGTCCAGCTGGCTATATGACTTGTACACCTGGGGAATACAATATATTTGTGTCACTGATAACGTCTGGGGACAAGACTGCCGCTATTGGGGATCAGTGGGATGGAACACAGGAACAGACTGGTCCTATAAACCCCGAAGTGCCTTAAATAAGAAAGATAAGAGCGGGAAATCCCGAATTAGCAGTATGACCCTCCTTAAGAATAATAAGAATAGTGGGAACTGGAAGGCTGAACTAAGTATGTTGATCTGCTTTAACATGGTTCTTACATTAATCATAGAAAATCCAAGCCCAAGGGACGATGGGACTTATTGTTTGGGGACATACCTGTACAGGAGGATGGATCCCATAAGGAAGTTTAAAATAAGGGATATGGTAGATGCTCTCAAATGGAAGCCTTCACCTAGTCCAGTGCCCATACTTAACCCCCTGCGCCCTAAAATAAAGACCTTGACGAACATGATGGCCATAGCCGACCCTACCTTTGAAGATGTCATGACAGTAGAGACTGGCTACTCTGACCAGAATCTCTGGTTGGAGTGGATGAGGTACAATGCCAACAAAAGCAACAAGTCTAACTGTTACGTGTGCGGTAGCACCCGACCGCACTTGGGGACGGTCCCTCTGAATCTACCTGTAGATATTGAAGAGTGTTTCCTTAGTCTCTTCACGAACATTTCCACTAATTAGACCGTTTGTGAGAAGTGGAAAAAGGAATACCGCATAATCACTCAAGTGCCTCGCCCCGGTGAGAGTATTGCAATCTACCCCGGAAACTACACCTGCTATGCAAACAGACAAGGTGAAGGGAGATTTTTGGGGAACTTCACCAACGGGTATTGCTCCTCCTACAGTACACTGGGAGGGGAATGGACGCAGAATCAGATCCAGTCCTTAGGAGACGTTTACTGGCTTTGTGGAGACATGGGGATGAGGACCCATCTGGAAGGTAATTGGACAGGGGAGTGTGCCTTAGCAAAAGCCCTTATGCCCCTCCACATCCTGTCAGATAACTTGAGGATAATGAGGTTACCCCCAATAGTTACCATAGAGTGAGAAGAGAGGCTTCTGGCGGTAGTTTCGATTTACACGTGTACATTGACGCCATAGGACAGACAAGGTGGGTACCTGACGAGTTTAAAGCTAAAGTTAAAGCTGGATTCGAGTCCATTCTCCCAATCATTACGGTAAATAAAAACGTTGACTGGATTAATTATAATTTACACCAGAGATGTAAATTGACGCCTTCAACCCCCCAATACTGCTGTGAGGGTATATGTATATATTTCCATATGTTTTTTATGCTTTATACCTATATGCAAGTTCTATTCAATTCCAAATGAGAAAAAAACTTATATGTCGCCTTACATCAGATATGCCAAAAGGCCTTGCAAGGCGAAGACAAAATGTATCTTGAACAAAATGTATCTTAGATGTACAGCAAAGAAGAATCGGACAATGACGCGTACTTGGCTGTTTTCCCGGAGGCGCCAGTATTAAGATAACAACTGTTCAACTATGCATCTGAACTTTCACTGTCTCAGGCCGGAAATCCGGACTTCCCATATATGGTTATGAGCCCATCACCCATTCCCGGTGATGAGACAAAGGTTATAAGATCTCATGTAATCTGTAATAAAGGACGACAAAGCGCAGTCATGTCCCGTGTGAGAAACTATACCAGACCTCTGTGTGGTGTCTCTTCTTACCGCCGGCAGCGGGGCAAGTGGGGTGGGCCTGATTGGTGCTGTACTTAGAATTCTACCCTGACACTGCAAAGAAACACCTCAGACACCCACACAAATCCCCTAGCAATTTGCTCACCCTTGATACCCTGCTACTCCTAGCTGCAGGGGACATATCCCCCAACCCAGGCCCACCCCGTACTGTTCTCTACCAAAATGCCCCCCCCCCCCCGCCCCATTCAAATGCGCCCTATGGAACTCCCAATCTGCGTGTAACAAACTCCCAACTATCCATGACCTTTTCACCAGTAAACACTTGAACCTGCTCGCCCTCACGGAAACTTGGATACAGCAGTCCGATTCTACCTCCCCCGCTGTCTTGTCCTATGATGGCCTGCAGTTCTCCCACACTCCCAGATCGGATGACAGACACGGCGGTGGAGTAGGCATCATCCTCTCCCCAAACTGTACCTTCCAGGTCATTCCCTCAGCTCCCTCGCTTACCTTCCACTCCTTCGAAGTCCACACCCTGCGACTCTTCCGCACACTGCCTCTGCGTGTCGCAGTTATTTACCGCCCCCCAGGTCCCACCCACCTGTTCCTAGACCACTTTGCTGCCTGGCTCCCCCACTTCCTATCCTGTGAAATCCCAACCCTCATCCTTGGTGATTTCAACATCCCTACTAACGACTCTAGCTCCTCATCTGCCTCCCGACTTTTAACACTTACCTCCTCCCTTGGTTTATCACTAATCTCTGACTCCCCCACTCATAGAGATGGTAACACTCTCGATTTAGTTTTCCTCCTGCTCTGCTTTTCACTTTACTAACTCCCCACTTCCACTCTCAGATCACAACCTTCTCTCTTTCTCCATCAGGCACCCTAGCATCTTTCCTGACCCTCCTATCTATCACACCTCTAGGAACCTCCAGTCTGTCCTCACTAAACAGTTTGCCGAAACTATTCAATCCTCCCTATCGCCTATCTCTCGCCTCCCCTGCCCTAACCTGGCAGCCAAATACTACCACACCACCCTCAGCCGTGCCCTGGATGAAGTGGCACCACCCGTGACACGAGCCGTCAAACACAGACCACGGCAACCCTGGCTCACGTCCCAAACGCGCTTCATCCAGCGGTGCTCTAGGTGCGCCGAGCGGCTGTGGAGAAAGTCAAAGCTGCCAGCAGACTTCCTCCACTTCAAATTTATGCTTAAAACTTATAACCTAGCCCTTCACCATGCCAAACAAGTTTATTTCACCTCCCTTGTCTTCTCACTATCCCACAACCCCAAACAACTCTTTGAGACCTTTCACTTCCTCCTCAGCCCAAAGGAACAGGCCCCTGCGACAGACCTGACTGCTGGAGAACCAGCTGACTATTTCAAAGAAAAAATCAACCACATTCGAAAAGAAATCTCTGAAAGCTGCATGGTTAGCCCTGATCCCAGTTTCATCAGCACTGCACCCAGCACCTACTCACTATCTATGCTAGAACCAACAACAGAGGAAGAAGTCTCCAGGCTCCTTTCCGTTGCCCGCCCCACTACCTGCACTAGCGACCCTCTCACCTCTCACCTCCTCCGGTCCCTTTCCCCAGCTTTCATTACTCACCTCACTACAATCTGCAACCTCTCCCTAACCTCTGGCACTTTTCCCTCATTCAAAACACTCCATTATAACCCATCTGCTTAAAAAACCAACCCTGGAATCAACTGATGCTGCCAACTACTGACCCGTCTCAAACCTCCCCTTTATCTCCAAATTACTGGAACGCCTGGTCTACTCCCGCCTTACTCGTTTTCTCTCTGACAACTCGCTCCTCGACCCCCTCCAGTCTGGTTTCCGCTCTCTACACTCGACCGAAACTGCCCTTACAAAAGTAACAAATGACCTGATGACTGCAAAGTCGAGGGGTGATTACTCCCTACTAATCCTCCTTGACCTGTCTGCTGCATTTGACACTGTCAACCATAATCTTCTTCTCACTATGCTCCACTCTATTGGTCTAAAGGAAACTGCTCTCTCCTGGTTCTCTTCCTACCTCTCTGACCGCTCTTTCAGTGTTTCCTTTGCTGGTTCTATCTCTGCTCCACTTCCTCTCGCTGTTGGGGTACCCCAGGGCTCGGTCCTTCGTCCCCTTCTTTTCTCTATCTATACTGCCCCAATTGGACAAACCATCCACAAATTTAGCCTCCAGTACCATCTCTACGCTGATGACACCCAACTATACACCTCCACTCGTGAGATCTCTGGACCATTCCTCCAAAATATCACCGACTGTCTGTCCTTTGCCCCTCATATCCAATCTCTGGCCCAAACATGCCACATGCACCTCAGAAATATTGCTAAAATACGTCCGTTCCTAACCACGGACACGCTAAAGACGCTCGTGGTTGCCCTCATCCACTCCCGGCTTGACTACTGCAACTCGCTACTCAATGGCCTCCCCCGCACTAGACTCGCTCCACTCCAATCCATACTAAATGCAGCAGCTAAACTCATTTTTCTATCCAGTCGTTATTCAGACGCGTCGGCATTATGCCAGTCGCAGTACTGGCTGCCCATCCACTGCAGAACTAAATTTAAACCCCTCTACCTCACTCACAAAGCTCTGCATGGTGCTGCACCACCATACATCACCTCCCTACTGTCAGTACACCACCCAGCCCGCTCACTCCGATCGGCTAACACACTCAGACTAAACACCCCTGTAATACGAACCTCACATGCTCGCCTACAGGACTTCACCAGAGCAGCACCCATCCTCTGGAATGCTCTACCCCTAGGCATCCAGACAATTGCTGATGCACGAAATTTCAGACGTGCCTTAAAAACGCACCTCGGAGGACTACGGAGGACCCAGGCTAACTGTGCTCCATTCGCAAGGGCTGTGAAGAACCCGTGGTTGGCTTAGAGAGCTTACCTTGGTATGCTTGAAGGGCTTGCCTAGATTTGGGTCCCCAAGGAGGGTAACCCGCAGAGGATTGTAAAATTACTAGGGAAAGTTAGAGAATAGACATTTCAAGGGGGAATTGTAATAGACATGATAATTAGTTAGTAGAGATGAGCGAGCGTACTCGTCCGAGCTTGATACTCATTCGAGTATTAGGGTGTTCGAGATGCTCGTTACTCGAGACGAGCACCACGCGATGTTCGAGTTACTTTCACTTTCATCTCTGAGACATTTGTGCGCTTTTCTGGCCAATAGAAAGACATAGAAGGCATTACAACTTCCTCCTGTGATGTTCCAGCCCTATACCACCCCCCTGCAGTGAGTGGCTGGGGAGATCAAGTGTCATCCGAGTATTTAAATCTGCCCCGCCCTCGGCTCGCCACAGATGCATTCTAACAGATCAGGGACAGTGCTGCTGCTGTTGCTATAGGGAGAGCGTTAGGAGTTATTTTAGGCTTGAAGAACCCCAACGGTCCTTCTTAAGGCCACATCTGACAGTGTGCAGTACTGTAGAGGCTGCTTTTAGCACTGTTGCACAATTTTTTTTTTGTATATCGGGCGTGCAGAGCACTGCGTCCTCAGTCTGCAGTCATTGCACAGAGTATAGGGCCAGTACTGGTGAGGCAGGGAAAGAGATATACAGGCTATATAGGCAGTCGGCTTTTTCAAAAAAATTGTGGAAAAATACTATATTTGGGCTGCCTGTGACCGTGTACAGTTTTCTGCGTGTCTGCTGGGGTAGTAGTCCTAATTAATATGCAGCTAAGCGTTACAGCAGGCTTGCGCAAAATTGTTTCCTGCCTCTGCTGTCTCCGTTACATCACCGCCGTCATCCCGGCAGAGGGAATCAGCATACATAATATTATACGCTGCCTACAGTATCTGTCTGCTGGGGGTAGAAGTCCTAATTAATACGCAGCTAAGCGTTACAGCAGGCTTGCGCAAAATTGTTTCCTGCCTCTGCTGTGCGTTCCGTAAGCGAAGTCTGCCTCCAACCACAGGCCAATAAGCGGCACATTTAAGTACAGCGTTCTGTTTCTGCTCTACTCATACACCATGCTGAGGGGTAGGGGTAGGCCTAGAGGACGTGGATGCGGGCGAGAACACGGAGGCCCAAGTCATGGTGTGGGCACAGGCCGAGCTCCTGATCCAGGTGTATCGCAGCCGACTGCTGCGGGATTAGGAGAGAGGCACGTTTCTGGCGTCACCAGAATCATCTCACAATTAATGGGTCAACGCGGTAGACCTTTATTAGAAAATGAGCAATGTGAGCAGGTCCTGTCGTGGATGGCAGAAAGTGCATCCAGCAATCTATCGACCACCCAGAGTTCTACACCGTCCACTGCTGCAACTCTGAATCCTCTGGCTGTTGCTCCTCCTTCCTCCCAGCCTCCTCACTCCATTACAATGACACATTCTGAGGAGCAGGCAGACTCCCAGGAACTGTTCTCGGGCCCCTGCCCAGAATGGGCAGCAATGGTTCCTCTCCCACCGGAGGAGTTTGTCGTGACCGATGCCCAACCTTTGGAAAGTTCCCGGGGTCCGGGGGATGAGGCTGGGGACTTCCGGCAACTGTCTCAAGAGCTTTCAGTGGGTGAGGAGGACGATGACGATGAGACACAGTTGTCTATCACTCAGGTAGTAGTAATTGCAGTAAGTCCGAGGGAGGAGCGCACAGAGGATTCGGAGGAAGAGCAGCTGGACGATGAGGTGACTGACCCCACCTGGTTTGCTAAGCCTACAGAGGACAGGTCTTCAGAGGGGGAGGCAAGTGCAGCAGCAGGGCAGGTTGGAAGAGGCAGTGCGGTGGCCAGGGGTAGAGGCAGGGCCAGACCGAATAATCCACCAACTGTTTCCCAAAGCGCCATGCCACCCTGCAGAGGCCGAGGTGCTCAAAGGTCTGGCAGTTTTTCACTGAGAGTGCAGACGACCGACGAACTGTGGTGTGCAAGGTTTGTCTCGCCAAGATCAGCCGTGGAGCCACCACCACCAGCCTAACCACCACCAGCATGCGCAGACATATGATGGCCAAGCACCCCACAAGGTGGGAAGAAGGACGTTCACCGCCTTCGGTTTGCACCACTGCCTCTCCCCCTGTGCCCCAACCTGCCACTGAGATCCAGTCCCCCTCTCAGGACACAGGCACTACCGTCTCCGGGCCTGCACCCACACCCTCACCTCCGCTGTCCTCGGCCCCATCCAGCATTGTCTCTCAGAGCACCGTCCAGCCGTCGCTAGCGCAAGTGTTTGAGCACAAGCGCAAGTACGCAGCCACGCACTCGCACGCTCAAGCGTTAAACGTGCACATAGCCAAATTGATTAGCCTGGAGATGCTGCCGTATAGGCTTGTGGAAACGGAGGCTTTCAAAAACATGATGGCGGCGGTGGCCCCGCGCTACTCGGTTCCCAGTCGCCACTTCTTTTCCCGATGTGCCGTCCCAGCCCTGCACGACCACGTCTCCCGCAACATTATACGCGCCCTCATCAACGTGGTTACTGCCAAGGTCCACTTAACAACGGACACGTGGATAAGCACAGGCGGGCAGGGCCACTATATCTCCCTGACGGCACATTGGGTGAATTTAGTGGAGGCTGGGACCGAGTCAGAGCCTAGGACCGCTCACGTCCTACCCACCCCCAGAATTGCAGGCCCCAGCTCGGTGCTGCTATCTGCGGCGGTGTATGCTTCCTCCACTAAACCACCCTCCTCCTCCTCCTCCTCCTATGCAACCTCTGTCTCGCAATCAAGATGTGTCAGCAGCAGCACGTCGCCAGCAGTTGGTGTCACGCGGCGTGGCAGCACAGCGGTGGGCAAGCGTCAGCAGGCCGTGCTGAAACTACTCAGTTTAGGAGAGAAGAGGCACACGGCCCACGAACTGCTGCAGGGTCTGACAGAGCAGACTGACCGCTGGCTTTCGCCGCTGAGCCTCCAACCGGGCATGGTCGTGTGTGACAACGGCCGTAACCTGGTGGCGGCTCTGCAGCTCGGCAGTCTCACACACAGGCCATGCCTGGCCCACGTCTTTAATTTGGTGGTTCAGCGGTTTCTGAAAAGCTACCCACGCTTGTCAGACCTGCTCGGAAATTGGACAAACCATCCACAAATTTGGCCTCCAATACCATCTCTACGCTGATGACACCCAACTATACACCTCCACTCGTGAGATCTCTGGACCATTCCTCCAAAATATCACCGACTGTCTGTCCGCTGTCTCTAACACTATGTCCTCCCTTTTTCTCAAACTAAACCTCTAAAACTGACCTCCTTGTCTTTCCACCTTATAACCGACATCCTCTCAACATCTCCATTCCAGTGTCTGGCACCATCATAACCCCCATGTGAGGGTATATGTACAGTATATATTGCCATATGTTTTTTATGCTTTTATACCTGTATGCAAGTTCTATTCAAAGTTAAAATGAGAAAAACTTATGTCGCCTTACATCAGATATTCCAAAGGCCTTGCAAGGCGAAGACAAAATGTATTTTAAACACAGCAAAGAAGAATCGGACGAAGGCCGTGTGCTTGGCTGTTTTCCCAGAAAACATGTGCGTGCTGTAGCAATCTGATAAAAGGCGATGAGTTTTCACATCCCCTGACAGGGAAGAAATTTAAAATCAAAGGGAGATATTCCTGTCGTTCCACATTTGTGGTATACCTACTCACGTGCCCCTGTGGGTTGGGCTACGTGGGACATACCACGAGAGAAGTTCGTGAAAGAGTTAACGAACACAAAAGCACTATCCGGACTCAGAACAAGGAACTTCCAGTTCCCAAACCTTTTTTTTGAACAGAGACACTCAGTTAGTCAACTGAGATACAGGGTCATTGACTCTGTTCCACCGCTTCAGAGAGGCGGTGACAGAACCCTTCTGTTACAGAGATGCGAATTGCGCTGGATCTTCACACTGGATACAATGTCACCAAGAGGACTTAATTTGGATTATGATTATATGCCACACATTTGATTTCTTTTCCGCCTCGTTCTTTAGGAATATGGGATAGTGGATATTTCTATTACATCTGCCACGTTACCATGTATTGTTTTTAATTATTTTTACTTATTTTATTCATTACAGATTCCATAGTGCAAAATGTCATGGCTCCCTTCATAGGTCTTGGATACAGACTGGGACATCTCCTCGACTCTCTCCATGTGTTCTATGACTCAACGAAGGAATTGAACCCTCGGCCTGATATAGGACCAAGTATAACTCTCCTAGTGAGGATGTGAAATATACCCCCTTGCATATGGAATCATTTCTGAGTAAATTCACAGGTCCCCTTTAAGGTCCATTTTCCCCTGATGCCTTTTTGTCTTTGCCCTTTTTGCATAGTGCAATATGTTTTTGACCCTATGATAAATGATATATGATATACAACATAAAATATATCCTTGAATAAATTGAAGCATATAATGAAAACAGCATTGAGAAAAAATGTTTCTGCATGATGAGAACAAAAGGGTTAAATTCAAATAAGTGTGTTTTACTATGGGGCAAGTTTGATATTCCTACATAATTGAGACATGTTAAATTCACAATCTGTGTCATGGGAGGGACATTCCTGGGAGTGTGAGATGTACTCCATAAAGTTTAGATAACTATGATCCAAAGACCTGGAGCAGAGATCCTTAGCTCCGCCCATTTGCACGGGACTGCCCTGTAACTAGAGGCTTGGGAGTGCAGAGCCCCATGAGTCTATTGAACCCTCGGCCCGATATAGGACCAAGTATAACTCTCCTAGTGAGGATGTGAAATATACCCCCTTGCATATGGAATCGTTTCTGAGTAAATTCACAGGTCCCCTTTAAGGTCCATTTTCCCCTGATGCCTTTTTGTCTTTGCCCTTTTTGCATAGTGCAATATGTTTTTGACCCTATGATAAATGATCTATGATATACAACATAAAAGATATCCTTGAATAGATTGAAGCATATAATGAAAACAGCACTGAGAATTTTTTTTCTGCATGATGAGAACAAAAGGGTTAAATTCAAATAAGTGTGTTTTACTATGGGGTAAGTTTGACATTCCTACATAACTGAGACATGTTAAATTCACAATCTGTGTCATGGGAGGGACATTCCTGGGAGTGTGAGATGTACTCCATTAAGTTTAGATAACTATGACCCAAAGACCTGGAGCAGAGATCCTTAGCTCCGCCCATTTGCACGGGACTGCCCTGTAACTGGAGGCTTAGGAGTGCAGAGCCCCGTGAGTCTATTTGTCTGACACAGGGAGCTCTCGCGATATCTTAAGGTAAAGAATCGCGCAGAAGCGCTACACTGGATGAATCCCGTCGCTCAGAGGGCATAAAGAGCGCTTGCGGGAACGGATATTTCCCCCATATGCGCAGTAGGTCGATACAAACGCCAGTCATTAGTGGTGGATACTGCACATGGAGACAGCCGTGGAGACCATGCCCCATGCTATTGGTAATGGAAAACTACTGGACCGGGAGGTTGAGCCTGAAGGTAATGATTATTGCACACACATGGGAATCTGTAAGGGTGATTGGTGGTGGTATATGGATTGTTTTGTTATATAGTGCTGTTTTGTGAATGATATCCCTATGCTTGAGAAAGACCCCATGAGGGTCGAAACGTAGCATGTTCTTGGAGGAATAAATTATTTATTTTTGCATTACGCCCTGGATGCTGCCACGAACCTTTTTGTGAGATACTGTGATATATTTTGGGGGGTCTTCTGAGGCTCTGACCCCCACATTGCTGGCGTGCACCCGTTGGACTTATTAGTCCCCTTTTCGGTTTGGTTTGAAGAACCCTGAGGTGTGCTGCGAGTTAAACCCGTGTGGATTGTTTTCCCAGAAGTGCCATATCTAGATAACAACTGTTCAACTACGTATATAACTTTCACTGTCTCAGGCCGGAAATCCGGACTTTCCATATATGGTTATGCGGTGAATTTGAGCCAATGAGCCCATCACCCATTCCTAGTGATGAGACCAAAGGGTATAAGATCCCATGTAATCTGTAATAAAGTGCGCAGTCATGTCCCCGTGTGAGGAACTATACCAGACCTCTGTGTGGTGTCTCTTCTTTACCGCCGGCAGCGGGACATTGGGGTGGGCCTGATTGGTGCTGTACGCAGAAATAATTACCCTGACACCCAGACGGCATGCCCAATGCCTTGGGGTCACACTGGACTCTGACCTCTCTTTTGCCCCTCATATCCAATCTCTGGCCCAAACATGCCACATGCACCTCAGAAATATTGCTAAAATACGTCCGTTCCTAACCACAGACACGCTAAAGACGCTCGTGGTTGCCCTCATCCACTCCCGGCTTGACTACTGCAACTCGCTACTCAATGGTCTCCCCCGCACTAGACTCGCTCCACTCCAATCCATACTAAATGCAGCAGCTAGACTCATTTTTCTATCCAGTCATTATTCAGACGCGTCGGCATTATGCCAGTCGCTGTATTGGCTGCCCATCCACTGCAGAACTAAATTTAAACTCCTCTACCTCACTCACAAAGCTCTGCATGGTGCTGCACCACCATACATCACCTCCCTACTGTCAGTACACCACCCAGCCCGCTCACTCCGATCGGCTAACACACTCAGACTAAACACCCCTGTAATACGAACCTCACATGCTCGCCTACAGGACTTCACCAGAGCAGCACTCATCCTCTGGAATGCTCTACCCCAAGGCATCCGGACAATTGCTGATGCACGAAATTTCAGACGTGCCTTAAAAACGCACCTCTTCAGGGAAGCATACCAAATCTCCTGACCTAGTCCCTTGCCCCTCCCTATGGTGCCCCACCCTGTTTGCCTTCTAATAAATGATCTGTACATGAAATTTCCTATTGCCTGTGTTCCCCACTCCCTGCACCTCCTGTACCACCCTCAACCCATTTGTGTCTAACCCAATGTATCTCACATTGTAATTGTTGCAATTGTTGTATTGTTTTGCATTTATCCATGCCTGAAAGCGCTGCGGAATAAGTTGGCGCTATACAAATAAAGATTATTATTATTATAGATGCCTTACAGGGACTAGCTGACCAATTAGGACCTACCTCGACTATGACTTTTCAAAAAAGAATGGCTTTAGACATGATTTTAGCTGAGAAGGGGGTGTTTGTAAGATGATAGGAGAGACTTGTTGTACCTACATCCCAGACAATACAGGATCCACGGGTAAAAAACACAGTTGCCATTAAAAAATTGACCGCACTATCGGAAGAATTAAAAAGAAACTAGGTATAACTGACCCTTGGGACCAGTACTTTTCATGGATGAGCGGGTGGCAGAGAATCCTGGTCCAGATAGGCATTGCTGTTCTATGTGTACTGATTATCTTTTCTATTTTAGCCTGCTGTGTTGTCCCCTGTGTCAAAAAGGCCTGTGAAACTGCAGTTGAAAAAGCCGCTCCCACAATGAGTTTGCTGGATGCATCCCCAGAAGGAGTGGACAAGTCCTACACCCCCTTGAAGACCCTAAATCCAACCTACAACGCGCTCCAGTTATAGGGTCAGACCACCCTCCTTGGAATTATAAGTCGGTGACTACAGAGGACCCAGGCTAACTGTGCTCCATTCGCAAGGGCTGTGAAGAACCCGTGGTTGGCTTAGAGAGCTTACCTTGGTATGCTTGAAGGGCTTGCCTAGATTTGGGTCCCCAAGGAGGGTAACCCGCAGAGGATTGTAAAATTACTAGGGAAAGTTAGAGAATAGACATTTCAAGGGGGAATTGTAATAGACATGATAATTAGTTAGTAGAGATGAGCGAGCGTACTCGTCCGAGCTTGATACTCGTTCGAGTATTAGGGTGTTCGAGATGCTCGTTACTCGAGACGAGCACCACGCGATGTTCGAGTTACTTTCACTTTCATCTCTGAGACATTTGTGCGCTTTTCTGGCCAATAGAAAGACATAGAAGGCATTACAACTTCCTCCTGTGATGTTCCAGCCCTATACCACCCCCCTGCAGTGAGTGGCTGGGGAGATCAGGTGTTACCTGAGTATTTAAATCTGCCCCGCCCGCGCCTCGCCACAGATGCATTCTAACAGAGATCAGGGACAGTGCTGCTGCTGCTGCTGCTGCTATAGGGAGAGCGTTAGGAGTTCTTTTAGGCTTGAAGAACCCCAACAGTCCTTCTTAGGGCCACATCTGACCGTGTGCAGTACTGTTGAGGCTGCTTTTAGCAGTGTTGCACAATTTTTTTTTTTGTATATCGGGCGTGCAGAGCATTGCGTCCTCAGTCTGCAGTCATTGCACAGAGTATAGGGCCAGTACTGGTGAGGCAGGGAAAGAGATATACAGGCTATATAGGCAGTCGGCTTTTTCAAAAAAATTGTGGAAAAATACTATATTTGGGCTGCCTGTGACCGTGTACAGTTTACTGCGTGTCTGCTGGGGTAGTCCTCCTAATTAATATGCAGCTAAGCGTTACAGCAGGCTTGCACAAAATTGTTTCCTGTCTCTGCTGTCTCCGTTACATCACCGCCGTCATCCCGGCAGAGGGAATCAGTATACATAATATTATACGCTGCCTACAGTATCTGTCTGCTGGGGGTAGAAGTCCTAATTAATACGCAGCTAAGCGTTACAGCAGGCTTGCGCAAAATTGTTTCCTGCCCCTGCTGTGCGTTCCGTAAGCGAAGTCAGCCTCCAACCACAGGCCAATAAGCGGCACATTTAATTACAGCGTTCTGTTTCTGCTCTACTTGTAATACACCATGCTGAGGGGTAGGGGTAGGCCTAGAGGACGTGGACGCGGGCGAGTAAGTGGAGGCCCAAGTCAGGGTGTGGGCACAGGCCGAGCTCCTGATCCAGGTGTATCGCAGCCGACTGCTGCGGGATTAGGAGAGAGGCACGTTTCTGGCGTCACCAGAATCATCTCACAATTAATGGGTCAACGCGGTAGACCTTTATTAGAAAATGAGCAATGTGAGCAGGTCCTGTCGTGGATGGCAGAAAGTGCATCCAGCAATCTATCGACCACCAAGAGTTCTACACCGTCCACTGCTGCAACTCTGAATCCTCTGGCTGCTGCTCCTCCTTCCTCGCAGCCTCCTCACTCCATTACAATGACATATTCTGAGGAGCAGGCAGACTCCCAGGAACTGTTCTCGGGCCCCTGCCCAGAATGGGCAGCAATGGTTCCTCTCCCACCGGAGGAGTTTGTCGTGACCGATGCCCAACCTTTGGAAAGTTCCCGGGGTCCGGGGGATGAGGCTGGGGACTTCCGGCAACTGTCTCAAGAGCTTTCAGTGGGTGAGGAGGACGATGACGATGAGACACAGTTGTCTATCACTGAGGTAGTAGTAATTGCAGTAAGTCCGAGGGAGGAGCGCACAGAGGATTCGGAGGAAGAGCAGCTGGACGATGAGGTGACTGACCCCACCTGGTTTGCTAAGCCTACAGAGGACAGGTCTTCAGAGGGGGAGGCAAGTGCAGCAGCAGGGCAGGTTGGAAGAGGCAGTGCGCTGGCCAGGGGTAGAGGCAGGGCCAGACCGAATAATCCACCAACTGTTTCCCAAAGCGCCCCCTCGCGCCATGCCACCCTGCAGAGGCCGAGGTGCTCAAAGGTCTGGCAGTTTTTCACTGAGAGTGCAGACGAGCGACGAACTGTGGTGTGCAAGGTTTGTCGCGCCAAGATCAGCCGTGGAGCCACCACCACCAGCCTCACCACCACCAGCATGCGCAGACATATGATGGCCAAGCACCCCACAAGGTGGGACGAAGGAGGTTCACCGCCTTCGGTTTGCACCACTGCCTCTCCCCCTGTGCCCCAGCCTGCCACTGAGATCCAGCCCCCCTCTCAGGACACAGGCACTACCGTCTCCCGGCCTGCACCCACACCCTCACCTCCGCTGTCCTCGGCCCCATCCACCAATGTCTCTCAGCGCACCATCTAGCCGTTGCTAGCGCAAGTGTTTGAGCGCAAGTACGCCGCAACGCATTCGCACGCTCAAGCGTTAAACGTGCACATAGCCAAATTGATAGCCTGGATATGCTGCCGTATAGGCTTGTGGAAACGGAGGCTTTCAAAAACATGATGGCGGCGGCGGCCCCGCGCTACTCGGTTCCCAGTCGCCACTACTTTTCCCGATGTGCCGTCCCAGCCCTGCACGACCACGTCTCCCGCAATATTGTACGCGCCCTCACGAACGCGGTTACTGCCAAGGTCCACTTAACAACGGACACGTGGACAAGCACAGGCGGGCAGGGCCACTATATCTCCCTGACGGCACATTGGGTGAATTTAGTGGAGGCTGGGACCGAGTCAGAGCCTGGGACCGCTCACGTCCTACCCACCCCCAGAATTGCGGGCCCCAGCTCGGTGCTGGTATCTGCGGCGGTGTATGCTTCCTCCACTAAACCACCCTCCTCCTCCTCCTCCTATGCAACCTCTGTCTCGCAATCAAGATGTGTCAGCAGCAGTACGTCGCCAGCAGTCGGTGTCGTGCGGCGTGGCAGCACAGCGGTGGGCAAGCGTCAGCAGGCTGTGCTGCAACTACTCAGCTTAGGAGAGAAGAGGCACGCGGCCTACGAACTGCTGCAGGGTCTGACAGAGCAGACCGACCGCTGGCTTTCGCCGCTGAGCCTCCAACCGGGCATGGTCATGTTTGACAACGGCCGTAACCTGGTGGCGGCTCTGCAGCTCGGCAGCCTCACGCACGTGCCACGCCTGGCCCACGTCTTTAATTTGGTGGTTCAACGCTTTCTGAAAAGCTACCCATGCTTGTCAGACCTGCTCGGAAAGGTGCGCCGGCTCAGCGCACATTTCCGCAAATCCAAGACAGACGCTCCCACCCTGCGCACCCTGCAACATCGGTTTAATCTGCCAGTGCACCGACTGCTGTGCGACGTGCCCACACAATGGAACTCTACGCTCCACATGTTGGGCAGGCTCTATGAGCAGCGTAGAGCTATAATGGAATACCAACTCCAACATGGGCGGCGCAGTGGGAGTCAGCCTCCTCAATTCTTTACAGAAGAGTGGGCCTGGTTGGCAGACATCTGCCAGGTCCTTGGAAACTTTGATGAGTCTACCCAGTTGGTGAGCGGTGATGCTGCAATCATTAGCATCACCATTCCTCTGCTATGCCTCTTGAGAAGTCCCCTGCAAAGCATAAAGGCAGATGCTTTGCGCTCGGAAACGGAGGCGGGGGAAGACAGTATGTCGCTGGATAGTCAGAGCACCCTCATGTCTATATCTCAGCGCGTTGAGGAGGAGGAGGGGGAGGAGCATGAGGAGGAGGGGGAAGAGACAGCTTGGCCCACTGCTGAGGGTACCCATGCTGCTTGCCTGTCATCCTTTCAGCGTGTATGGCCTGAGGAGGAGGAGGAGGAGGAGGAGGAGGATCCTGAAAGTGATCTTCCTAGTGAGGACAGCCATGTGTTGCGTACAGGTACCCTTGCATACATGGCGGACTTCATCTTAGGATGCCTTTCTCGTGACCCTCGCGTTACATGCATTCTGCCCACTACGGATTACTGGGTGTACACACTGCTCGACCCACGGTATAAGGAGAACCTTTCCACTCTCATACCCGAAGAGGGAAGGGGTTCGAGAGTGATGCTATACCACAGGACCCTGGTGGACAAACTGATGGTAAAATTCCCATCCGACAGCGCTAGTGGCAGAAGGCGCAGTTCCGAGGGCCAAGTAGAAGGGGAGGCGCGGAGATCAGGCAGCATGTACCGCACAGGCAGGGGAACACTATCCAAGGCCTTTGCCAGCTTTATGGCTCCCCAGCAAGACTGTGTCACCGCTCCCTAGTCAAGGCTGAGTTGGCGGGAGCAATGTAAAAGGATGGTGAGGGAGTACATAGCCGATCGCACGACCATCCTCCGTGACGCCTCTGCTCCCTACAACTACTGGGTGTCGAAGCTGGACACGTGGCCTGAACTCGCGCTCTATGCCCTGGAGGTGCTTGCTTGTCCTGCGGCTAGCGTCTTGTCAGAGAGGGTGTTTAGTGCGGCTGGGGGAATAATCACGGATAAGCGTAATCACGGATAAGCGTACCCGCCTGTCAACCGACAGTGCCGACAGGCTTACAATCATAAAGATGAACAAAGCCTGGATTTCCCCAGAGTTCTCTTCTCCACCAGCGGACAGCAGCGATACCTAAACAATACGTAGGCTGCACCCGCGGATGGAAGCATCGTTCACTATCACCATAAAAAACGGGGACCTTTTAGCTTCATCAATCTGTGTATTATATTCATCCTCCTCCTCCTGCTCCTCCTCCTGAAACCTCACGTAATCACGCCGAACGGGCAATTTTTCTTAGGCCCACAAGGCTCAGTCATATAACTTTTGTAAAAAATGTTTATACTTTTCAATTCTCAATTCAATAAAGCACTGAAACTTGCACCTGAACCAATTTTTATTTTAACTGGGCTGCCTACAGGCCTAGTTACAAATTAAGCCACATTAACCAAAGCGATTAATGGGTTTCACCTGCCCTCTTGGTTGGGCATGGGCAATTTTTCTGAGGTACATTTTTACTGTTGGTACCAATTTTTTTGGGCCCTCGCCTACATTGTAATCCTAGTAATTTTTAGCCCACCTGCATTAAAGCTGACGTTACCTCAGCTGTGCTGGGCACTGCAATGGGATATATTTATGTACCGCCGGTGGGTTCCAGGGAGCCACCCATGCTGTCGGTCCACACGGAGTTGTAACTGCATGTGTCCACTTCTAAAGAACCCCAGTCTGACTGGGGCATGCAGTGTGGGCCGAAGCCCACCTGCATTAAACCTGACGTTACCTCAGCTGTGATGGACAATGCAATGGGATTTATTTATGTACCGCCGGTGGGTTCCAGGGAGCCACCCATGCTGTGGGTCCACAGGGACTTCACATTGGGGATTTGTACCTGCCAGTGTCTATGTATTAAAAACCCCGGTCAGACTGGGGCATGCAGTGTGGGCCGAAGACCACCTGCATTTAATCGTACGTTACCTCAGCTGTGATGGGCAATGCAATGGGATATATTTATGTACCGCCGGTGGCTTCCTGGGACGCACCCATGCTGTCGGTCCACACGGAGTTGTAACTGCATGTGTCCACTTCTAAAGAACCCCTGTCTGACTGGGGCATGCAGTGAGGGCCGAAGCCCACCTGCATTAAACCTGACGTTACCTCAGCTATAATGGGCAATGCAATGGGATTTATTTATGTACCGCCGGTGGGTTGCAGGGAGCCACCCATGCTGTCGGTCCACACGGAGTTGTAACTGCATGTGTACACTTCTAAAGAACCCCAGTCTGACTGGGGCATGCAGTGTGGGCCGAAGCCCACCTGCATTAAACCTGACGTTACCTCAGCTGTGCTGGGCACTGCAGTGGGATACATTTATGTACAGCTGGTGGGTTCCAGGGAGCCACCCATGCTGTGGGTGCACACGGAATTCCCATTGCGAAGTTGTACCTGCCTGTGACTATTTAAAATAAGCCCCGGTGTGACTGGGGCATGCAGACACCTTGACAGAATGAATAGTGTGTGGCACATGGGTTCCCCATTGCTATGCCCACATGTGCAGCTCCTGATTGAGGTGGCACAGGATTGGATTTCTCATTGCTTCTGTACAGCATTATGGGCTTTCGCCCCGCCCCTTTTAAAGAGGGTCACTGCCTGGCCGTGCCAACCCTCTGCAGTGTGTGCCTGCGGTTCCTCCTCATGGCAGACGCACTTATAAATAGACATGAGGGTGGTGTGGCTATGAGGCCAGCGTGTGGCATGGGGGCAGCTGAAGGCTGCGCAGGGACACTTTGGTGTGCGCTGTGGACACTGGGTCGTGCGGGGGGGTTGGGCAGCATGTAACCCAGGAGAAGTGGCAGCGGAGTGTCATGCAGGCAGTGATTGTGCTTTGTTGGAGGTAGTGTGGTGCTTAGCTAAGGTATGCCTTGCTAATGATGGTTTTTAGAAGTAAAAATTGTTGGGGGGGGGGGGGCACTCTTGCCGCTATTGTGGCTTAATAGTGGGACCTGGGAACTTGAGATGCAGCCCAACATGTAGCCTGTCGCCTGCCCTATCTGTTGCTGTGTCGTTCTCATCACTTTCTTGAATTGGCCAGATTTTCACAAATGAAAACCTTAGCGAGCATCGGCGATATACAAAAATGTTCGAGTCGCCCATTGACTTCAATGGGGTTCGTTACTCGAAACGAACCCTCGAGCATCGCGAAAATTTCGTCCCGAGTAACGAGCACCCGAGCATTTTGGTGCTCGCTCATCTCTATTAGTTAGCGTAAAATGTCTATTGATTTGTATAAACCAGATGTATTACGCCGCTGTAGTGACTTTAACTCTGTGGAGGTTAATGGCCACACAATCTCATTATGGTAATTGCTGGACAATGGCATGGTGAAAGATGTGTGGTATAATGCTAGCCTACTATAAGGCTCCACTGCAGACTAAGAGTTCAAGTCACATTCCTATACTGTATTGCTTGTATCCATTTTGGGTGTCTTCCCAGCCCTTCCCCCTCCACTCTCAACTTCTCAAACAAAAGGAACTACTTTTGCTTGACCGCATGCTGGGAGGACAAAGTCCACACATACACTGGACTTGAGAGAGAGGTGGGGAGGGGGGTGGGGAATTCTATATGGCCCAGCGAAAAAGAATATGTATATATTACTGATGTAATCTGTTAAACGCTCATAAAGGGCAGGTATTATATGTTTCAATAAATTGAGGCTCTGGGCATTGCATGCTCACATCCATATTAGACCTGAGATTGAGGTCTTGGTCTTGCGTCTAACTTGGCCAGCGTGCGCATACTGTATTATACAATTTGGAAGCTACAGCATACCCTGAAACCTGCTGGAGAAAAAACATAATCCAGTACACTACTGCTCCCAGCCAGCCAAAACTGTAAAACTCATGGTCAGATGCAGCCCTAAGAAAGACCGTTCTTGCACAGAGGATCAGGATTGTATAACTTTCCCTATAGAAATCACTGTGTCCCTAAACTCTTCGTTATGCACAGCACACACAGAACATATAACTGAACTAGTTTGCAGTAGGCTAGGAAATGTTAGAGTGCAGTTTCACGGTAAGAGCTGGTTGTATGGCACTGCAGGCTGAGAACGTATATAACGGAAAGGCTCGGAACAGGCCTAGATGCGTCATACAAAAATTAATGCACTACTGCTCCCAGCCAGCAACAACTGTAAAGCACATGGTCAGATGTAGCCCTAAGAATGAGTGTTGGGTTTTTTGCACAGATGATCAGGACTGTATAACTTTCCCTATAGAAGTCGCTTTGTCCCTAAACTTTGCGTTATGCACAGCACACAAAGAACAGTATAACCAAACTAGTTTGCAGTAGGCTAGGAAATGTTAGAGTGCAGTTTCACGGTGAGACCTGCTTCTACTGCACTGCAGGCTAAGAACGCTATTACGGAAAGGCTGGGAACAGGCCTAGATGCGTAATACAAAAATTAATGCACTACTGCTCCCAGCCAGCCACAACTGTAAAGCACACGGTTAGATGTAGCCCTAAGAAGGACAATTGGGTTTCTTATGCAGAGGAGCAGGACTGTATAACTTTCCTTATAGAAGCAGCTCTGTCCCTAAACTCTGCGTTATGCAGTACAGGCTGAGAAAGCTTTAACTGCATGGCTAGGAACAGGCCTAGATATGTAATACAAAAATTGAAGCACTACTGCTCCCAGCCAGCCGCAACAGTAAAACACATGGTAAGACGTAGCTACTCCTAAGAAGGACCGTTGGGGTTCTTATACAGAGAATCAGTACTGTATAACTTTCCCTATAGAAATCAATGTGTCCCTAAACTCTGCGTTATGCACAGCACACACAGAACGGTATAACTGAAGTAGTTTGCTGTAGGCTAGTAAGTGTTAGAGTGCAGTTTCACGGTGAGAGCTGCTTGTACGGCACTGCAGGCTGAGAATGCTATTACGGAAAGGCTGGGAACAGGCCTAGATGCGTAATACAAAAGTTGGTGCACTACTGCTCCCAGCCAGCCACAACGGTCAAATGTAGCCCTAAGAAGGACCGTTGAGGTTCTTGTACGGAGGATCGGGACTGTATAACTTTCCCTATAGAAGCAGCTCTGTCCCTAAACTCTGCGTTATGCACTGCAGGCTGGGAATGCTGTAATTGTATGCCGCAAAGTGAGTAACGATGCGGCGCGGGACTGGGGGCAGGAAGGTGGGGGGGTTATTCAAGAGCGAGCAGAGTTAGTGGAGGGGGGAGGAGCTAGGACAGGAAGTAGAAGGAGAAAGAGCGGGAAAAATGCCATAAGCAGTCTAGGAAGAGAAGAAGAAGGACGTTAAGGATTGAGCAGACGAACAAAGGGAGATTTTCGGAGAAACAGCAAAGAAAGAACAAAGTGAAAACATCTGTGGCACAGAAGACAAGAGTTGGGGAAAGAAGAAGCGGTTGGAAGACAAGAGAAGTTCAGAAGAGTCGGGTGGAAGAATCTAGCAGCGGGATAAAGAAGGGAGAAAATGGAGGACCTTCGTTCCAGGATCCAAGCAGCGGTGATGCAGGACGGCACCGGATGGCTGGAAGAGGTGCTGGCAAGCTGCAAGACGACCGCCGAAGTCAGGAAGCCAGTCGGGCAGGAGGAGCAGCTGCGGAGACCAGGAGAAGAGCCAGCAACTATCGGAGATGCGCCCCGAGGGAGACCGCGCCGACGAAAGCAGCCCCCCGCGCGGGTAAGCCCAAGCCCAGCGCCGAAGAGGGGAGGTGGAAGAAGCAGCCTGGGCAGCGCAGGCCCGAGGAGGGAAGGACTAGCAGGACAGAAGTCGGCGCCGGAACCGCGAGGTACGGCGGGAGCGCCGGCAGCAGAGACACATGGGACACTTACCGCCGGGAGTCCGGAGCAAAGGGCACAGCAGTCGGCAGCCGCAGCGGGCTCCGAGCAGCAGCAGCATCGCGCGGCCGGGCGCAGGAATCGTGACCATCAGCGAGGTGAGCGCGGCGGGAGCAGTGGAGAGGAGCAGGGGAGCGCGCGGTCAGGCCGCACGTCCGCTCAAGATGGCGGCGCAGCGCAGGCGGGGGCACAGACAGTACAGACAGCGCAGCGCAGAGGGAGAACATGTGGCAGGGGGGAGGGGGGAGGGAGGACAGAGGACATGAGGGGGAGAACGGAGCACAGGGGCACACGCAACCCCACCCCCCCCCGACATACGGCCCGGGGTGCTCCAGCCTCTCGGACGGTAGCAGGGAGGGGGAAGACAGCACATATCACCATCCGGGGGGGGGGGGGGGGGCTAGGGGTACAGGTACGGCTCCCCTCACTAAAGGAAATGGGCCAGGTAGGGGGACACACAGCCCTCAAGGGGGACCCGGTTGGGGACACCTAGACCCATGGCACAGCACTGCAGCCCCTGCCACTCAGCACATGGCCGCACTACAGGGCCGTCAGCCCCCCTCCACCAGGTACCAGCGCCCAACAGCCCAGGATAGCCAGTATAGGCAGTGTTATATCAACCCACACTACATCCCCCCTGCAGCAGAACCCATAGCTTACCCTCCCCCACATAGGCAGGTCACACGCAGGAGCTCAAAGAAACAGGGTCAGGGGGCCAGGCAGAGGCAGAAAGAGCGAGCCAGACAGTTGAGGCAGGATAGGGAGTTTCAAGCTCAGCTAGAGATGTCAAGCGTAGGGCGTAGTGCGAGCAGCAGGGCGCGCGAGTCAAGTGAGGAAGTAGTGAGCAGCGGCCAGGACGAGTATTACATGTGCCAGGAGCAGCCACGGAGGACGGACCCGCAGTCATCCCTTTATCAGAAGGTCCGGGAACGCCATAGGTGGCAGGAGCATATGCAGGATCGGTCAGGGCTGGACCAGCCTGGCACGTCTCAGTCGGATATTACAAGGAGGGCTCTGCAGCCGAGGGGTCGGCAGCCCGCGTTCGATATGGGCCGGAACCGAGGGAGCGGTACAGCGAGGGGGATCACCCTTGGCAACGCCGGAGGTCCGTCCAATTGGTGAGTCTACATTATGGAATGTGTTAAAAAATGTTTTGGATCCCGCATCGGGTGCGGAGAAGGATGATTTAGTGTCGGTTCTGAGGTCGCTGCTGGGCAAGGTTGATCAAAAAAAAAAAAAAAAATAGGGGCTTTTAGTGTCCTGTGTGGCTCCAGGGGGCGCAGGCCCGCCTGTGGAAAATGTTGGTGCTTGCTCAGCAGCGGGTGCAGAAAGTGATCCAAAATGGAAAATTGTTGCCCCTTTAGGGGTGGGTCTGCCCGAGAATGTGGTGATAAAATACGAAGAATGTGGTTGATAAAATGGAAAATGGTGTGTATATTGATATAAAAAGTGATCCAACGGATGGTTTACAGTACGCTGATTCATTGTTTTGTGGTGTTGCCCCTTTAGGGGTGGGTCTGCTCGATGATGTGGTTGATAAAATTAAAAATGGTGTGTATATTGAGATATGGTCCTTGCTTTCAGCGGACCAGGTGATGGTGAGCGGTCAGAGCGAGGTGCTGATAAAAAGCCGAAGATCGCTAAAACTGTTGGAAACTGGTTACAAGCCTTTTTGGCCTTGGTGCATGTGACATGTTAGCACCAGCCGCGGAAAGTCCAATTCGCTGTTTCCGGAAACAAAGGATGGTGCCCGCGGTGGGTAGCACCGGCGGAAATGCGAACACCAGTGAGAAGCCAGTACCTGGATCCGTGGTTAAGCTTGTACCACAGGAAACAGGAAGCAGAAATCCTTAGGTCAGGATTTCGGGAAGGTTTCAAAATTCCGTATGCGCATCAGCCCCGGAAATGAGGGTATACTTGAATACCATCTATAGCGCGTACCGATTGCACGGAGGTGCAGCGTGGTGGCGCTATGATGAAGATTTTAGGCGTCGGGTGTCAGGGACTCAGACAAGTTGGGCATCAGGCCCGTTCAGTGATCCTCCTTTCAAGAGCTTGCGAGTGTCTCCTTTGGGTCTGGTACCTAGGGGGGAGACCGGGAAGTTCCGGTTGATACATCATTTATCTTTCCCGACTGGGGATCGGTCAATGATGGCATCTCAAAAGAGGTGGCAGCGGTAGCCTATACGTCGTTCGATTGCGCGGGTAGATATGCCCATTTGGCAAAAACTGATATCGAGTCGGCGTTTCGCTTGCTTCCAGTTCATCCGGAGTGTTTTTCATCTTTGGAGGCAGAATTGAGGATCAGTTTTTTCGTCGACATGTGCTTGCCGATGGGATGCGCGATCTCATGCTATTTTTCGAGTTATTTAGTTCTTTCAGGGAATGGATGTTAGAGTATGGGACGGGCATCACATCGGTAAGACATTATTTGGACGATTTTTGTTCGTCGGTTCAAAGACATCGGGCAATTGCGGGTTCCTCATGACGAATTTTTCAGAGGCTAATGAGATTTGCGGGGTCCCATTGTCTGAAGAAAAGACGATGGGCCCGGTTACATACCTAACGTTTTTAGGGATAGAAATCGATTCGGTGGATATGGTTCAGGTTGCGGCGGACAAAGTGGCAAGACTGCGGCAAACGGTCGGCGAAGTGGCAAAGTGTAAAAAAGTGATGCTGCGGCAGGTTCAAGTTTGGTTGGGTTTTTTGAAGGTTGCCTGCAAGGTGATCCCCATGGGGCGTCCGTTTGCCAGGAGATTATCACTGGCGACTGTGGGGGTCCGCGAACCACACCATTTCATACGCGTGACGGCGGGCAAAAAGGCGGATTTGCAGGTATGGATGGTATTCCTGCATTTTTTCAACGGGCAGGTGGTGTGCCCGAGGGAGGATGTGGAAGGAACCGACATCAGCTTATTCGCCGACGCGGCCGGTTCGGGCGGTTTTTGGCGTAATTTTCAACAACCATTTGGTGCAGGGAGCCCTGGCCAAGGTCATGGATAGAAAAACGGTGGACTAAGAACATAACGCTGTTGGAGTTTTTCCCGGTGGTGGTTGCGATCGAGTTATGGTGGTCAGAGTTACGAGATCGAGGTCAGATAACGCGGCGGTTGTGCAAACGATAAATAAACAATCGTCGGCCTCCCTGCCGGTTTTAGCCTTGTTGAGGCACGTGGTACTAAGATGTTTGCAAAGGTACATATATTTGCGTGCAAAGCATGTCCCAGGTTGTGACGACAGAGCGGCTGACGCACTCTCTCGTTCGCAGGTGGAGCTGTTCGGGGAGCGGCACCCGCAGGCGGATGCCGAGGGGGTACGCTGCCCGCCTTCCTTATGGTTTTTGGCAGAGGAGAGTTGTTGAAGCTGGTGGAGTCATCTGTGGCGGTTTCAACGTGGTGAAGTTACAATTCAGTTTGGTTATCATGGTTAAAGTTTGCCAGTGGAAAAGTGGTAGGAGGTGAAAGGGCAAGGTCGGCAACATTGGATATGCTTGTCGGTAGGAGCGGCAAAGAAGCATCTATCGGGAGTGGCGTTTTTGTTAAAGCTCCACGGGAAAGTTGATGTGGCTAAGGAATTCGTGCTCCAACAGATAATTCGCGGTTGGGTAAAAAAAAAAAAAAAAGAGGGGTCCAGACGGATACGCGTCGACCAATTACATCAATTACATTTACAGCACTGATGGGTTTGTTGTCAGTTTTGGAGTCGGTATGTGCGGATGAATTCGAAACGCTATTGTTTAGAACGGCTTTTTCGTTGGCATTTTTGCGGCCCTCCGGATCGGCGAGATGGTCCCGGCAAGTAGAGTTAAGTCGGGTGGCTTACGGGAACACGACGTTATTACTACGGGATCGGCCATTCGGATAGGTATAAGAAAGTTTAAGACGGAGGTTTATGGGAGAGGTGATTGGCTCACCATTAACCAATTAGGGGCACAATGGTGTCCGGTGGGGGTAACTGGAGAGTACATAAACAGCGCCCTAGAGCGTACAAATTTTAGTGCATTCACCGGGGTCCCCGCTCACACGTTTCCAATTTTCGGCGGTTTTACGTTGGGCACTGAAGAGGTGTGGTTTGGAGCCGGCAGAATTCGGGACACATTCATTTAGGATTGGGGCTGCGACGACAGCGGAAGCACACGGTATGTCGGAAGACGGCTTGAAACGGTTGGGGCGATGGAAATCGCAAGCGTACAAGTCATACGTACGACCGGACCGTACGGTTGAAGTCGCTTTTGCACGGGTTAAAGCTTAGTGTTACGAAGGTGTGTTTATTACGGTTTGTGGGTATTTGCTATGTTATTTTGTTTCAGCATCTGACCCATGGCATGTTTGGATCATCGGTCACTCGTTTATCTATTGGGCAGAGAGAAGAGCGGCCACTCGACCTATGGGAAGGAATCTGGGTCTGAGAGGAGCACTCGTAAACTGGATTGGAGTGCGGGGGCTTCAATGGCCTAGGATTTTACAATTTGTGCTAAAGATCAGCAGGTGGACCCCCCAGAGAGTGATACTGGTCGTTCACGCCGGGGGGAACGACTTAGGAAGAACTAAAATGAACGAATTACTAGTGCTAATGAAACAAGACATGATGAGGTTTCGAGACTGTTTCCAGGATTGTGTTCTTCTATGGTCGGATATTGTGGCCAGGAGATGCTGGAGGGGTGCCAGAGACGGGGATGCGATTGAACGAGTGAGAAGATTGATAAATCTGAGAATGTCCAGATTCGTGCAGTCATTGGGTGGAGTGGCAGTTCGCCATTGGGAACTCGAGGACAAGGAAAAAGGAGCACTTGGGGATGATGGAGTGCACCTTAATGATGTCGGTTTGGACACTTTTTTGTCAGGACTTCAAGACGGTGTGGAGATGGCATTGGCTAGGGTTGGCGTGGTGGGGGCGGGATGCGCCATAGGAATACGGCGCATGCCGCGTGCCGGGAGCTTCCCATGCGGGATACGGCTTTGAGGAGGGTTTGCAAGCCCTAGGAAAAAAGGGGCTTACGAACGTCCTGTGGCCGTTACGGCGTTAAAAAAGTTCAACAGTTTACGGCATGGGAAAGCGTTAGGAATTTAGACTGAGGAATTTAGGTTAAATTAAAGGTTATAAAATATGTTTAAAAATGTTAAAGCTGTGGCCAACCCACGTTTTCAGCAAGAAGTTGTAAGTATGTGTTATTATAGGATATGTTTATTATATGGTAAGTGAGCGTACATTTAGGTTTAGGATGCCCCCAGTCTTGTATGCCGCAAAGTGAGTAACGATGCGGCGCGGGACTGGGGGCAGGAAGGTGGGGGGGTTATTCAAGAGCGAGCAGAGTTAGTGGAGGGGGGAGGAGCTAGGACAGGAAGTAGAAGGAGTAAGAGCGGGAAAAATGCCATAAGCAGTCTAGGAAGAGAAGAAGGACGTTAAGGATTGAGCAGACGCCCACCCACCCGCCCTGGTAAGGGGTAGGGTGCAAGGATGCAAGGTGTTATAAGGACTGTTACGGAAGTTGTCACAGCTGGCCGGGAGCTTCCCATGCGGGATACGGCTTTGAGGAGGGTTTGCAAGCCCTAGGAAAAAAGGGGCTTACGAACGTCCTGTGGCCGTTACGGCGTTAAAAAAGTTCAACAGTTTACGGCATGGGAAAGCGTTAGGAATTTAGACTGAGGAATTTAGGTTAAATTAAAGGTTATAAAATATGTTTAAAAATGTTAATAAAGCTGTGGCCAACCCACGTTTTCAGCAAGAAGTTGTAAGTATGTGTTATTATAGGATATGTTTATTATATGGTAAGTGAGCGTACATTTAGGTTTAGGATGCCCCCAGTCCTGCAAGGCAAGGAACAGGCCTAGATGCGTTATACAAAAATTAAAACACTACTGCTCCCAGCCAGCCAAAACTGTAAAACTCATGGTCAGATGTAGCCCTAAGAAGGACCGTTCTTCCACAGAGGATTAGGACTGTATAACTTTCCCTATAGAAGTCGCTGTGCCACTAAACTCTGCGTTATACACAGCACACACACACACACAACGTTATAACTGAAACAGTTTACAGGAGGCTAGGAAAAGTTAGAGTGCAGTTTCACAGTAAAAACTGGTTATACAGCACTGCAGGCTGAGAACGCTATTACTGAAAGGCTGGGAACAGGCGAAGATGTGTAATACAAAAATTGAAGCACTTCGGCACCCAGCCAGCCACAGCAGTAAAACACACGGTCAAATGAAGCCCTAAGAAGGACCGTTGGGGTTCTTATATGGAGGATCAGGACTGTATAACTTTCCCTATAGAAATCGCTGTGTCCCTAAACTCTGCGTTATGCATAGCACACACAGAACGGTATAACTGAACTCGTTTGCAGTAGGCTAGGAAATGTTAGAGTGCAGTTTGATAACCCTATATCACAGACTTGTAGATCTAATTCTAATTCTATGCAATATGCAAACAGATTATTTCTATATGAATGGCAAGCAGGATTAACTCTACACAATAGACAAACACATTAAATTCTATGCAAACACTAATGCTATGCAAAGAATGAGCAAGACTATTTCAATTCAATCAAATGTAATCAACTTATTCTCTAAAGTTGCATAACTAGCAATAGCAATTCTTAGTACAGTTACAAACGTGACGCTTTTAAACACACCAGAGAGTCAATGATATCTTGATTCTCCACACTTCAGTGGAGGGTGTAAGAATTGACCTTGATAGAGTATTTGCTGCCTCTCAATTTCAATTATGGCAGCCAGATCTATGATTATAATATTATCCCCGGACGCCGGACACAGTATGTCCCGTCCTAGAATCTCATGGATTTCTGCCGCTACACAATTCAACAATCTACCCTCAGACCATGGGTTCCACTCGTGGACATTCAAGCGATAAACAAATATTTGTGGATCGTAACCCTCAACCAGTGGACCATAGCCGCACTGGTGGGCGGGGTAGGAGTTATTCTGTCTACAAATCTCCCATCACAATGTGCTTATGGTTAACAATAATCCTTTTTTACAGTTTGGACAAGACATGGGCGTACACACACAAATAGACAGAGCACCAGTACAGCTGGCTTAGTTTCACTGCCCCTCGGGATCCTGTCTGGCAGTTCCCTTTCTCCTAGGTCTATTACCAGACTCTCCGAAGTAGCGATACCTGTCCAGACGTTTTACAGTTCCCTTTCTCTTAGGTTTTGTAACCAAACCTCACCCGAGCAGGGATACCTGTTCAAACTCCCCTGACAGTTCCCTTACTCTTAGGTTTTGTAGCCAAACCTCACCCGAGCAGGGATACCTGTCAGGTCCCCCCCCCCCCCTTAGGGCAACTTATTGACCTCGCCAGTCGACCAGTACTCTCAAGACAACAGGCATGTAAACATTCCTTTTCTTTTATATATGACAGGTTTGGATGAGTGGTCGAGACTTAAAATACCTGTCGTGCGGTTCCAAATCGATCGGCCTTGACACGGTACACAGACAAGCCTGAAGTCAGCCACACAGGTATAGATAATTAATTTATCTTACTGTGTTCTGATGATCTGTTGGGCCCACCAAGTCCAAGGTTGCCTATGTCCGTGCCTTGTTTCCGATTGTCTTTGGAGCCAACCAACCACTCCCCGTACGGGCCACCAACTGTCGTGGATTTCCTTTTTGTGTCCATGGCTTATCTAATTGGAATGTTTACACCCCTCCAGATTGGAAGTTGGGAGACCGTGCGCACAGTCTGAAGCAATCACACTGACACCAGTTCAGCATATGAAAACTTCCTTATTTATTTGTGGGCATGTAGCCTCTTTTATAAAGTTTAACATATCTGCCCTTTTGGGGCAGGCCAAAGGTTACATAGATACAACGTATTATCTGATTATTGGATAAGCGTCTTCCTTCATCCGGTCATCTGTTATTGCCTGTCACGTGGTAGCAGTCCGAAGAGGGCAGGAGGAGACGAATGGGCTGTCTCACACCCCTCGTGTACATAGTCCGATATGATTGGAGGTTACATCTTGAATTAGTAATTGCTCAAATCTCCCATGTTATTTGCATAAGTTTCCAGTAAAATTGCTTGGGTTATTATTGCGGTATCTAAAAGCGGTACTGCTTCAAGCTGCGGTTATCTATGTCTGATTTTACTTCTTCTAGGGTTACAAGAAATTGGGAAAATATAGCGTTATTGCTAAATACTAGCTTGTCTGCAGAGTTTAGAAAATAGAAGTTTCATTAAAGAAAGTAGATATATTGGATACATGAAAGAATACATATCTATATTTATAGCAAAACAACCAACAATGGAAAAGTACTGTTATTTAGTATACAGAATGCTACACATATAAAAACAGGTCCACTGTCCACTACAAAGGTCCACTATCAAAAATATAGATATATTGGATTTCCACTACAAGATATAGCCCTGAGAAGGACTGTTGGGGTTCTTATACGGAGAATCAGGACTGTATAACTTTCCTTATAGAAGTCGCTGTGTCCCTAAACTCTGCATTATGCACAGCACACACAGATCGCTATAACTGAACCAGTTTGCAGGACGTTAGGAAATGTTAGAGTGCAGTTTCATGATAAGAGCTGCTTGTACGGCACTGCAGGCTGGGAACGCTATTACTGAAAGGTTGGGAACAGGCCTAGATGCATAATACTAAAATTTGTGCACTGCTACTCCCAGCCAGCCACAACTGTAAAGCACACGTTGAGATGTAACCCTAAGAAGGACCGTTGGGGTTCTTGCACAGAGGATCAGGACTGTATAACTTTACCTATAGAAGTCGCTGTGTCCCTAAACTCTGCGTAATGCACAGCACACTCAGAATGGTATAACTGAACATGGTAGTAACGGTATAGGCAGACCCCAGTAACATTTATGTAGCAGCAGTATAGGCAGACACCTGTAACATTGACGTGGCAGCAGTATAGGCAGACCCCTGTAACATTTCTGTAGTAACACTATAGACAGATCCCAGTAACATTTCTGTAGCAGAAGTATAGGCAGACCCCAGTAACATCCTTGTGGCAGCAGTATGGGCAAACCCCTGTAAAATTTAAGTGACATAAGTATACGCAGACCCCAGTAACATCCTTGGGGCAGCAGTATGGGCAAACCCCTGTAAAATTTAAGTGGCAGCAGTAAAGGCAGACCCCAGTAACATCCTTGTGGCAGCAGTATAGGCAAACCCCTGTAAAATTTACGTGGCAGAAGTATACGCAGACCCCAGTAACATCCTTGTGGCAGCAGTATAGGCAGACCCCAGTACCATTTCTGTAGAAGTAAAGGCAGACCCCAGTAATATGTCTGTTGCCGCATAAGAAAACCCCTGTAACATTTCTGTAGCAGAAGCATAGGCAGACCCCAGTACCATTTTTGTAGCAGAAGTATACGCAGACCCCCTGTAACATTTACGTGGCAGAAGTATAGGCAGACCCCAGTAACATTATTGTAGCAGAAGTATAGGCAGACTCCTGTAACATTTAAGTGGCAGCAGTATAAGAAGACCCCTGTAACATTTATGTGGCAGAAGTATAGACAGACCCCAGTAAGAGTTATGTAGCAGCAGTATAGGCAGACCCCCAGTATCATTTCTGTAGCAGCAGTATAGGCAGACCCCACCACCATTTCTGTTGTTGAAGTATAGGCAGACCCCAGTAACATTTTTGTAGCAGAAGTATACGCAGACCCCTGTATCATTTCAGTAGTAACACTATAGACAGATCCCAGTAACATTTCTGTAGCAGACGTATAGGCAGACCCCTGTAACATGTAAGTGGCAGCAGTATAGGCAGACCCCTGTAACTTTCTCGTAGCAGAAGTATAGGTAGGCAGGCAGTAAAATTTCTGTAGTAATAGTATAGGCCAACCTCTGAAATATTGGGATACCATGAGCGTAGGCGAAGGCCGGAAAAATTAGTTGGATAAGAGTGTAGGCGTGGGCCCCAAAAATTAGTGTACCAAGAGTACAAGTGTACCTCTGAAAAATGTTTCAACTGAGAGGGCAGGTGAAACCCATAAACATTTTTTTAAAGATACAGCTCACTGTTGCTTAATTTGTAACAGAGCCTGGAGGCAGCCTTGTTGAAAAAAATGGTCCATGTAACAGTCTCAATACTTTTGAAACTTTGGTAGATGTAGATGAGCCTTTTGGGCCGCAGAAAAATTGGCCGTTCAGCGCGATGACATGTTGTTTCTGGAGGAAGAGTAGCAGGAGGAGGACTAATGTCAGAGACAGCTTGACAAAGATAAATGCGACATTTTCCTGGTGATACAGGAGAGTGCTTTTATCTGCGGTTGCAGCGAAAAGAATCTTTAGGTTCCGCTGCTCTCCGCTGGTGGAGAAGAGAAGTCTGGGGAAATCCAGGCTTTGTTCCTCTTTATGAGTGTAAGCATGTCGGCACTGGCAGTTGACAGGCGGGTACACTTGTCCGTGATGATTCCCCTAGCTGCACTAAACACCCTCTCTGACAAAACGCTAGTGGCAGGGCAAGCAAGCACCTCCAGGGCATACTGCGCAAGTTCGTGCCACATGTCCAGCTTTGACACCCAATAGTCGTATGGAGCAGAGGCATCACGGAGGACGGTGGTACGATCGGCTACGTACTCCCTCACCATCTTTTTACAGTGCTCCCTCCGACTCAGCCTTGACTGGGGAGTGGTGACGCAGTGTTGCTGGGGAGCCATAAAGCTGGCAAAGGCCTTGGAGAGTGTTCCCCTGCATGCGCTGAACATGCTGCCTGATCTCCGCGCCTCCCCTTCTACTTGGCCCTCTACTGCGCCTTCTGCCGCTAGCACTGTCAGATGGGAAGTTTACCATCAGTTTGTCCACCAGGGCCCTGTGGTATTGCATCACTCTCGAACCCCTTTCCTCTTTGGGAATGAGAGTGGAAAGGTTCTCCTTATACCGGGGGTCGAGAAGGGTGTACTCCCAATAATCCGTAGTGGCCAGAATGCGTCTAATGCGAGGGTCACGAGAAATCATCTACCATCTGGGTAGACTCCTCAAAGTTTCTGCCATCCAGGCCCACTCCTCGGTAAAGAATTGGGGAGGCTGACTCCCACTACGCCGCCCATGTTGGAGTCGGTATTCCACTATTGCTCTACGCTGCTCATAGAGCCTGGCCAACATGTGGAGTGTAGAATTCCACTGTGTGGGCACGTCGCACAGCAGCCAGTGCTCTGGCAAATTAAACCGATGTTGCAGGGCCTGCAGGGTTTCAGCGTCCGTGGTGGACTTGCGGAAATGTGCGCAGACGCAGCGCACCTTGCCGAGCAGGTCTGACAAGTGCGGGTAGATTTTCAAAAACCGCTGAACCCACAGATTGAAGACGTGGGACAGACATGGCATCTGGGTGAGGCTGCCGAGCTGCAGAGCCGCCACCAGGTTACGGCTGTTGTCACACACGACCATGCGTGGTTGGAGGCTCAGCGGCGAAAGCCAGATGTCGATCTGCTCAGTCAGACCCTGCAACAGCTCGGGGGCCGTGTGCCTCTTGTCACCTAGGCTGAGTAGTTTCAGCACGGCCTGCTGACGCTTGCCCACCGTTGTGATGCCGCGCCACACCACACTGACTGCTGGCGACGTGCTGCTCACATTTCTTAATTAGTAGGTAGAGGTTGCGTAGGAGGAGGAGGGGGAGGGTTTAGAGGAGGTGGCATAGACCGTCACAGATACCAGAGCCAAGGAAGGACCCGCAATTCTGGGGGTGGGTAGGACGTGGGCTGTCCCAGGCTCTGACTTGGTCCCAGCCTCCACCAAATTCACCCAATGTGCCGTCAGGGAGAAATAGTGGCCCTGCCCGCCAGTACTTGGTGGACCTTCCCAGTAACCGCGTTGGTGAGGGCATGATTGATGTTGCGGGAGACGTGCTGGTGTAGAGGGGACGGCACACCGGGAAATATAGTGGCGACTGGGGACCGAGTAGCGGGGGATCGCCGCCGCCATCATGTTTTTGAAAGCCTCCGTTTCCAGAAGCCAGTACGGCAGCATATCCAGGTTGATCAATTTCGCAATGTGCACGTTTAAAGCTTGAGCGCGCGGGTGCTTGGTGGCGTATTTGCGCTTGTGCTCCAAGGCTTGCACTAGCGACAGCTGGATGCTGCGCTAAGAGACATTGCTGGATGGGGCCGAGGACAGCAGAGGTGAGGGTGTGGGTGCAGGCCGGGAGGCAGTCGTGCCTGTGTCCTGAGAGGGGGGTTGGATCTGAGTGGCAAGTTGGGGCAAAGGGGAAGAGGCAATGGTGCGACCTAGAGGCGTTGAACGGCCTTCGTCCCACCTCGTGGGGTGCTTGGCCATCATATGCCTGCGCATGCTGGTGGTGGTGAGGCTGGTACTGGTGGCTCCCCGGCTGATCTTGGCGCGACACAGGTTGCACAGCACTGTTCGTCGGTTGTCCGCGCTTTCACTGAAAAACATCCACACCTTTGAAGACCTAGGCCTCTGCAGGGTGGCTTGGAGCGAGGGGGTGCTTTGGGAAACAGTTGGGGGATTATTTGCTCTAGCCCTGCCTCTACCCCTGGCCACCCCACTGCCTCTTCCAACCTGTCCTGCTGCTGCACTTGCCTCCTCCTCTGAAGACCTCTCCTCAGTTGGCTTAGCGAACCAGGTGGGGTCAGTCACCTCATCGTCCAGCGGCTCTTCCTCCGAATCCTCTGTGCGCTCCTCCCTCGGACTTACTGCCCTTACTACTACCACCTCACAAATAGACAACTGTGTCTCATCATCATCATTGACCTCCTCACCCAGTGAAAGCTCTTGAGACAGTTGCCGGAAGTCCCCAGCTTAGTCACCCGGACCCTGGGAACTTTCCAAAGGTTGGGCATCAGTCACTAGAAACTCCTCAGGTGGGAGAGGAACAATTTTTTCCCAATCAACGCAGGGGCCCGAGAACAGTTCCTGGGATTCTGTCTGCTCATCCGAATGTGTCAGTGTCATGGAGTGAGGAGGCTGGGAGGAAGGAGGAGCAGCAGCAAGAGGATTCTGAGTTGCAACAGTGGACGGCGTAGAAGACTGAGTGGTCGATACATTGCTGGATGCATTTTCTGCCATCCACGACAGGACCTGCTCACACTGCTCATTTTGTAATAAAGGTCTACCATGTGGACCCATAAATTGTGATATGAGGACCCCAGAAACTTGCCTCTCCTAATCCCGCATCAGCCTGTTGCGATTCACCTGGACCAGGAACTCGGCCTGTGCCCACACCCTCACTTGGACCTTCGCGTCCTCGCCGCGTCCACGGCCACATCCTCAAGTCCTACCCCTACCCCTCAGCATGGTGTATTAGCAATAGAGCAAACACAGAGCAGTCTGAATAATTATGCAATTAGTGGCGTGCAGTTGTAGGCTGACAGCGGTTATATCACGCACACTGCAGTCCGCAAAAAATTATACGCTAGGCTGCAAAAAGGCCTAGCTGGCTAATAGTGAGCCCACTACAACAGTAATGCACTCGCTCACAGGTAGCCCTAAGGAGGAGTGTTTTTTCAGGTTTTTTTTTTTTTTTAAACCAGCAGCCTAGATAGCGTGTATATGTCTTTCCCTCTATCAGGGGCTGCTGCCGCACGCTGTGCATGAAGTTGATGGGACGCACAGAGCGGTGTAAAAAATTAGGCAATTATTGGCCTGCACTTGGAGGGTCACAGCGGTTATGTAACGCACACTGTAGGCCGAAAAAATTATACGCTGGGCTGCAGAAAGGCTTAGCTGGCTAATAGTGAGCAACTACAACAGTAATGCACACGCTCACAGGTAGCCCTAAGGAGGAGCTTTTTTGGGGTACTTGACAGGATTCTACACTACCACTGTCCCTGCCTGACCAGTACTGCCCCTATACTCTGTATAATTGGCTGAAGACTGACAACGCAATAGTCTGCAGAGCCCAAGATGAAAAAAAAAAGTGCAAAACTGCTCCCAGCTGCCACAACAGTAATGCACACGGTCAGAGGTAGCCCTAAGAAGGAGCTTTTTGGGGGTATTTGTTGACAGGATTCTATACTACCACTGTCCCTGCCTGACCAGTACTGCCCCTATACTCTGTATAATTGGCTGCAGACTGACAATGCAATAGTCTGCATAGCCCAAGATGAAAACAAAAAAAATGTGCAAAACTGCTCCCAGCAGCCACAACAGTAATGCACACGGTCAGATGTGGCCCTAAGAAGGACCGTTGGGGTCCTTGAAGACACTAACACTCTTCCTATAGCAGCAGAAGCACTCTCCCTAATCCCTGCCAGCGTGTGTCTGAGGTGAGCAGCGGGCGGGACTGCTTTACATACTCAGTGGTCACTTGATCTCGCCAGCCACTCACTGCAGGGGGGTGGGATAGGGCTGGAACGTCACAGGAGGAAGTTGTAATGCCTTCCCTGCATGTCTATTGGCCAGAAAATGGTGCAAAACATGCAGGGAAGGAAATGGAATTGACTCGAGTAACGCGTGGTGCTCGTCTCGAGTAACGAGCATCTCGAGTACCCTAATACTCGAGCGAGCATCAAGCTCGGACGAGTATGTTCACTCATCTCTAGAGGTTATATGTTGACATAATCTGACTAGCACACGAACTAACTCCTGCCGACCACTTCTAACCAACAATCACTCCATAACCATTATCCACTGATGTCAGCACCTAAAAGTAACTCATCTGCTTCCACAAGCTGCCATCACCAAGCTGACTGACCATTAAAGTCTGTCACAGATACCAACCATACCACTAGATCCTGCTTTAGCTCCCTTGACATCCACGAATGAGATGTATGGGACTTCCAACCGCACATCACCACATATAACCTGCGGGAATAACTGCGACCAATAATAATTACCCATGAAGCAAAGAAAAACTGACCTGCTAACTGCTGCAACTCCCTCCATGTAATCGTCCTGCATACATAACGTCTGACTAATTAAACCCGTAAACTATACACCCCTGACATTGGCAATTAGAAAAACCTTCACAATGCTATCAATTGAATACCTAAAAACTCCAAACGAGTACATGGCCATACCATTTTTTTTGTTCGCCAGCGGCACCCCAAAATCCTCCATCCTGACCACATACTGTCTAAAACATGTGCACCCCTCCTTACTCTGATGCCCCATAAACAAAAATCATCTAAGTAGTGTATTACATCTACATCAGGAGATTCCTTCCTCCCACCTACTCTAAAATGAGGATAGTTCTAAATAATAGTAGGATGCCTTAGATCCCATTGGTCATGCCAAACCGGAAACCCAAAGAATGAACACCCCAACCAATAAGAAGTTATCCGAATACTGCATCACATGACCGAAGTGCCATAATAAAGCCAATGTAGTCACATGATGCATATCTTAATGCCAGCAGCTCAGGAGCCCCTCAGCATTCAGAGAAAACTGCTTGGGGTAAGATAGATGATAAATAACCAGGAGGAGATAGACTCCCTCTCTGGCATCACCCTTAAATGGGACAACCTCAAATTGAAAAAAGGGGGGGGGGGGGAACAAAATGACTCGCAACTCTGCCCTCATCTATGTGATTAGCAATTTAACTACCTCAGGATCATAAATAATTGAAATTAACTTATTAACCCCTTCACAGCTGAGTCCCTTTAACTCATGCACATATAGGCCGTACTGGGAGCCTTCTTTAATGAGCTGGGCCTACTTCCAATATGAGAGCCTCACTGGAGTCTTGCCCTATTGCAGGAAATTCTCTATTTTCTGGATGCAAAGAATTTGTACTGATTTCTTACTAAAACAACCATAAATGGATGAGACCGGCACAATATGAGCCCTCATGACAGTACCCACACCTCTCCATTACCTCGATCCCATAAATGTAACAACTAGAGATGAGCGAACGTGTTCTTCCGAGCTTGATATTCGTGCGAATATTAGGGTGTTCGGGATGTTCGTTATTCGTAACGAACACCATGCGGTGTTCTGGTTACTTTCACTTCCTTCCCTGAGACGTTAGCGCGCTTTTTTTGGCCAATTGAAAGACAGGGAAGGCATTACAACTTCCCCCTGTGACGTTCAAGCCCTATACCACCCCCCTGCTGTGAGTGGCTGGGAAGATCAGGTGTCACCCGAACATAAAAGTCGGCCCCTCCCGCGGTTCGCCTCAGATGCCGTGTGAGTTAGATGAGGGACAGTGCTGTTTGTACCGGAGCTGCTGTAGGGAAAGAATTGGTAGTTAGTGTAGGCTTCAAGACCCCCCAAAGGTCCTTATTAGGGCCACTGATAGCTGTGTGTTGGCTGCTGTTAGCAGTGGCAATTTTTTTTTTCTCAAAATCGGCTCTGCAGAGCGTTGCACCCGGCATTAGGGACAGAAGTGCTGCATAGGCAGGGAGAGTGTTAGGAGTGAGTGTAGCCTTCAAGAACCTCAACGGTCCTTTCTAGGGCCATATTTATCCGTGTGCAGTACTGTCCAGGCTGCTGTTAGCTGTGCTGCATTTTTTTTTGCTTCTCAAAATCGCCTCTGCAGAGCATTCCACCCTCCATTGATACTGCAGGGAAAGAATTGTATAGGCAGGGCCACAACACAGTTATTATTCATTGAATATACGCAGTGCTGCCTTTTGCTTGTAAAACAAGTGAAAATAATTCTATTTGTCCTGCCTCTGTCCGTCCTAAGGGCGGTGGACACGTGTCGGCTGCGTGTGCAACCTGTAAAAATCAGACGCACCCAGCTACGTTTTACTCCTGGCTTCGCCATTTGCTTTCCTTAATTGGGAAAAAAAATACCTGCTCTGCCACAGTTAATAACTCTGCTACCCTCACGTTCTGTGACACATTAGCAGGAAAACAGCACAGTTATTAAACTTAGATTATTCATTCACTAGAGGCAGTGGGGCCTTTCGTTTTCAAAAAAGGGAAAAAATTATATTTGGCCTGCAGTCTTGCGCCAATTTATTAGCTGCCTGTGAAATCAAATCACTGGTAATACAGCATGCTGAGGGGTAGGGGTAGGCCTAGAGGACGTGGACGCGGCCGAGGACGCGGAGGGCCAAGTCAGGGTGTGGGCACAGGCCAAGCTCCTGATCCAGGTGTGTCGCAGCCGACTGCTGCGCGATTAGGAGAGAGGCACGTTTCTGGTGTCCCCACATTCATCGCCCAATTAATGGGTCCACGCGGGAGACGGTTATTAGAAAATGAGCAGTGTGAGCAGGTCCTGTCCTGGATGGCAGAAAGTGCTTCGAGCAACCTATCGTCTACCCGCAGTTCTGCGCCGTCCACTGCTGCCAATCCGAATCCTCTGTCTGCTGCTCCTCCTTCCTCCCAGCCTCCTCACTCCACTACAACAACACCTGCTCAGGAGCGGGAACACTCCCAGGAACTGTTCTCGGGCCCCTGCTTAGATTGGGCAGCAGCGGTTCCTCTCCCACCAGAGGAGTTTATCGTCACTGATGCCCAACCATTCGAAAGTTCCCAGGGTCCGGGGGAAGAGGCTGGGGACTTCCGCCAACTGTCTCAACAACTTTCTGTGGGTGAGGAGGACGATGACGATCAGACACAGTTGTCTTGCAGTGAGGTAGTAGTAAGGGCAGTAAGTCCGAGGGAGCAGCGCACAGAGGATTCGGTGGAAGAGCAGCAGGACGATGAGGTGACTGACCCCACCTGGTGTGCAACGCTTACTCAGGAGGACAGGTCTTCAGAGGGGGAGTCAAGGGCATCAGCAGGGCAGGTTGCAAGAGGCAGTGCGGTGGCCAGGGGTAGAGGCAGGGCCAGACCGAATAATCCACCAAGTGTTTCCCAAAGCGCCCCCTCGCGCCATGCCACCCTGCAGAGGCCGAGGTGCTCTAAGGTCTGGCAGTTTTTCACAGAGACGCCTGACGACCGACGAACAGTGGTGTGCAACCTTTGTCGCGCAAAGCTCAGCCGGGGAGCCAACACCAACAGCCTCACCACCACCACGCGCAGACATATGATGGCCAAGCACCCCACAAGGTGGGACGAAGGCCGTTCAGCGCCTCCGGTTTGCACCGCTGCCTCTCCCCCTGTGCCCCAACCTGCCACTGAGATGCAACCCCCCTCTCAGGACACAGGCACTACCGTCTCCTGGCCTGCACCCACACCCTCACCTCCGCTGTCCTCGGCCCCATCCAGCAGTGTAGTTCAGCGCACCGTCCAGCCGTCGCTTGCGCAACTGTTGGAGCGCAAGCACGCCGCCACGCACCCGCACGCTCAAACGTTAACCGTCCGCATAGCAAAATTCATCAGCCTTGAGATGCTGCCGTATAGGATTGTGGAAACGGAGTCCTTCAAAAGTATCATGGAGGCGGCGGCCCCGCGCTACTCAGTTCCCAGTCGCCACTACTTTTCCCGATGTGCCGTCCCAGCCCTGCACGACCACGTCTCCCGCAACATTGTACGCGCCCTCACCAACGTGGTTACTGCCACGGTCCACTTAACTACGGACACGTGGACAAGCACAGGCGGGCAGGGCCACTACATCTCCCTGACGGCACATTGGGTGAATTTAGTGGAGGCTGGGACAGAGTCAGAGCCTGGGACCGCTCATGTCCTACCCACCCCCAGAATTGCGGGCCCCAGCTCGGTGGTGGTATCTGCGGAGGTGTATGCTTCCTCCACTAAAGCACCCTTCTCCTCCTCCTCCTCTGTCTCGCAATCAAGATGTGTTAGCAGCAGCATGTCGCCAGCAGTCGGTGTCGCGCGGTGTGGCAGCACAGCGGTGGGCAAGCGTCAGCAGGCCGTGCTGAAACTACTCAGCTTAGGCGATAAGAGGCACACGGCCCACGAACTGCTGCAGGGTCTGACACAGCAGACCGACCGCTGGCTTGCGCCGCTGAGCCTCCAACCGGGCATGGTCGTGTGTGACAACGGCCGTAACCTGGTGGCGGCTCTGCAGCTCGGCAGCCTCACGCACGTGCCATGCCTGGCCCACGTCTTTAATTTGGTGGTTCAGCGCTTTCTGAAAAGCTACCCACGCTTGTCAGACCTGCTCTTAAAGGCGCGCCGGCTCTGCGCACATTTTCGCAAGTCCCACACGGACGCTGCCACCCTGCGCACCCTGCAACATCACTTTAAGCTGCCAGTGCACCGACTGCTGTGCGACGTGCCCACACGGTGGAACTCTACGCTCCACATGTTGGCCAGGCTCTATGAACAACGTAGAGCTATAGTCGAATACCAACTCCAACATGGGCGGCGCAGTGGGAGTCAGCCTCCTCAATTCCTTTCAGAAGAGTGGGCCTGGTTGGCAGACATCTGCCATGTCCTTGGTAATTTTGAGGAGTCTACCCAGGTGGTGAGCGGCGATGCTACAATCATTAGCGTCACCATTCCTCTGCTATGCATCTTGAGAAATTCCCTGCAAACCATAAAGGCAGCTGCTTTGCGCTCGGAAACGGGGGCGGGGGAAGACAGTATGCCGCTGGATAGTCAGGGCACCCTCCTGTCTATTTCTCAGCGCGTACAGGAGGAGGAGGAGCATGAGGAGGATGAGGAGGAGGGGGAAGAGACAGCTTGGGCCGCTGCTGACGGTACACCGGCTGATTGCCTGTCATCCTTTCAGCGTGTATGGCCTGAGGAGGAGGAGGAGGAGGAGGAGGAGGATCCTGAAAGTGATCTTCCTAGTGAAGACAGCCATGTGTTGCGTACAGGTACCCTGGCACACATGGCTGACTTCATGTTAGGATGCCTTTCTCGTGACCCTCGCGTTGCACGCATTCTGGCCACGACGGATTACTGGGTGTACACACTGCTCGATCCACGGTATAAGGAGAACCTGCCCACTCTGATTCCCGAAGAGGAAAGGGGTTCGAGAGTGTTGCTATACCACAGGACCCTTGCGGACAAGCTGATGGTAAAATTCCCAGCCGACAGCGCTAGTGGCAGAAGGCGCAGTACCGAGGGCAAGGTAGCAGGGGATGTGCGTAGATCGAGCAGCATGTACATCCCAGGCAGTGCAACAGTCTTTAAGGGCCTGGCCAGCTTTATGGCTCCCCACCAAGACTGTGTCACCGCTCCCCAGTCACGGCTGAGTCGGCGGGAGCACTGTAAAAGGATGGTGAGGGAGTACGTAGCGGATCGCACGACCATCCTTGGTGACGCCTCTGCCCCCTACAACTACTGGGTGTCGAAGCTGGACACGTGGCCTGAACTAGCGCTGTATGCCCTGGAGGTCCTTGCTTGTCGGAGAGGGTGTTTAGTGCGGCTGGGGGAATCATCACAGATAAGCGTAGCCGCTTGTCAACCGACAGTGCCGACAGGCTAACACTCATCAAGATGAACAAAGGCTGGATTTCCCCAGACTTCTGTTCTCCACCAGCGGACAGCAGCGATACGTAAGCAATACGTAGGCTGCACCCGCGGATGGAAGCTACGTTCTCTCTCACCATCCAAAACGGGGACATTTCTGCTTCATCAATCTGTGTCTAATATTCCTCCTCCTCCTCCTGCTCCTCCTCCTGAAACCTCACGTAATCACGCTGAACGGGCAATTTTTCTTAGGGCCACAAGGCTCACTCAAATAATTTTTCTGAACAATTTTTATAAGTTTCAATGCGCTTAAAAGCGTTGGAACTGTAACTTGAACCAATTTTTCGTTACACTGGGCTGCCTCCAGGCCTAGTTACCACTTAAGCCACATTAACCAAAGCGATTAATGGGTTTCACCTGCCCTCTTGGCTGGCCATGGCCAATTTTTGGGATGTACATTAGTACTGTTGATACAGCAATTTTTGTGGGCCCTCGCCTACAGTGTAATCAAATTAATTTTTAGCCCACCTGCATTCCAGCTGACGTTACCTCAGCTGTGTTGGGCAATGCAATGGGATATTTTTGTGTACCGCCGGTGGGTTCCAGGGAGCCACCCATGCTGTAGGTGCACACGGAGTTTTTAATACATCTGTACACTTGTAAAGAACCCCAGTCTGACTGGGGCATGCAGTGTGGGCCGAAGCCCACCTGCATTATGCACGACATTACTACCTCAGCTGTGTTGGGCAATGCAATGGGATATTTTTGTGTACCGCCGGTGGGTTCCAGGGAGCCACCCATGCTGTAGGTGCACACGGAGTTTTTAATACATCTGTACACTTGTAAAGAACCCCAGTCTGACTGGGGCATGCAGTGTGGGCCGAAGCCCACCTGTATTACGCACGACATTACTACCTCAGCTGTGTTGGGCAATGCAATGGGATATTTCTATGTACCGCCGGTGGCTTCCTGGCGCCCACCCAGGCAGTGGGTCCACAGGGAGTGTAACCTACATGTGTCCACTTCTAAAGAACCCCAGTCTTACTGGGGCATGCAGTGTGGGCCGAAGCCCACCTGTATTACACACAACATTACTACCTCAGCTGTGTTGGGCAATGCAATGGGATATTTCTATGTACCGCCGGTGGCTTCCTGGCACCCACCCATGCTGTCGGTCCACAGGGACTTCACAATAGGGAGTTGTACCTGCCTGTGTCTATGAATTAAAAAGCCTGGTCTAACTGGGGCATGCAGACACCTTGACAGAATGAATAGTGTGTGGCACATAGGTTCCCCATTGCTATGCCTACGTGTGCAGCTCCTGATGGCAGTGGCACAGGATTCTATTTCTCATTGCTTCTGTACAGCATTGTGGGCTATCGCCCCGCCACTTTTAAAGAGGGTCGCTGCCTAGCCGTGCCAACCCTCTGCAGTGTGTGCCTGCGGTTCCTCCTCATGGCAGACGCACTTCTAAATAGACATGAGTGTGGAGTGGCATGAGGGCAGCTGAAGGCTGCGCAGGGACACTTTGGTGTGCGCTGTGGGGGGGAGGGGGGGCGGTTGGTCAGCATGCAACCCAGGAGAAGTGGCAGCGGAGTGTCATCCAGGCAGTGATTGTGCTTTGTTGTAGCTAGTGTGGTGCTTAGCAAAGGTATGCCATGCTAATGAGGGCTTTTCAGAAGTAAAAGTTGTTGGGAGGGGGGGGGGGGGCCCACTCTTGCCGGTATTGTGGCTTAATAGTGGGACCTGTGAACTTGAGATGCAGCCCAACATGTAGCCCCTCGCCTGCCCTATCCGTTTCTGTGTCATTCCCATCACTTTCTTGAATTGCCCAGATTTTCACACATGAAAACCTTAGCGAGCATCGGCGAAATACAAAAATGCTCTGGTCGCCCATTGACTTCAATGGTGTTCGTTGTTCGAAACGAACCCTCGAGCATCGCGGGAAGTTCGTTCCGAATAACGAGCACCCAAACATTTTGGTGTTCGCTCATCTCTAGTAACAACACATCCAGGTAGTGAGGCGCCCCAAGGATGTCTAACAACCACCTAACTAGTTACACGGAGGAAACACCAACATCACGGTAACCATTATTAACCATCTGTTCCTCCGTTCATCATTAGATTATGATTCTTTATATGAAAGTAACAGTTATAAAATAACAAATAATTATAAAGCAAATCTGATTAACAGCAGCAGCCTTCACAACCACAGACTGCCTGCAGTGGTTATCTCACAGCTGACTGCCTGCATACAGTGGTTACCTCACAACTGACTGCCTGCATACAGTGGTTACCTCACAGCTGACAGTCTGCATACAGTGGTCAGTTTTTTTTTTAAAACAATTTCTTTTTATTGAAATAATGGTATAACAGTTCCGGATATAAGAACATGTATATCAGCCACGCAGGGCCAGCTTGAAAGTAACCATTCAATTACAGACATCAGAATAAATATAACGCTTCAGAATAAATATAACGCTTCTGTCATGTATAGCATACTTCCGGCCAGGTAACGGGGAGGACAATTAGGGGCATAGGTGGGGGGGGGGGGGGGGGGAGTGGGTGTGAGGTGTAATAAGAAATACACCTGGGGAAACCGGGTGTGATCAGGTATGGTAGATTTAGGAAAAACAGTTAGGGAAAACAATTTGGGAAAACAAACAGCAAGATGTTGTCTTTATATTGTGGTGTGGGCATAGGCAGATCATTAATTCTAGGTTGTGGCGAGATCTGGATTGTCCTGGAAGTAAATCCATGGGGTCCAAAGGGCCGTGAAGTCGTCCCTGGTGTTGGCTTCCCACGCCAGGGTTTCCTCAAACCGGAAGATTTGCACTATCCTGTCTAACCACTGGCGGATTTGTGGAATCTCCTTCTCTTTCCAGAAGAGGGGTATCAGGAGCTTAGCTGCCGTTAAAAGGATTGTAGGCAGACTTTTTTTTGAGGGTTTGAAATGGTTTGTGGGGAGCCAGATAAGTATCTCCTCCGGTCTAAAGGAGTAAGAGGTATGGCATATTTTATTGCTAATGTTGGTGATTGACCGCCAGTAGGGCTTAATTTTTGAACATTCCCACCAAATATGGAGGGCTGTCCCTTTTTCTTCCTCACATCTCCAGCAGACATCTGGGGATGTCGGGTTCGTTCTGGCAATGGTGACCGGGGTTCTATACCACCTGGTCAACAGCTTGTAAGAATTTTCCTGTGTGCGAACGCATTTTGAGAACCCGTGGGAATTTTTCAGAACTTTTAGGGTATCTTCTCGACTGAGAGTAAGTCCCAGTTCTCTTTCCCATTCCCTCAAAAACCAGGGCCTTTCCGAGGCTTTTTGCAACAGAAGTCCTTTATAAAGATGGGTAACCAACTTTTTCGGTCGAGAGGGTAGGGAAGTATACGTCTCGAACCATGTTGAGTCTCTCAAGTTCTTAAGGTGGGTGGATTGGAACTGTCTCAGTGAGCGATATAGAGTAGCCCTTTCCAGGAAGTTCCGGGGTGGTTGTGGGAGCCAGCTGTCTAGTTGCGTCGGGTCTGTCAAAGTGGGGCCCTTAAGAATAACGACCTGATATTTTTATTCTATGGGTCAGTACGATTGCTACGATACCAAACTTGTGTAGTATTTTTTTTGCTGTAGTACTTTTATTTTTTTTTTTAGATATTTAATTTTTTTCAATTATTTTCTGCGGTCATTTTGTGCGCGCAATACCTTTTTTATTTTTTCGTCGATGTAGTTGAGCAAGGGCTCATTTTTTGCGGGATGTCCTGAAGTTTCCGATAGTATCAATTTGGAATACATATGACTTTTTGATCACTTTTCATTGCGTTTTTTCTGGGAGACAGGGTAACTAAAAAAGTGTATTTCTGGCGTTTTCTTTTTTTTTTTTCAGACGACGTTCACCGTGTGGGAAAAATAATGCACTACTTTGATAGTTCGGACTTTTACGGACGCGGCGATATCAAATACATATTTTTATTTTATGAATTTGATTTTTTTAATAATGGATATGGCAAAAGGGGGGTGATTTAAACTTTTATAACTTTTTTTTTTTAACAATTAAAAAAACTTTATTGATTTTTTTTTTACATTACTTTGAAGTCCCCCTGGGGGACTTTAACATGCGATGCTTTGATCGCTCCTGCAGTATGACGTAATGCTATAGCATTACGTCATACTGCTTTTTTACAGGCAGTCTTTCAAGCCACCCTGTGTGGATGGCTTGATAGGCAGTCTGCTAAGGCAGCCCTGGGGCCATTCATTAGGCCCCCGGCTGCCATGACACCTGCACGGCTCCCCCGATCTCACCGCGGGGGGGGGCCGTGCGGGACCCCCGAACAGCGTTCGGGGGATTTATATGCCCCTTATTATCCTTCCCGAGTTCTTCCCGGTTATCCTTCCCAAGCATTTAATGGGTAGGTCGATTGGCACCGAGTGCAAGATATAGATGATGGGCGGAAGAATATATGTGGAAATAAGGTTTTTCCTACTCAGCCAGGAAATAAGTGGTATTTTTAGTTGGTCGAGCTGGTTCTTCACTTTTTTAATCAACGGGGCATAGTTTGGGTCATATAGGAGGGAGGGATTCGCCGTCAAGGTGATGCCTAGGTATTTAATTTTTGATGTGGGCCATTTGAATGCAAACTGTTCCCTCAGGTTGCTAACTGTGCGGGGAGGGGCCGTTATATTTAGTATCTCTGACTTGTCATAATTAATTTTAAAGTTGGACAACCTACCAAAGTGTTCAAACGTCTCTACAAGCGCTGGCAGGGCCCTCCTGGGATTGGTGGCCATCACCAGGAGATCATCAGCGTAGGCTGCGGTGATGTGGGTGGCATCTCCTATTTGTCTGATATCTTGAAGTAACGTCTCCATCACTAGGATGAAGAGAGTGGGCGATAATGGGCAACCTTGCCTAGTGCCATTCCTGATGGGAAAGGGTTTGGATAACGTGCCATTGACCTGGACTCTCGCCGTCGGCTCAGAGTAAAGGGTGAAAATAGCTTTTATGAACGGCAGGGGGAATCCGAATTTAGACAGGGTGCTGTTGACGAAATTCCAGCTTACCCTGTCGAAGGCCTTCTCGGCATCTGTGGAGATTAGGATCAATGGGTGTTTATTGTGTTTCGCGTAGTGGATAGCCTGAATTGCTCGGGATGTGTTAAATTTCTCCTCCCTACCTGGCACAAAGCCTACTTGGTCTGGGCTTATCCATTTAGTCAGTAGGGGAGCCACCCTATGGGCGAGCAGTTTTGCCCAAAGTTTAATATCTGAAGTCAGTAGGGAGATGGGGCGGTAATTTCCACAGGATTCTGGGTCCTTACCCTCTTTGGCAATAAGCGCTATGTAAGCCTCTTAGGCTTGCTTGGGAAGTGCTGAGCCTGAGAGAAGGGAATTGCAGAGTTTGGTCAGTTGTGGGACAAGTATATTGGCAAACTTTTTATAATAGGCAATGGGGAGCCCATCCGGGCCCGGGCTTTTCCTGTTCGGAATGGAGGCTAGGACTTCGGCTACTTCATTCGCCGTTGCTGGGTCTAAGAGCGAGGAGGCATCCTCCTCAGTCAGTCCCGGTAATTTTAGATTGTTTAGAAAGTTGTGCACGGTGTCCCGTTGGGCCCCGGTGTCCCTCTCTAGGTTATATAAGGTGGTGTAGAATTTTTCAAATTCCGCAGCCACCTTCTCTGTAGATGTTACTGTGGCTCCCGCCGCTGTCTTGACCTGGGAAATAAAGTGTTTCTCTCGTTTTTGGATTAATCTGGTCATCGTTTTAGAACCTCTGTCGCCATGTATATATATCTTGTATTTGGAGGTAAATAAAGTTTTAGCTGCTTTGATGTTTAAGGTGTTTTTAAATTTGTCCCTCAGGTCTTTATGTTCTTTTAGTGTGTCGTTATTGGGACCGTCTTTATGCTGTGCCTCTTTATCTCAGATTTGGGTGAGTAGGGTATTGACCTCCTCCTCCCTCTGTCGTTTGACTCTGGTGCCCAGGGATATCAGCTCCCCCCTAATGTAAGCTTTATGGGCCTCCCAGATGAAGGGAACCGGTACCTCCGGGGAGTCATTAATCCGGAAGAATTCCTCCAGTTTCTCTGAGATGCTCGTGGTGTTGACCCTTCCACTGATCAATGTGCAATTGAGGCGCCAATTTCATTCCCTCCTCGGGAGGCTGTCCACAATCAGAGAGAGAAAGATAGGAGCATGATCTGATATGGTGATGTGGCCAATATCCGCTGAGGTAACAGCGTGCAAAAATCTACCTGAGACCAACAAGTAGTCAATTCTGTGGTAGGTTGCATGTATGTGAGAGAAGTAGGTATATTCCCTGAGCCCGGGGTTCCTCAGCCTCCACGCGTCACACAGATTTGATTCAGCTAGTAGGCTTCTCAGTCTGCGGGTCAGCGTCTTGGGTGTCTGTGTAGCTCACGAGGTGGTGTCTATCGTTTGGTCTAACGCTATGTTAAAGTCACCTCCAACTATTTCCAAGCCTTCAGCAAATTCTTTGAATTTAGAAAGAATGCGTATTAGCCACTGGGCCTGGTTTTTGTTTGGGGCGTACAGGTTAGCAAGAGAGATCACTCTGTGTGCCACCGTGCCTTTCAGGAATATGAATCTGCCGGCCGGGTCTGATTCAGACTTGGTGAGAATGAAAGGGATATTTTTGCTGATCGCGACGGAGACAGCTCTTGAGGCTGAGGAATGCGTGCTGTGGAACCATTGATTATAGTTATGAGTTGGGAGTTTGGGTATGCGATTGTGACGGAAGTGGGTTTCCTGTAGGAACATCACGTCCGGGTTGTGTTTTTTGGTAAGGATATTAGTCAACCATAAGGGAACTATTTTCTGTAGGGGGTCTGCCTTTTTCACGTCTAAAATTTTGTTAACCATCTTGCTGTTCCAACTGGGGGTAAAAACATATTCCACATAAAGTGGGAAAAAGAGGAAATTTGTTAGACACGAGGTGGGGGGAGGGCCATTCCCAAAGGGACCCTGAACCTGTTCCTCACTCAGGGTCAAGGGAGGGGTGTAAACCCCATGGCTTCTCCTAGCCCTCGTGTTCTTGGGGGGGTGGGTGGACGCGTACCTTGTCGGTTGGTGCGACCCCCGGTAACCACACAAACTTAAATCTTTCAAAGAATTTTTTTTTTTTAAACATTTTCAATCCGTAATGACATTGTTAAGTTATGAAACTAGCAAACATTATGGACTGGACACAGATCCGCGCACCTTGTGAGAAAAAATACAGTGTGCATTTACATCACATTGAACACTCTGTGTAGGTCTAGGCCATGCAACGAACGCGTGGAGTGCCGGCAGGACCGGGCCGCGGTATCTACTCAGCAGATAAGCAACATATAGAGGGAGAGCGGGAGGAGGGGGGAAGCTCCCTCCCCCCCACCCCCCCAGCGCGTCCCCCGTCTCCAGCGCCCGCCACCTGACCAGACCCCCGCATATTCACCGTGAAGTAGTTAGTTGCCTTTTCCTTCACTCCTGCATCCCAGCCCCTCCGATCTCCTCGATAGATCTGTCCGTTATCTTGTTTAGCTGGTGGAAAAGAAGAGGGGGGTGAGGGGGGGGGGGGGAAGAGAACGTGAGGGATATTGCTCCAAGTCATCTGAAGAAAGGAAGAGGGGGGGGGGGGGGGCGACCTCAGGCCTCCGCCTGCTGTTTTTTCTTCTGCCTAGGAGTTTTCGGAGGCTTGTTAATCGTCCATTGCTCAGAAGCCTTCAATTGGGGCAAACGTGCTTTAGGTTGGAATATCAGCCAGGATGGAATTGCAATAGGTGTTATTCCAAGCTTTTCCCACGCCTTCTCGAGGTCGTTTGGTGATCTGTTGTCCGTCTTTAAAGGTCGCAAGACCAAACGGGAAAAGCCATCTGACCGGGAGTTTTTTGATGCGTAGGGCTTCTGTCAGAGGTTTAAGTAAGCGTCTTTTGGCCAAAGTGCTGGGGGCGATATCTTGAAAAATAAGGATTTTATGGTCTTCAAAGAGGATCTCACTTGTTTCTCTGGCCTTATGCAGGATTGCTGAGGTGTCCACATAGCTCAGGAGGCCGCAGACGACGTCCCTTGGGGGTTCAGTAGCCATTGGTTTGGGTCTCAGAGCTCTATGTATCCGCTCAATCACGATTTTACCAGTTCTATCTTCACCTAGCAGGGACTGAAATATTTGCATAGCAGTCGAGTTTAGTGCTTCTGCGGTTATTGATTCTGGTAGGCCCCTAAAACGGATATTTTTCCTGCGGTTCCTGTTCTCTTGGTCCTCAATAAGGAGCATCGCATGGTTCAATTGGTCTTGTTGCTCTGTTAGGGCATCTTGGAGGGCTGTATTATGTTGTATCAGTTCTTGTTGTGCATTCTCCAAGTCCTCCACCCTATGGCCAATTTGTTTGACTTCAGATTTTATGTCCGCCAACTCTTTCATTACCGGAGAGATTGTCTGAGTCAGGATTTCTTTAAGGAAAGATCGTGAGATCGGTTCCCTGTCCATGTCCTCATTGTGGTCCGAAGTAATAGAGGTGCTTTCTATGTCGGAGTCCTCTCTGTGTTGGCCAGTAGCGCCTTCTTGTGGAGCTCTCTGGCGCCGTGCTGCCAGAGAGCTGTGTTTTTTCTTTAGGAATTTATCCATCTCTGCTTGGCTTTTGTTAACCCTGGGTGCCTCTGCTTGCTCCCTGCTTTTATCTCTCCCAATTTTCACCATAGTGCGTCCTCAGATTAGAGTATTATGTTATGCACTGTTAACTCGAAATTATTGGTTTGCGCAGCGGTCCGACCAGCTCGGTTTGAAGTGGTTACATGGGTCCCGGGGGTCTCTCTTTACATGGCGAACATTAAATGCCCATCTTGTCCGGTTTGGGCGTTCCGCTTGGTTGCACCTCGGTGCTTAGGGAGGGACGGCTCTCTGTGTCTGGCGGCATCCGCTTAGCGACTCTAATGTTACTGCCCAGTAGATGTGCAGGCTGTGGGCTGCCTGCCAGTGGGGTTTCAGTCCCACCTTGTGCGATTAGTCCTGCCAGGGACCTCTGCGTGGGGTTCGGGGGCTCAGTGCAGCGATCCTCCTGCCCCTTATTCTGTCCCCCACACTGATGCTTTTAGCCCTTCGGGGTGTTGATGGTTGCGGGGGGGGGGGGGGGGGGAGGGGGTGAGCAGGGGCTGCGGACCACGTCCCTGTGTCCCCGCTCCTCCGACCAACAGCTCAGTGAGGTGGGGAGGGGATGATGTGCTCTATTCCGGCAGGAGCTCCCTCCTGCTCTAATATCAAGGAGTGCTGTGGGCCTACTCACTGTTGCAGGCCTTCCGCTGCCTCTGCTGGTTCTTCTGTCCGTTCCCCGGCGTAATCCAGGTCTCCAGCAGCTGCTCCTCCACTCTCGCCGCTCCCTCGCAGTGTTTGTGCCTTCTTCCGCGGCCGGCCTTCACTTCCGGTCGGCCGCAAGTATTAATTTAGCCCGAGGCTGTGCCCGGGTCTGTAGGCCGCAAAATCGCGGCGTCAGCCAGAGACCCGCGGGAGGTCTCTAATTAAAGCTTGGGGTCCGGTGGTGTCAGCGGTGCCATTATCGGTGGCCTGGGTGCCTTTATTTGGGCGAGAAAGCCAACGGCGCGGTCCTGCTGCCTGGAGCTCTGTTTAAGTGCGTGTGCTCCGGCTGCTGGTTAGCCACGCCCCCCCATACAGTGGTCAGTTATCTCACAGCTGACAGATACCAAGCAGTGGTTACCTCAGAGCTGACAGTCTGCATACAGTGGCCAGTTACTTCAGAACAGTTTTGGCAGTGCTCAGTTACCTCTGTGCAGCGCTCAGTTACCTCAGAGCTCAGCTACCACAGCTCAGACATGATACCATTAATAAAACACAACTGTTAAGCAAACATAAATTCCCCATCATCACCCTGACTAGCCCTGTCTTTACAGCCTAGTAAGGGTTAACACTAACACATTTAAAACTGACCAATCAACCTTAGGGGGCGCTCACACAACGGTCCCCATGCCCAACACCTTGTGAGCCAAAGCCAGGAGCAGAGAGAAAGCATAATGGAAAGATTCACATGTCTTCCCTATAATAGACCCACTCCTGGCTCCGGCCCGTCAAAAAAACAAACACAAAAACCGCCGAGCGAAATCGCTCCCAACTGGTATACAAGCTAAATGCTTCTATACACAGGTGCCAGTAACCAAGGGTACCACCTGGTTACCGGGGGTCTCACCACTTGTAGAGCTGCACCTGCACCCTGCAACTGCATTAGCACAGGACTTGGCAGAGGTGGCGTCGCCATCTTGTAGAGCTTCACCCGTACCCTGCACGTGCAGCAGCACAGGACTTGGTGTTGTCATCTGGTGGCACTGCTCCTGCTGGTGTTGGCATCTGTTGGGCACTGCTCCCGCTGCCAGGTTTCAGTCGCCTCCGAACAGATAAAAGTAAAGGCAGCCCCTGCATTTGCTGTGCTGGTGGTTCTCTACTGACAAGTCCTCAGATACAAGTGTTCACATAATGTCCTCTTCCTGTTCTGCTTCTCCTGGTCTGCGCTTCTGACAAGTCCTAAGCTGAAACGCAGGGGATTCCAGACATCTGCGCAGCTATTCCTCACCGTCCACTTCATACACGCCGACAGTCAGCCGCTGCAGAAGGTTTTCCATCTTCACAGAGGATCTGAAGCTGTGACAGGAACTGTGAGGGGAGCTGACAGGAACAGGGATCTGTCACCTGGATGCTGCTTGCTGCTTCCTTTCCAGATGATGATGGCCCACATCTCTGCACCTCCATATTTCACTGCTGCTCCTCTCAGCTTGTTCCTCTGGGCCAATCACCAGCCACTGTCAGGCCACCAGATTCTGCCTGACAACCACAGGCATTTCCCACCATTTTTCTACAGCCAATCATTTGCTGCTGCCAACCAGTTCATCACTGGGCAGTACTCCCTCTCTGCCATCTCATCAGACCCAGTAATGACCTTTGTAACATATCATAGTTAGCCAGGAAACCTCCTCCATAGAAGGTGACATATCATCCATCCATCATGTACTGTCATGCCTTTGTTCAGTAAGATTGTCTGTACTGTATGAGGTATATGGTATTGCTTTATTTCTGGCATTACTAGATAGACTTTCTGTTAGGGCTCCATCTAGTGGGCATTTATATACTGAGCCTCAGTCTATTTTGTCCTCTGAGGGATGCTGTATCTTTTACCCATGACCTTGGTGACATCATCAGCTCAGGCCACAGTAGCCATTTTCTGGTACATTCCCTTCATGTTTGGACTGCTCTAGAGACCCTCTGGAAACCTTTATTATCCAGGCTCACAGCGGCATCGTCGGTATGTCAGAACTTCTACCTGAAGTCATACTCTTAACATCCTGTGTATATTATGTTTTCCAGTTCCATCATTATACGACTTCTATAGTTTCTAATCTTATGTGTGTTATTCAGATAGCAGCGCATGTGTCCTAGTGTATGCGCATGCGCGCTTATCTCTCATGGCTGTATTACATGCTTCCTATCTTTTCACATGTATGTAATGTATTCGATGTCCTGCTATGTTAGTGTACATTGCTAAGTGCATTATTTTCTTTATTATTTCTAGTTTTACCTCTACCTTGCAATAAAGTTGAAAGCGGACATCGCTCCATCATCATTGTGTTGCAGGGAAGGTTATCTGCCTGTCTACTTATGCTCCACTCATAGGGAGGACAGAACAGTAAAACGACGGCCCCTCGCAGACTGGATACCTGTTAAACGACGGCCTCTCGCAAGCTGGATAGAGAAACAGGGACTTCTCACAGGCTGGAGACAGGGCACCAACAGTCAAGACAGCAGGATACCAAACCACGCTTTGCGTTATACGCAGAGATACTGCTACAGGACGCCCACTACAGCGGTAAGCATGTAAGCTGGTCTGTAACGTCACCATGTCAACCTTAGAGACTGGACTGTATGAGACAAGGTCTCACATCTCAGCTAGCTCCAGAAGCTCAAAAGGGTCAGTGAGTAGCTCTACAGTCGCCATTGCTCGTGCAAAAGCGGAAGCTGCCAAAATGCAAGTGCATTATGCTGAGCAAGAAAGGCAATTAAAAGTAGAGAAAGCACGCATGGAAGCAGCACTGGAAAAACTATCAGTAGAGAAAGAAGCTGCAGCTGCTGTGGCCGAAGTCGGGGCTTTGGAAGAAGCAGCGATCTACACACGTGAAAGATTCAGCAACATGTCTAGGCGCAATTCTGGTCACCAAGACAATCTCCAGCATACTTTAGACTATGTACAGCTACATGCTAAGTCAGGTGACGACTTGTGTTCAGATCCAGGAGAGGAGTCAAATCTCCAAAAAGAGCTCCACCAGCATCCGGTAACACAACAAACGACCTCAGCAGACCAAATGCCCAACATCAAATTATATAGCAGTTTAGTATTCAGTCGGCCCTCAGTACAACCTGAGCTTGAACCAACAAATGTTTTGAGTACCGCGGTCGCCACGAATAAGAAGGATCCTGTAGACTGTGACTATTATCATAGCAGTGTGTCAAAAAATCACGGTAACTCACTAGGACCTTCACAAAGCAACACTGCTTCAGATCTACCACGCAGAGATCAAGGTATGAAAGACCTCGTCAAATTCTTTGCACGACGTGAGCTAATACCTAAAGGACTCACAAAGTTTAATTACAGACCTGAAGACTATAGAGCATGGTGTTCGTCATTCAGAAATATGTCGAAAGATCTCGACCTGTCTGTAAGTGAAGAAGTTGACCTCCTAGTCAAATGGTTAGGCAACGAGTCAGCAGAACATGCAAAGTGAATTAGAGATATCAACATTAACAACCCAAGCAGAGGACTAAAAATGATATGGGAAAGACTGAAGGAGTGTTATGGCTCACCAGAAGTGGTAGAAAATGCACTCTTCAAAAGGATTGAGGATTTTCCTAAGATTCCCAATAAAGGATTTCAGAAGCTGAGAGAATTAAGTGATCTTCTGATGGAACTCGAAGTTGCTAAAGGTGAGGGAAATTTGCAAGGTCTCGCATTTTTAGACACCGTACGTGGCGTCAACCCCATTGTACAGAAATTACCTTACAGTCTACAAGAAAAGTGGATTACTCAAGGCTCCAAGTACAAACAACAGCACAATGTCTCATTCCCTCCAGTCTCCTTTTTTGTGGATTTCATACGTAAACAATCAAAGACTAGGAACGACCCGAGTTTTGACTTCTCAACATTTGAAACCGCTTACACCAGAACTAACAAACCTGCTTCACTTTGTAACCCGAAAGCTACACCTGTTGCAGTACACAGAACCAGCATATCTGCTGTGCATCCCTCAACAAGAGACACTTGCAAAGAGTGCCCTCTACATAAGAAGCCTCACCCATTGCAGAAATGTAGAGGATTCAGGAAAAAACCTCTTAAGGACCGGAAAGCCTTTCTCAAGGAAAACCAAATTTGTTACAAGTGTTGTGCCTCAACATCTCATCGGGCGAAAGACTGTACAGCAAACATCGAGTGTTCAGAATGTGATAGTAAGGAGCATACCACGGCCTTACATCCCGAGCCGGCCCCATGGACTCTCACGCCTTCAGACCAGGCCACAGAGCATGGGGGGGGGGGGGAGAAGAAAGTCACAGTACTTCCTGAAGTGTCACCCCAGTGCACCCAAGTCTGCAGGGAAGGCCCCAGAGGTAAATCCTGCTCTAAGATTTGTCTTGTTAAAGTTTATCCAATTGGACAGAAAGAAATGGCTGTAAGGTTGTATACCATTCTTGACAATCAAAGCAACAGGTCCCTTGCCAGCTCTACTTTCTTCGACATCTTCAACATCGAAGGACGTAGCTCTCCATATTTACTTAAGACTTGCACAGGTGTGACTGAAGAAGACGGAAGAAGAGCTACTGGTTTTCAAATCGAATGCATGGATGGTGAAACATCCCTGCCTCTACTTATACTGATAGAATGTAATCAAATTCCAAACAACAGAGAGGAAATTCCTACACCTGAAGCAGCATTACCACATAGGCACTTGAAGACCGTGGCCCATCTCATGCCTGCTTTAGATCCTAAGGCTCAAATAGTGCTTCTGCTTGGAAGGGACATCATAAGAGTCCACAAGGTCAGAAAACAGGTAAATGCCCCTCACAATTCTCCATTTGCACAGAAACTAGACCTAGGATGGGTCATTGTAGGTGACGTCTGCCTAGGAAAAGTCCACAAATAGAGATGAGCGAACGTACTCATCCGAGCTTGATACTCGTTCGAGTATTAGCGTGTTCGAGATGCTCGTTACTCGTAACGAGTACTACGCGATGTTCAGGTTACTTTCACTTTCATCTCTAAGACATTAGCGCGCTTTTCTGGCCAATTGAAAGACAGGGAAGGCATTACAACTTCCCCCTGCGACGTTCAAGCCCTATACCACCCCCCTGCAGTGAGTGGCTGGCGAGATCAGGTGTCACCCGAGTATAAAAATCGGCCCCTCCCGCGGCTCGCCACAGATGCGCTCTGACATACTTTAGGGAAAGTGCTATCTTGGTGGAGCTGCTATAGGGAGTGTTAGGAGTATTTTAGGCTTCAAGAACCCCAACGGTCCCTCTTAGGGCCACATCTAACCGTGTGCAGTGCTGTGGAGGCTGCTTTTTTGCAGTGTTGCACTTTTTTTTTTTTGGTATATCGGCCGTGCAGAGCATTGTGCCCTGCAGTAATACTCCAGGGACAGAAGTGCGTAGGCAGGGACAGAAGACATATTGATTGAATATAGGCAGTGGGCCTTTGCTAAAAAATTTTGGGAAAAAAATCTATTTGGGCTGCCTGTGACTGTGCTCAGTGTTCTGGGTCTGTGCTGGGTGTAGTAGTTCTACAAAATCATACGCAGCCAGCTAAGTGTTACAGCAGGCTTGCGCCAAATTATTTCCTGGCGTTCCGTAAGCGAAGTCAGCCTCCAACCACAGGCCAATAAGCGGCACATTTAATTACAGCGTTCTGTTTCTGCATTACTGGTAATACAGCATGCTGAGGGGTAGGGGTAGGCCTAGAGGACGTGGACGCGGGCGAGGACGTGGAGGCCCAAGTCAGGGTGTGGGCACAGGCCGAGCCAGTGCGGTGGCCAGGGGTAGAGGCAGGGCCAGACCGAATAATCCACCAACTGTTTCCCAAAGCGCCCCCTCGCGCCATGCCACCCTGCACAGGTCAAGGTGCTCTACGGTGTGGCAGTTTTTCACAGAGACGCCTGACGACCGACGAACAGTGGTGTGCAACCTTTGTCGCGCCAAGATCAGCTGGGGAGGCACCACCACCAGCATGCGCAGGCATATGATGGCAAAGCACCCCACAAGGTGGGACGAAGGCCGTTCACCGCCTCCGGTTTGCACCACTGCCTCTCCCCTGTGCCCCAACCTGCCACTGAGATCCAGCGAGCGCAAGTATGCCGCCACGCACCTGCACGCTCAAGCGTTAAACGTGCACATTGCCAAATTGATCAGCCTGGAGATGCTGCCTTATAGGGTTGTGGAAACGGAGGCTTTCAAAAGCATGATGGCGGCGGCGGCCCCGCGCTACTCAGTTCCCAGTCGCCACTACTTTTCCCGATGTGCCGTCCCAGGCCTGCACGACCACGCCTCCCGCAACATTGTACGCACCCTCACCAACGCGGTTAATGCCAAGGTCCACTTAACTACAGACACGTGGACAAGCACAGGCGGGCAGGGCCACTATATCTCCCTGACGGCACATTGGGTGAATTTAGTGCAGGCTGGGACAGTCAGAGCCTGGGATCGCTCATGTCCTACCCACCCCCCGAATTGCGTGCCCCAGCTCGGTGGTGGTATCTGCGGTGGTGTATGCTTCCTCCACTAAACCACCCTCCTCCTCCTACTACGCAACCTCTGTCTCGCAATCAAGATGTGTCAGCAGCAGCACGTCGCCAGCAGTCGGTGTCGCGCGGCGTGGCAGCTCAGCGGTGGGCAAGCGTCAGCAGGGCGTGCTGAAGCTACTCAGCTTAGGGGATAAGAGGCACACGGCCCACGAACTGCTGCAGGGTCTGACAGAGCAGACCGACCGCTGGCTTTCGCCGCTGAGCCTCCAACCGGGCATGGTCGTGTGTGACAACGGCCGTAACCTGGTGGCGGCTCTGCAGCTCGGCAGCCTCACGCACGTGCCATGCCTGGCCCATGTTTTTAATTTGGTGGTTCAGCGCTTTCTGAAAAGCTACCCACACTTGCCATACCTGCTCGGAAAGGTGCGCCAGCTCTGCGCACATTTCCGCAAGTCCCACACGGACGCTGCCACCCTGCGGACCCTGCAACATCGATTTAATCTGCCAGCGCACCGACTGCTGTGCGACGTGCCCACACAGTGGAACTCTACGCTCCACATGTTGGCCAGGCTCTATGAGCAGCATAGATTTATTGCGGTATACCAACTCCAACATGGGCGGCGTAGTGATAGTCAGCCTCCTCAATTATTTACAGAAGAGTGGGCCTGGTTGGCAGCCATCTGCCAGGTCCTTGGAAACTTTGAGGAGTCTACCCAGATGCTGAGCGGGGATGCTGCAATCATTAGCGTCACCATTCCTCTGCTATGCCTCTTGAGAAGTTCCCTGCAAAGCATAAAGGCAGACGCTTTGCAATCGGAAACGGAGGCGGGGGAAGACAGTATGTCGCTGGATAGTCAGAGCACCCTCATGTCTATATCTCAGCGCGTTGAGGAGGAGGGGGAGGAGCATGAGGAGGAGGGGGAAGAGACAGCTTGGCCCACTGCTGAGGGTACACATGCTGCTTGCCTGTCATCCATTCAGCGTGTATGGCCAGAGGAGGAGGAGGAGGAGGAGGATCCTGAAAGTGATCTTCCGAGTGAGGACAGCCATGTGTTGCGTACAGGTACCCTGGCACACATGGTGGACTTCATGTTAGGATACCTTTCTCGTGACCCTCGCGTTACACGCATTCTGGCCACTACTGATTACTGGGTGTACACACTGCTCGACCCACGGTATAAGGAGAGCCTTTCCACTCTCATACCCGAAGAGGAAAGGGGTTCGAGAATGATGCTATACCATAGGGCGCTGGTGGACAAACTGATGGTAAACTTCCCGTCCGACAGTGCTAGTGGCCGAAGGCGCATTTCCGCGGCCCAGGTAGCAGGGGAGGCGCAGAGATCAGGCAGCATGTACAGCGCAGGAAGGGGAACATTCTCCAAGGCCTTTGCCAGCTTTATGGCTCCCCAGCAAGACTGTGTCACCGGTCCCCAGTCAAGGCTGAGTTGGCGGGAGCACTGTAAAAGGATGGTGAGGGAGTACGTAGCCGATCGCACGACCGTCCTCTGTGACGCCTCTGCCCCCTACAACTACTGGGTGTCGAAGCTGGACACGTGGCCTGAACTCGCGCTGTATGCCCTGGAGGTGCTTGCTTGTCCTGCGGCTAGCGTCTTGTCAGAGAGTGTGTTTAGTGTGGCTGGGGGAACCATCACGGATAAGCGTACCCACCTGTCAACTGACAGTGCCGACAGGCTTACACTCATCAAGATGAACAAAGCCTGGATTTCCCCAGACTTCTCTTCTCCACCAGCGGACAGCAGCGATACCTAAACAATACGTAGGCTGCACCCGCGGATAGAAGCATCGTTCTCTATCACCATCCAAAACGGGGACCTTTTTGCTTCATCAATCTGTGTATAATATTCCTCCTCCTCCTCCTCCTCCTGAAACCTCACGTAATCACGCCGAACGGGCAATTTTTCTTAGGCCCACAAGGCTCAGTCATATAATTTTTCTAAACAATTTTTATACGTTTCAATGCTCATTAAAGCGTTGAAACTTTCACCTCAACCAATTTTTATTTTTACTGGGCTGCCTCCAGGCCTAGTTACCAATTAAGCCACATTAACCAAAGCGATTAATGGGTTTCACCTGCCCTCTTGGTTGGGCATGGGCAATTTTTCTCAGGTACATTAGTACTGTTGGTACACCAATTTTTGGGGGCCGTCGCCTACAGTGTAATCCAATTAATTTTTAGCCCACCTGCATTACAGCTGACGTAACATCAGCTGTGTTGGGCAGTGCAATGGGATATATTTATGTACCGCCGGTGGGTTCCAGGGAGCCACCCATGCTGTGGGTCCACAGGGAGTTGTAACTGCAAGTGTCCACTTCGAAAGAACCCCAGTCTGACTGGGGCATGCAGTGTGGCCCGAAGCCCACCTGCATTAAACATGACATTATTACCTCAGCTGTGATGGGCAATGCAATAGGATATATTAATGTACAGCCGGTGGCTTCCTGGCACCCACCCATGCTGTGGGTCCACAGGGAGTTGTAACTGCATCTGTCCACTTCTAAAGAACCCCAGTCTGACTGGGGCATGCAGTGTGGGCCGAAGCCCACCTGCATTAAACATGACATTATTGCCTCAGCTGTGATGGGCAATGCAATGGGATATATTTATGTACCGCCGGTGGGTTCCAGGGAGCCACCCATGCTGTGGGTCCACAGGGAGTTGTAACTGCATCTGTCCACTTCTAAAGAACCCTGGTCTGACTGGGGCATGCAGTGTGGGCCGAAGCCCACCTGCATTAAACATGACATTATTACCTCAGCTGTGATGGGCAATGCAATGGGATATATTTATGTACCGCCGGTGGCTTCCTCGCACCCACCCATGCTGTCGGTCCACAGGGACTTCACAACAGGGAGTTGTACATGCCTGTGTCTTTGAATTAAAAACCCTGGTCCGGTTGGGGCATGCAGTGTGGGCCGAAGCCCACCTGCATTTAATCTGACGTTAGCTCTGCTGTCCAGGGCACTGCAATGGGATACATTTACGTACAGCTGGTGGGTTCCAGGGAGCCACCCATGCTGTGGGTGCACACGGAATTCCCATTGCGGAGTTGTACCTGCCTGAGACTATTTATAAAAAAACGCGCCTGGGACTATTTATAAAAAAACGCGGTCTGACTGGGGCATGCAGACACCTTGACAGAATGAATAGTGTGTGGCACATAGGTTCCCCATTGCTATGCCCACGTGTGCAGCTCCAGATGGAGGTGGCACAGGATTGGATTTCTCATTGCTTATGTACAGCATTGTGGACTATCGCCCCGCCCCTTTTAAAGAGGGTCGCTGCCTAGCCGTGCCAACCCTCTGCAGTGTGTGCCTGCGGTTCCTCTGGCAGACGCACTTATAAATAGACATGAGGGTGGCGTGGCATGAGGGCAGCTGAAGGCTGGGCAGGGACAGTTTGGTGTGCGCTGTGGACACTGGGTCGTGGGGGGGGGGGGGCAGCATGTTACCCAGGAGAAGTGGCAGTGGAGTGTCATGCAGGCAGTGATTGTGCTTTGTTGGAGGTAGTGTGGTGCTTAGCTAAGGTATGCATTGCTAATGAGGGCTTTTCAGAAGTAAAAGTTGTTGGGAGGGGGGGGGGCACTCTTGCTGCTATTGTGGCTTAATAGTGGGACCTGTGAACTTGAGATGCAGCCCAACATGTAGCCCCTCGCCTGCCCTATCCGTTGCTGTGTCGTTCCCATCACTTTCTTGAATTGCCCAGATTTTCACAAACGAAAACCTTAGCGAGCATCGGCGATATACAAAAATGCTCGGGTCGCCCATTGACTTCAATGGGGTTCGTTACTCGAAACGAACCCTCGAGCATCGCAAAAAGTTCGTCTCGAGTAACGAGCACCCGAGCATTTTGGTGCTCGCTCATCTCTATCCACAAACCATCCACGATAAATTCCTTTTGCACGAATACACTGGAAAATGGACGTCCATCCTTTTTCGAGCCTTGTCCTAACAGGTTACTCATAAGAGACAAACCTAACAGTTTTACATGTATGTAATGTATTCTATGTCCTGCTATATTAGTGTACATTGCTAAGTGCATTATTTTCTTTGTTCTACAGTTTTACCTCTACCTTGCAATAAAGTTGAAAGCGGACATCGCTCCATCGTCATTGTGTTGCAGGGAAGGTTATCTGCCTGTCTACTTATGCTCCACTCAAAGTAAGGAAAGAACATGTACATAAAGCTCCCAGATCGCATGAGGCTTTCCCTCCTAACTGTCCCTCAAGCCATACAGTAGGCTAGGAAATGTTAGAGTGCAGTTTCACAGTGAGAGCTGCTTGTACGGCACTGCAGGCTGAGAACGCTATAACGGAAAGGCTGGGAACAGGCCAAGATGCGCAATACAAAATTTGGTGCACTACTGCTCCCAGCCAGCCACAACTGTAAAGCACACAGTTAGATGTAGCTCTAAGAAGGACCATTGGGGTTCTTATACGGAGAATCAGGACTGTATAAGTTTACCTATAGAAATCCCGTGTCCCTAAACTCTGCTTTATGCACAGCACACACGGAATGGTATAACTAAACTAGTTTGCAGTAGACTAGGAAATGTTAGAGTGCAGTTTCACAGTGAGAGCTGCTTGTAAGGCACTGCAGGCTGAGAACGCCTAAAACGGAAAGGCGGGGAACAGACCTAGATGCGTAATACAAAAATTGATGCACTAATGCTCCCAGCCAGCCACAACTGTAAAGCACACTGTCAGATGTAGCCCTAAGAAGGACCGTTCTTGCACAGAGGATCAGGACTGTATAACTTTCCCTATAGAAGTCGCTGTGTTCCTAAACTCTGCGTTATGCACAGCACACACAAAACGGTATAACTGAACTAGTTTGCAGTAGGCTAGGAAATTTTGGAGTGCAGTTTCACGGTGAGAGCTGCTTGTACGGCACTGCAGGCTGAGAACGCTATTACGGAAAGGCTGGGAACAGGTCTAGATGTGTAATACAAAAATTGATGCACTAATGCTCCCAGCCAGCCACAACTGTAACGCACACGGTTAGATGTAGCCCTAAGAAGGACTGTTGGGGTTCTTATACAGAGAATCAGGACTGTATAACTTTTACTATAGAAATCACTGTGTCCCTAAACTCTGCGTTATGCACAGCACACACAGAACAGTATAACTGAAATAGTTTGCAGTAGGCTAGGGAATATTAGAGCGCAGTTTCACAGTGAAAGCTGGTTGTACGGCACTGCAGGCTGAGCTCGACTATAACAGAAAGGCTGGGAAGAGGCCTAGATGCGTAATCCAAAAGTTGGTGCACTACTACTCCCAGCTAGCCACAACTGTAAAGCACACGGTCAGATATAGCCCTAAGAAGGACCATTGGGGTTCTTGTATGGAGGATCAGGACTGTATAGCTTTCCCTACAGAAGCAGCTCCGTCCCTAATCTCTGCGTTATGCACTGCAGGCTGAGAAAGCTGTAACTGCAAGGCTAGGAACAGGCTGTAAGGACTGCAGAAAATGGACTACAAAGACTCCATTTTGTCTCTTTGCTTGTCTGTTATAATACTAAGCTACATATAAATTTATATATATATATATATATATATATATATATATATATATATATATTAGTTTCTAACTTTCATTTAGGAATAGGATAAATTTAACCTTGACTAATGTAGCTGTAAAAATTAATTAGGACCACCACAAAGTTTCCTATACTCTTATCTTAAGAAATGTCCTTCCAAAACTCACTAAAGAGTGTCAGAGGATGTATCTCAAGGCTGGGGAAAGAAAACCACTTTTGATAAGAAACTGATGTATTAAGAAACCAATATTATTTGTATTTTTAATTGTATTTGGCATAAAGCCACTCGCTTTGTAAAATCCTATAAAGATTGAGTACATTGTACAATAAACCAGAATGCTACACAGATACCACCATCTCTGTGTGTCCCTGCGTACTCATGACTGGTCATATCACTTTAATTTGGAGCCCAGCAGCATAAAAGCATTCCTTTGAATGTCCTTAACAAACTGACGCCTAACGTGGGGATCGAGATGACTGAAGGATGATCATTGTACCCCGATTCTCGGATCACGGAGGAGAGCAACCTGGAACCACAGACTGAAAAACAGCGCTGTGCGGTAAGACATTATCTTGCCAATCTTATCTGTGTTTCCTGGTTGAACTTTCTCCACATCTGAGGGTAGGTGTGCATGCTTCCTTGTAATACCTCGAGTCCATAAGAACCTACAGGCTGAGTATGCTGTCTGGGTGGTAACATGTTTGCATGATAGTGGGTTCTTGTTTCTGGTTTTGTTTCATCCTATGGTTAGCCTGTAAAATATGGGAAAAGTCCCATTTAACCCTTTAACCGACCTCTGAATGGCACTGTGTAAAAACCGAGGAAGCCATAACAATGAATGGCACAGTGTAAAAACAGACAAAGCCATAATAATGAATGGCACGGTGTACAACCGGAGGAAGCTATAATAATGAATGGCACGGTGTAAAACCGAGGAAGCCATAATAAAAGGGGAAAAACTATAAGTTTAGGAACCCCTGGTAAGCCTCTTATAGGTATAAGAGAAGTAGTAGAGGCCTCCGGAGGGAAGAAGGGTGGAGGCTGGAAGAGTAGGGGAAGCAAAAACTAAAATGAACCACAGTATGCTTCTGTTTTGTCTTCATTGCGTGATTGTTTGCATATGAGTGGGTAGCTGAGATGAGCGGAACTGAGCTGTGAACCCTGACCTCTAGGATGCAAATATAAATCTCTGTGTCCAACGTTAACAGAACTATCACATCAGCAAAGCTGTAAGGGAGAGCCTGCTGACAGGGCAATGACTCTGGACATAGCCCCCGGCATTTTTAATGGCCAGGGGATTGTTTTATGTGTATGAATGTTTAAAAACAATAAGCCTCTTGGTGTACATAAGCCAGCAGCTGCCACCAATATTGCTGGTAAAAGAGGATAAGGTATGGAAGACTGCAATAATGCAGAAGGTTAAAGATGTAATAAATTGTTAGAGCAGGCGGGGTATAGCATTAGACCCCCAGCATTGGAACAGAAAGCGTCTAAAGGGGCAGTAGTAAGTCCTGGAATCCCCTTACTGACCTCTATACAGGTACAACTTTTGGTTTGCGAGAAGCCTAGGTAGGACAGGACTAACTTTAAATAGTAACTCCTGGGGAAATCTTTTGTAAAAGAGGAAAAATAGAGTCAGGGAAGGAATAAGAGGGCACTAGGAACAGACAATATGGGAAACGTACAGGGCAAGGAGTATGCCTATATGGAAAACAGCTAGAGAAATAGTAAAAGACAGAGAAAGTAAGTTAGCCGAGGAGAGAGAATGTAGTAAGTTGTTGAGAAAAGCAGGTGTTTAGAATTTTGGGAGAATGGAGTCCGAGCTTGATATTCGTGCGAATATTAGGGTGTTCGGAATGCTCGTTACTCGTAACGAGTACCACGCGGTGTTCCGGTTACTTTCAGTTTCCTCTGAGACGTTAGCGCGCTTTTCTGGCCAATTGAAAGACAGGGAAGGCATTACAACTTCCCCCTGTGACGTTCAAGCCCTATACCACCCCCCTGCTGTGAGTGGCTGGGGAGATCTGATGTCACCCGAGTATAAAAATCAGCCCCTCCCGCGGCTCGCCACACATGCCTTGTGACTTAGCTGAGGGAAAGTACTATCGTGCTGGAGCTGCTGTAGGAAGAGCGTTAGGAGTTAGTGTAGGCTTCAAGAACCCCAACGGCCCTTCTTAGGGCCACATCTACTAGTGTGCAGTACTGTGTTAGCACAGTATTTTTTTTTTTTTCTCCAAAATTGGATCTGCAGAGCATTGCGCCCTGCAATAGGGACAGAAGTGGGGGTTAGGCAGGGAGAGTGTTAGGAGTTAGTGTAGGCTTCAAGAACCCCAACGGTCCTTTCTAGGGCCACATCTATCCGTGTGCAGTACTGTCCAGGCTGCTTTTAGCAGTGTTGCATTTTTTTTTTTTTCTCAAAACCGGCTGTGCAGAGCATTGCACCCGGCATTAATACTACAGGGATAGAATTGTGTAGGCAGGGCCAGAAGACATACATTCATTGAATACACGCAGTGTGGGTGTTCCTTGTAAAAGGCAGGGAAAAAATTCTATTTGGCCTGCCTCTTACAGTACTCAGGGCTCTGTGTACATGTGTGCTGTGCGCTGAACGTTCAGAAAAAATCAGACGCAGTCAGCTACGTTTTACCACAGGCGTGCGGCAATTTTTTTCCTGCATGGGAAATCCCTGATCTGCTGTAGGTAGCGAATTACTTTGCATCACTGCAGTTCTGGGACAAATTGGCAGGGCCACAACACAGTTATTAAACTTAGTATTCATTGAATACACGCAGTGTGGGTGTTCCTTGTAAAAAGCAGGGAAAAAATTCTATTTGGCCTGCCTCTTACAGTACTCAGGGCTCTGTGTACGTGTGTGCTGTGCGCTGAACGTTCAGAAAAAAATCAGACGCAACCAGCTACGGTTGAGTGCAGCCTTGCGCCAATTTCTTTCCTGCCTGGGAAATACCTGCTCTGCCACAGTTAGTAACTCTGCAACAGTAAAGTTCTGTGACAGTTTTGCAGGGCCGCAACACAGTTATTAAACTTAGTAGTATTCATTGAATACACGCAGTGTGGCTTGTCCTTTGAAAAACAAGGGAAAAAATTGTATTTTGGCTGCAGGCTTGCGCCACTTTCTTTCCTGCCTGGGAAATCAAATCACTGGTAATACACCATGCTGAGGGGTAGGGGTAGGCCTATAGGACGTGGACGCGGGTGAGGACGCGGAGGCCCAAGTCAGGGTGTGGGCACAGGCCGAGCCAGTGTGGTGACCAGGGGTAGAGGCAGGGCCAGACCGAATAATCTACCAACTGTTTCCCAAAGCGCCCCCTCGCGCCATGCCACCCTGCACAGGTCAAGGTGCTCTACGGTGTGGCAGTTTTTCACAGAGACGCCTGACGACCGACGAACAGTGGTGTGCAACCTTTGTCGCGCCAAGATCAGCTGGGGAGGCACCACCAACAGCATGCGCAGGCATATGATGGCCAAGCACCCCACAAGGTGGGACGATGCCCGTTCACCGCCTCCGGTTTGCACCACTGCCTCTCCCCCTGTGCCCCAACCTGCCACTGAGATCCAACCCCCCTCTGAGGACACAGGCACTACCGTCTCCTGGCCTGCACCCACACCCTCACCTCCGCTGTCCTCGGCCCCATCCAGCAATGTCTCTCAGCGTAGCGTCCAGATGTCGCTAGCGCCACAGTTTGAGCGCAAGCGCAAGTACGACGCCACGCACCCGCACGCTCAAGCGTTAAACGTGCACATTGCAAAATTGATCAGCCTAGAGATGCTGCCGTATAGGCTTGTGGAAACGGAGGCTTTCAAACGCATGATGGCGGCGGCGGCCCCGCGCTACTCGGTTCCCAGTCGCCACTACTTTTCCCGATGTGCCGTCCCAGGCCTGCACGACCACGTCTCCCGCAACATTGTACGCGCCCTCACCAACGCGGTTAATGCCAAGGTCCACTTAACAACAGACACGTGGACAAGCACAGGCGGGCAGGGCCACTATATCTCCCTGACGGCACATTGGGTGAATTTAGTGGAGGCTGGGACAGAGTCAGAGCCTGGGACCGCTCACGTCCTACCCACCCCCAGAATTGCGGGCCACAGCTCGGTGGTGGTATCTGCGGCGGTGTATGCTTCCTCCACTAAACCACCCTCCTCCTCCAACACAACCTCTGTCTCGCAATCAAGATGTGTCAGCAGCACGTTGCCAGCAGTCGGTGTCATGCGGCGTGGCAGCACAGCGGTGGGCAAGCATCAGCAGGCCGTGCTGAAACTACTCAGCTTAGGAGAGAAGAGGCACACGGCCCACGAACTGCTGCAGGGTCTGACAGAGCAGACCGACCGCTGGCTTGCGCCGCTGAGCCTCCAACCGGGCATGGTCGTGTGTGACAACGGCCGTAAGCTGGTGGCGGCTCTGCAGCTCGGTAGCCTCACGCACGTGCCATGCCTGGCCCATGTGTTTAATTTGGTGGTTCAGCGCTTTCTGAAAAGCTACCCCCACTTGTCATACCTGCTCGGAAAGGTGCGCCAGCTCTGCGCACATTTCCGCAAATCCCACACGCACGCTGCCACCCTGCGGACACTGCAACATCGGTTTAATCTGCCAGTGCACCGACTGCTGTGCGACGTGCCCACACAGTGGAACTCTACGCTCCACATGTTGGCCAGACTCTATGAGCAGCGTAGAGCTATAGTGGAATACCAACTCCAACTTGCGCGGCGCAGTGTGAGTCAGCCTCCTCAATTATTTACAGAAGAGTGGCCCTGGTTGGCAGCCATCTGCCAGGTCCTTGGAAAATTTGAGGAGTCTACCCAGGTGGTGAGCGGCGATGCTGCAATCATTAGCGTCACCATTCCTCTGCTATGCATCTTGAGAAGTTCCCTGCAAAGCATAAAGGCAGACGCTTTGCGCTCGGAAACAGAGCCGGGGGAAGACAGTATGTCGCTGGATAGTCAGAGCACCCTCCTGTCTATATCTCAGCGCGTTCAGGAGGAGGAGGAGGAGCATGAGGAGGATGAGGAGGAGGGGGAAGAGACAGCTTGGCCCACTGCTGACGGTACCCATGCTGCTTGCCTGTCATCATTTCAGCGTGTATGGCCTGAGGAGGAGGAGGAGGAGGATCCTGAAAGTGATCTTCCTAGTGAGGACAGCCATGTGTTGCGTACAGGTACCCTGGCACACATGGCTGACTTCATGTTAGGATGCCTTTCTCGTGACCCTCGCGTTACACGCATTCTGGCCACTACGGATTACTGGGTGTACGCACTGCTCGACCCACGGTATAAGGAGAGCCTTTGCACTCTCATTCCCGAAGAGGAAAGGGGTTCAAGAATGATGCTATACCACAGGGCGCTGGTGGACAAACTGATGGTAAACTTCCCATCCGACAGCGCTAGTGGCAGAAGGCGCAGTTCCGAGGGCCAGGTAGCAGGGGAGGCGCAGAGATCAGGCAGCATGTACAGTGCAGGCAGGGGAACATTCTCCAAGGCCTTTGCCAGCTTTATGGCTCCCCAGCAAGACTGTGTCACCGCTCCCCAGTCACGGCTGAGTCGGCGGGAGCACTGTAAAAGGATGGTGAGGGAGTACGTAGCCGATCGCACGACCGTCCTCCGTGACGCCTCTGCCCCCTACAACTACTGGGTGTCGAAGCTGGACACGTGGCCTGAACTCGCGCTGTATGCCCTGGAGGTGCTTGCTTGTCTAGCGGCTAGCGTCTTGTCAGAGAGTGTGTTTAGTGTGGCTGGGGGAATCATCACGGATAAGCGTACCCACCTGTCAACCGACAGGCTTACACTCATCAAGATGAACAAAGCCTGGATTTCCCCAGACTTCTCTTCTGCACCAGCGGACAGCAGCGATACCTAAGCAATACGTATTATGCACCCGCGGATGGAAGCATCGTTCTCTCTCACCATCCAAAACGGGGACATTTCTGCTTCATCAATCTGTGTATAATATTCCTGCTCCTCCTCCTGAAACCTCACGTAATCACGCCGAACGGGCAATTTTTCTTAGGGCCACAAGGCTCACTCATATAATTTTTCTAAACAATTTTTATACGTTTCCATGCTCTTAAAAGCGTTGAAAGTTTAACGAAAAATTGGTTCAAGTTAAACTGGGCTGCCTCCAGGCCTAGTTACCACTTAAGCCACATTAACCAAAGCGATTAATAGGTTTCACCTGCCATCTTGGTTGGGCATGGGCAATTTTTCTGAGGTACATTAGTACTGTTGGTACACCAATTTTTGTGGGCCCTCGCCTACAGTGTAATCCAATTAATTTTTTGCCCACCTGCATTACAGCTGACGTTACATCAGCTGTGTTGGGCACTGCAATGGGATATATTTATGTACCGCCGGTGGGTTCCAGGGAGCCACCCATGCCGTGGGTCCACACGGAGTTGTAACTACATGTGTCCACTTCTAAAGAGCCCCAGTCTGACTGGGGCATGCAGTGTGGGCCGAAGCCCACTTGCATTAAACATGACATTACCTCAGCTGTGATGGGCAATGCAATGGGATATATTTATGTACCGCCGGTGGCTTCCTGGCACCCACCCATGCTGTGGGTCCACAGGGAATTATAAATGCATCTGTTTCCACTTCTAAAGAACCCCAGTCTGACTGGGGCATGCAGTGTGGGCCGAAGCCCACCTGCATTAAGCACGACATTACTACCTCAGCTGTGTTGGGCAATGCAATGGGATATTTTTGTGTATCGCCGGTGGGTTCCAGGGAGCCACCCATGCTGTCGGTCGACAGGGACTTCACAATAGGGAGTTGTACCTGCCTGTGTCTATGAATTAAAAAGCCCGGTCTGACTGGGGCATGCATAGACACCTTGACAGAATGAATAGTGTGTGGCACATAGGTTCCCCATTGCTATGCCCACGTGTGCAGCTCCTGATGGCGGTGGCACAGGATTCTATTTCTCATTGCTTCTGTACAGCATTGTGGGCTATCGCCCCGCCCCTTTTAAAGAGGGTCGCTGCCTAGCCGTGCCAACCCTCTGCAGTGTGTGCCTGCGGTTCCTCATGGCAGACGCACTTCTAAATAGACATGAGGGTGGTGTGGCATGAGGGCAGCTGAAGGCTGCGCAGGGACACTTTGGTGTGCGCTGTGGGGGGGAGGGGGGGCGGTTGGGCAGCATGTAACCCAGGAGAAGTGGCAGTGGAGTGTCATGCAGGCAGTGATTGTGCTTTGTTGGAGGCAGTGTGGTGCTTAGCAAAGGTATGCCATGCTAATGAGGGCTTTTCAGAAGTAAAAGTTGTTGGGAGGGGGGGGGGCCCACTCTTGCCGCTATTGTGGCTTAATAGTGGGACCTGTGAACTTGAGATGCAGCCCAACATGTAGCCCCTCGCCTGCCCTATCCGTTGCTGTGTCGTTCCCATCACTTTCTTGAATTGCCCAGATTTTCACACAAGGAAACCTTAGCGAGCATCGGCGAAATACAAAAATGCTCGGGTCGCCCATTGACTTCAATGGGGTTCGTTACTCGAAACGAACCCTGGAGCATCGCGAAAAGTTCGTCCCGAGTAACGAGCACCCGAGCATTTTGGTGCTCGCTCATCTCTAACCAGCAAGTTTGGGAAAGATTCAGAGATAGTCAAAAGGTTGGATAAAAGTATGTTAGACAGATGGATTGAGGCAAGTGTAGATACGGCAGTAATGGGTTATCAGAGAAAGGGAATTCTTTTATAGTCTGTGCTCCTCTGTGACATAAAGCAAGTTCATGCAGAATCTATGGATAATTATGTGACAAATAACCACTATTGTATGTCTTGATGTTATGTATTTTAATCTTTGTTGTACGTTTTAGTCTCCTTCATACAAGCGTAAGAAAGTTATACCCCACTCACATCTGTGGGGGCTTTTAAGAATACAAGGGTTAAAAATGCGGAAAATGTTGCGCTGTTAGAAGCTCTTTGCAGGTTTACTTTTCTATGTGTTTAACTAAAACAACTTTGCTTAGTCTGTGATTCATATTCTCAGAGAAATATACCTCTTGTAATTACTAAATGATTAATGCTGTTTAAAGTCTGAATATTCTGGCTGCTTTCTAATATCTTAGTGATTATTATGAGGAGCTCCCTCAGGTGTTTGTGCAGTGGCAGCAGTACAGGCAATGGTTGACAAATCCTCTGATTGTGTATTTGACTACCCCATAGTGGTCCTCACCCCTCATGACATTCAGAGCATACCCACGCAAGTGCAACCCAAGCACTTATCTCTGGCCTGTCAGAACCGGCTACAATGTGCTCTTTTCATGCCCCCCCCCCCTAATATTTCTTTTCAATGTTGTACTACCTTGAACCCGGCTGCTCTTCTTCCAATCGAGTATCCTGGTTCAAATGGGGGAGGGGGAGGCATAGGTGATCTAGGTATTGCTGATCAGCTATTTAAAAACATTTTTTGCAATAACATTGTGATCTATTTCAAAGAGAATATCAGCATGATTGTCTAGCATTGATGCAACAAGAAAATTCAGGTTTTAAAAACAGTTACTGGAACCCCTGTTGACAATGCATATTTTGAGCTTTTTGTAGATGGTACCAGGGTGAGGATGGACGACTCCACACCAGATATGCAGTGGTCACACAACTAGATGTCCTAAAAGCAGAAGCTCTGTCTCTGCATGTCACAGCACAAGAAGCGGAACTGAAGGCCCTCACTGAGGCTTGTAGAGTGTCAGAAGGTAAGACGGCAACTGATTCCCGGTATGCATTTGGCATAGCTCATGATTATGGCCCAATATAGAAGGCCAGACAGTTTCTTACCTCAGCAGGACAGCCAATTAAGAATGGTGCAGCGGTGCAGAGTCTCATGGAGGCCCTACTTCTACCTGACAAAGTGGAGAGCTCACACCAATTCCTACACTGGAGAAGCAAGAGGCAAAGCCCTTGCAGAAAGCATAGCAAAGGCAGCGGCCCTCAAGCCATGGAAGAAGGAAGAACAGAAGATGCTGACAGCATAAGTCAGAGACAAACTTTGGACATTGACTAAATTTTGGACATTGCCAAAACTTTGGACAATTATAAAAATTTGGACATTGATATGCTAAAGACTTTACAGTTACAAGACAGCAAGAAGAAAAGGACAAATGGACTAAATATGGGAACAGCAGGACAGATTGGCGTATGGCGAACAGTCAACATAACTTGCCTACCACAGTCCCTTTAGCCCCTGATGGCCCAGCTGATCAATGGAAAGACACACTTATCAAAAGCAGCAATGATGTCGATGCTTAAACGAGGACGGTTGATGATCTTTGCTAGAGATGAGCGAACGTACTCGTCCGAGCTTGATACTCGTTCGAGTATTAGCGTGTTCGAGATGCTCGTTACTCGTAACGAGTACCACGCGATGTTTGAGTTACTTTCACTTTCCTCTCTGAGACGTTAGCGCGCTTTTCTGGCCAATTGAAAGACAGGGAAGGCATTACAACTTCCCCCTGCGACGTTCAAGCCCTATACCATCCCCCTGCAGTGAGTGGCTGGGGAGATCAGGTGTCACCCGATTATAAAAATCGGCCCCTCCCGCGGCTCGCCTCAGATGCGTTGTGACTTAGCTGAGGGAAAGTGCTATCGTGCTGGAGCTGCTGTAGGGAGAGTGTTAGGAGTTAGTGTAGGCTTCAAGAACCCCAACGGTCCTTCTTAGGGCCACATCTAACCGTGTGCAGTACTGTGGAGGCTGCTGTTAGCAGTGTTGCACTTTTTTTTTTTTGCTATATCGGCCGTGCAGAGCATTGCGCCCTGCAGTAATACTCCAGGGATAGAATTGTGTAGGCAGGGCCAGAAGACATATTAGATTGAATATACGCAGTGGTCCTTTTGAAAAAAAGATTTTAAAAAAATCTATTTGGCCTGCCTGTCACTCTGCTCAGTGTTCTGGGTCAGTGTCTGCTGGGGGTACTATTTCTCAAAATAAATACGCAGGCAGCTAACTGTTACAGCAGGCTTGCGCCAAATTATTTCCTGTCGTTCCGTAAGCGAACTCAGCCTCCAACCACAGGCCAATAAGCAGCACATTTAATTACAGTGTTGTGTTTCTGCATTCCTGGTAATACAGCATGCTGAGGGGTAGGGGTAGGCCTAGAGGACGTGGGCGCGGCCGAGGACGCGGAGGCCCTAGTCTGGGTGTGGGCACAGGCCGAGCTCCTGATCCAGGTGTATCGCTGCCGACTGCTGCGGGATTAGGAGAGAGGCACGTTTCTGGCGTCCCCACATTCATAGCACATTTAATGGGTCCACGCGGTAGACCTTTATTAGAAAATGAGCAGTGTGAGCAGGTCCTGTCGTGGATGGCAGAAAGTGCTTCCAGCAACCTATCGTCCACCCAGAGTTCTGCGCCGTCCACTTCTGCAACTCAGAATCCTCTGGCTGCTGCTCCTCCTTCCTCCCAGCCTCCTCACTCCATGAAAATGAGACATTCTGAGGAGCGGGCAGACTCCCAGGAACTGTTCTCGGGCCCCTGCTCAGATTGGGCAGCAGTGGTTCCTCTCCCACCAGAGGAGTTTATCGTCACTGATGCCCAACCATTGGAAAGTTTCAGTGGGTGAGGAGGCCGATGACGATGAGACACAGTTGTCTTGCAGTGAGGTAGTAGTAAGGGCATTAAGTCCGAGGGAGGAGCGCACAGAGGATTCTGAGGAAGAGCAGCAGGACGATGAGGTGACTGACCCCACCTGGTTTGCTACGCCTACTGAGGACAGGTCTTCAGAGGGGGAGGCAAGGGCAGCAGCAGGGCAGGTTGCAAGAGGCAGTGCGGTGGCCAGGGGTAGAGGCAGGGCCAGACCAAATAATCCACCAACTGTTTCCCAAAGCGTACCCTCGCGCCATGCCACCCTGCAGGGGCCGAGGTGCTCAAAGGTCTGGCAGTTTTTCATTGAGAGTGCAGACGACCGACGAACAGTGGTGTGCAACCTTTGTCGCGCCAAGATCAGCCGGGGAGCCACCACCACCAGCCTCACCACCACCAGCATGCGCAGACATATGATGGCCAAGCACCCACAAGGTGGGACGAAGGAGGTTCACCGCCTTCGGTTTGCACCACTGCCTCTCCCCCTGTGCCCCAACCTGCCACTGAGATCCAACCCCCCTCTCAGGACACAGGCACTACCGTCTCCCGGCCTGCACCCACACCCTCACCTCCGCTGTCCTCGGCCCCATCCACCAATGCCTCTCAGCGCAACGTCCAGCCGTCGCTAGCGCAAGTGTTTGAGCGCAAGCGCAAGTACGCCGCCACGCACCCGCACGCTCAAGCGTTAAATGTGCACGTAGCCAAATTTATCAGCCTGGAGATGCTGCCGTATAGGGTTGTGGAAACAGAGTCCTTCAAAAGTATGATGGCGGCGGCGGCCCCGCGATACTCAGTTCCCAGTCGCCACTATTTTTCCCGATGTGCCGTCCCAGCCCTGCACGACCACGTCTCCCGCAACATTGTACGTGCCCTCACCAACGCGGTTACTGCCAAGGTCCACTTAACAACGGACACGTGGACAAGCACAGGCGGGCAGGGCCACTACATCTCCCTGACGGCACATTTGGTGAATTTAGTGGAGGCTGGGACAGAGTCAGAGCCTGGGACCGCTCACGTCCTTCCCACCCCCAGAATTGCAGGCCCCAGCTCGGTGGTGGTATCTTCGGCGGTGTATGCTTCCTCCACTAAAGCACCCTCCTCCTCCTCCTCCGCAACCTCTGTCTCGCAATCAAGATTTGTCAGCAGCAGCAGCACAACGCCAGCAGTCGGTGTCGCTCGTCGTGGCAGCACAGCGGTGGGCAAGCGTCAGCAGGCCGTGCTGAAACTACTCAGCTTAGGAGATAGGAGGCACACGGCCCACGAACTGCTGCAGGGTCTGACAGAGCAGACCGACCGCTGGCTTTCGCCGCTGAGCCTCCAACCGGGCATGGTCGTGTGTGACAATGGCCATAACCTGGTGGCGGCTCTGCAGCTCGGCAGCCTCACGCACGTGCCATGCCTGGCCCACGTCTTTACTTTGGTGGTTCAGCGCTTTCTGAAAAGCTACCCACGCTTGTCAGACCTGCTCGGAAAGGTGCTGGATAGTCAGAGCACCCTCCTGTCTATATCTCAGCGCGTTGAGGAGGAGGAGGAGGAGGAGGAGGAAGATGAGGAGGAGGGGGAAGACACAGCTTGGCCCACTGGTGAGGGTACACATGCTGCTGGCCTGTCATCCTTTCAGCGTGTATGGCCTGAGGAGGATCCTGAAAGTGATCTTCTTAGTGAGGACAGCCATGTGTTGCGTACAGGTACCCTGGCACACATGGCTGACTTCATGCTAGGATGCCTTTCTCGTGACCCTCGCGTTACACGCATTCTGGCCACTACGGATTACTGGGTGTACACACTGCTCGACCCACGGTATAAGGAGAACCTTTCCACTCTCATACCCGAAGAGGAAAGGGGTTCGAGAGTGTTGCTATACCACAGGACCCTGGCGGACAAACTGATGGTAAAATTCCCATACGACAGCGCTAGTGGCCGAAGGCGCAGTTCCGAGGGCCAGGTAGCAGGGGAGGCGCGGAGATCAGGCAGCATGTACAGCACAGGCAGGCCAACACTCTTTAAGGCCCTTGACAGCTTTATGGCTCCCCAGCAAGACTGTGTCACCGCTCCCCAGTCACGGCTGAGTCGGCGGGAGCACTGTAAAAGGATGGTGAGGGAGTACGTAGCCGATCGCACGACCGTCCTCCGTGACGCCTCTGCCACCTACAACTACTGGGTGTCGAAGCTGGACACGTGGCCTGAACTCGCGCTGTATGCCCTGGAGGTGCTTGCTTGTCCTGTGGCTAGCGTCTTGTCAGAGAGGGTGTTTAGTGCGGCTGGGGGAATCATCACAGATAAGCGTACCCGCCTGTCAACCGACAGTGCCGACAGGCTAACACTCATCAAGATGAACAAAGCCTGGATTTCCCCAGACTTCTCTTCTCCACCAGCGTATAGCAGCGATACCTAAGCAATAGGTAGGCTGCACCCGCGGATGGAAGCATCGTTCTGTATCCCCATCAAAAACGGGGACCTTTTCACTTTATCAATCTGTGTATAATATTCCTCCTCCTCCTCCTGCTCCTCCTCCTGAAACCTCACATAATCACGCCGAACGGGCAATTTTTCTTAGGCCCACAAGGCTCAGTCATATAATTTTTCTAAACAATTTTTATACGTTTCAATGCTCATTAAAGCGTTGAAACTTTCACCTCCACCAATTTTTATTTTAACTGGGCAGCCTCCAGGCCTAGTTACCAATTAAGCCACATTAACCAAAGCGATTAATGGATTTCACCTGCCCTCTTGGTTGGCCATGGCCAATTTTTCGGATGTACATTAGTACTGTTGATACAGCAATTTTTGTGGGCCCTTGCCTACAGTGTAATCAAATGAATTTTTAGCCCAACTGCATTAAACCTGACGTTACCTCAGCTGTGTTGGGCAATGCAATGGGATATATTTATGTACCGCCGGTGGGTTCCAGGGAGCCACCCATGCTGTGGGTCCACAGGGAGTTGTAAATGCATCTGTTTCCACTTCTAAAGAACCCCAGTCTGACTGGGGCATGCAGTGTGGGCCGAAGCCCACCTGCACACTTCACTGGTGAAATAATGCAAGATATTATGTCTGCTCTGGGTATATCCCAGGCCTTTCACACACCCTACCATCCACAGAGTAGTGGGAAAGTAGAAAGAATTAACGGTACCCTGAAATTAAAAATACAAAAGGCAATGGAGGAAACAGGCAAACCTTGGCCTGAGTGCCTTCCATCAGCCCTTTTCTCAGTTAGGTACATACCTAATAGGAAGATAGGATTGTCTCCCTATGAAATTTTGTTTGGCAGTGTGCCAAGACTGGGCCTGTACTTTCCTCAACAACTGCGGGCACAGTTTGGGACACTGACTGACTATGTACAATCGCTAAGTGAATGTCTGAAAATAACACACGACCAAGTGTTCTCTTCTATCGCAGATCCTAATTCTTTTGAAGGTACACATGACCTGCAGCCTGGAGATTGGGCTGTCATCTGGAGATGTGAGGAGAGTGCTGGAACCCAGATTTGATGCTCCCTACCAGGTTCTGTTGTATACCAGCATTTCAGTCAAATTGGAGGGGAAATCAAATTGGATTCACTCCTCACACTGCAAAAAGACAACCAAACCCCAGAGGCAATGAGGCCTGTATCCCTCACGGCCTGCGGTATAACGGTCATGGATTTTGAATTCTTCCTCGCTGGTTTCCCACCAGCTAGGGAACCAGAGGATCTAAGGCATAGAAGGGGATGAATGCATGCCAATATGTGGGAATACCTGGCCCGGGATGTATTAATTACTACTAATATGTGTATGGTAAATCTTAAGAGCAGGGAAGACATACTGCATACCTACCTCAATTTTAGTACACTGAGGTAGAGGAAAATGGTATTTAGAATTTTGTAAATATCTATTACTACAGTCCATGGTGCCCACAAGTAGAAGACACCTGGTGGGCAAATATCACTTAGTTTCAAGTCAGACAGGTGGCGGGAACAGAAGTCTGTTATAACTTTCACCTGCAACAAGTCTGATATAGCGAAATATGCACAAATATCACTTAACCAGGTGTAAGCAACATCTGATTCAATGATATTGTGTAAGTGAACAAAATGCCAAAGCATGACCAACTGTATAAAATGTAACAATACTGTAAAAAGTCCTAGTCACTTTAGACATGTCAAGTTACTGCCGCCTCCTTGGATACCAAAGTCTTTCGTCCAGGCTGGGCCTGGGTTTATTTCAAAGCAAACAAAAGCAAAATACAGGCCTTAACATCAGGCAAACATAACATAAATCCTGCTCGTCTGAGCACCTACTATACATGTAGAGTCCCTGTCTACACACTGGTAACAAATGGCTCCTGCACACAGCCAGCCAGGCCTCTCAGACCTGCAGAGGTCTCAGCTCTCCCTCAGGCTCTGTAGGTCCAGGCTTTATATGGCCTGGTACCAGCCCCACCTGGTACGTGGGAGTGACCATCCCACCCTTCGCTTTGGTCACTCCAGGAAAAGCCGGCCCGGATTATGTGGCTTGGAGCCACTTACATACTACAACGTGTTAGTGGCTTAATGCCACTAACACTATACTACCGGCTTCCTCCACCGAGCCCAGGCTGCTCGGTGGCACGTATCTGCCCAAGCGCTCCCCAGGGCAGCATAGGAGAGCATCCTAGGCGATATATACCTGCCCTCCAGCACCTTGCCGGTCACCATCTCACAATATATATATATATATATATATATATATATATATATATATATATATATATATATATATGGTTTCTAACCTTTATTTAGAAATAAGATAAATTTCACCTTGACTAATGTAGCTGGAAAAATTAATTAGGACCACCACAAAGTTTTCTATGCTCTTATCTTAAGAAATGTCCTTCCAAAACTCACTAAAGAGCGTCAGATGGTGTATCTCAAGGCTGAGGAGAGAAAACCACTTTTGATAAGAAACTGATGTATTAAGAAACCAATATTAATTGTATTTTTAATTGTATTTGGCATAAAGCCACTCGCTTTGTAAAATCCTATAAAGATTGAGTACATTGTACAATAAACCAGAATGCTACACAGATACCACCATCTCTGTGTGTCCCTGCGTTCTCATGACCGGTCATATCACTTTAATTTGGAGCTCAGCAGCATATAAGCATTCTTTTGAATGTCCTTAACAGGGCCTAGACGCGTAATACAAAAATTGATACACTACTGCTCCCCGCCAGTCAAAACTTTAAAGGGGTTGTCCCGCGGCGAAAGCGAAAAAAAATTTTTTTCACTTACCCCCACATTCTGCCCTGTTAAAAAGAAAGCATAGGTTAGTTTTTAAAAATGGCATTGCGCTTGCCTGCATCAGCGTTCTGCAGCTTCTTCTTTTGAAGATGGTGCCGCTGGTCTTCTCCCAGGGTGGACCGCAGGTCTTCTCCCATGGTGCACCGTGGATTTTCTTCTCCTTCCCTGCGTTCCATTGCCTATTCCAGCCTCCTGATTGGCTGGAATCGGCACATGTGACGGGGCGGAGCTACGATGATGACGCGGTGACCAGCTCTCCGGCACGAGCGGCCCCATTCACCAGCCAGAAGACCGGACTGCGCAAGCGCGTCTAAAAACGCCAGAAGACATCGAAATTAGACGGCACCATGGCGAAGGGGACGCCAGCAACAGAGCAGGTAAGTGAATAACTTCTGTATGGCTCATATTTAATGCACGATGTATATTACAAAGTGCAATAATATGGCCATACAGAAGTGTATAACCCCACTTGCTTTCGCGGGACAACCCCTTTAAAGCTCACGGTCAGATGTAGCCCTAAGAAGGACCATTCTTGCACAGAGGATAAGGACGGGATAACTTTCCCTATAAAAATCGCTGTGCCCCTAAACTGCGTTATGCACAGCACACACAGAACGATATAACTGAACTAGTTTGCAGTAGGCTAAGAAATGTTAGAGTGCAGTTTCACGGTGGGAGCTGCTTGTACGGCACTGCAGGCTGAGAACGCTATTACGGAAATGCTGGGAACCGGCCTAGATGCGTAATACAAAAATTGATGCACCACTGCTCCCAGCCAGCCACAACTGTAAAGCACAGGGTCAGATGTAGCCCTAAGAAGGAGCGTTGGGGTTCTTGCACAGAGGATCAGGACTGTATAACTTTCCCTATAGAAATCAATGTGTCTCTAAATTCTGCGTTATGCACAGCAAACAAACAGAACTGTATAACTGAACTAGTTTGCAGTAGGCTAGGAAATAATAGAGTGCAGTTTCACGGTGAGAGCTGCTTGTACGGCACTGCAAGCTGAGAAAGCTGTCACGGAAAGGCTGGGAACAGGCCTAGATGCGTAATACAAAAGTTGGTGCACTACTGCTCCCGGCCAGCCACAACTGTAAAGCACTAGGTTAGATGTAGCACTACGTAGGACTGTTGGGGTTCTTATACGGAGGATCAGGACAGTATAACTTTCCCTATAGAAAGAACGGTATTACGGAAAGGCTGTAAACAGGCCTAGATGCGTAATACAGAAATTGATGCACTACTGCTCCCAGCCAGCCACAACAGTAAAACACACGGTCAGATGTAACCCTAAGAAGGACCTTTGGGGTTCTTGCACAGAGGATCAGGACCGTATAACTTTCCCTATAGAAGTCGCTGTGTCCCTAAACTCTGCGTTATGCACAGCACACAAAGAACAGTATAACTGAACTAGTTTGCAGTAGGCTAGACAATGGTAGAGTGCAGTTTTTCGGTGAGAGCTGCTTGTACAGCGCTGCAGGCTGAGAACAGTATTACAGAAAGGCTGGGAACAGGCCTGGATGCGTAAAACAAAAATTGATGCACTACTGTTCCCAGCCAGCCACAACTGTAAAGCACAAGGTGAAATGTAGCCCTAAGAAGGACGATGGGGGTTCTTATACGGAGGATCAGGACAGTATAACTTTCCCTATAGAACCAGCTCTGTCCCTAAACTCTGCGTAATGCACTACATGCTGAGAAAGCTGTAACTGAGGGCTAGGAACAGGCCTAGTTATGTAATACAAAAATTGAAGCACTACTGCTCCCTGCCAGTCACAACAGTAAAACACACGATCAGACGTAGCCTTAAGAAGGACAGTTGGGGTTCTTACATGGAGGATCAGGAATGTATAACTTTCCCTATAAAAATTGCTGTGTCCCTAAACTCTGCGTTATGAACAGCACACACAGTAGAGTATAACTGAACTAGTTTGCAGTAGGCTAGGAAATGTTAGAGTGCAGTTTCACAGTGAGAGCTGGTTGTACGTCACTGCAGGCTGAGAACTCCTATAATGGGAAGGCTGGAAACAGGCCTAGATGCGTAATACAACAATTGATACACTACTGCTCCCAGCCAGCCAAAACTATAAAGCTCATGGTCAGATGTAGCCCTAAGAAGGACCGTTGGGGTTCTTGCACAGAGGATCAGGACTGTATAAATTTCCCTCTAGAAATCCTGTGTCCCTAAACTCTGGTTTAGGCGTTATCCTATCTCGCCCCCCTCCCCATCCTCCTCCTCTCTCCCCCCTCCTCCCCTTACGCCTCCCCATTAATTTATTTATTATATTTATGGCATATTTTTAACTTAATGTCCGTACAGACCAGGGAACGATAGGAAAAATTAATTGATTGATTTATTATTAATTAATTATTTATTCATTTAGTGATGAATTCATTCATTCATTCATCTATGGTTGCTATACATTATTCACTGAAAAAGCCAAAAATACAATACCTGAAGGTCTGCAAAGCAGACACGGTCGCCATAGGCACGATCGCCATAAGGCAGGCACAATCGCCGTAGGGCAGGCGCAATGGCCTTAAGCCCTGAAGATATGTAGTGAGCCAGACAATAATGTGTGGAGGAGCAGCTTGTTCCTGGCAGGCTAATATGCAGTCACCCACTCAACCCAGCCCAGATTGGGGAGGAGTGACTGCATATACTAATAGCCTGCACATGGGAACGATACTGACGGAATTGGTGTGACTTCGACGCGGTATTTTTGGCTTTTTCAGTGAATAATGTGTTTGTTTTTTTCTTTTTCCTCACCTCTGTGATTTTATGGTTGCTATACAGTGTTAAATATTTATTATATACCTATATATATATATATATATATATATATATATATATATATATATATATATATATACATACACTAACTGATATACCCGGCTTCGCCCGAGTTAATTTGGTACTGGTGTTTATCTGGTGTTCACACGGAAAATCTTATGAAGTCGTGGTTACTTTAGAGATACTGAGGAAAAAAATATGTTCACCATTTTGCATAGTTTTCTGCGTTACCCAGGAAACACCACGTGGAGGTAACCATGCGATGTTTCCTTCATATAAAATGACATCAGGAAGTGAGAGAATTAGATTACGTACACAAAATTTGGACACTAATTCTTTTGCGCTTAGAATTGAATAATCGAGTTGGGACCTATTAACTTTTCATATTTATGACACAATCAATGCTTGTGCCAAATTTCATGTTTCTATGACATTGGGAAGTGAGAGATTTGGATTATGTACGTAAAATTTGGCCGCTAATTCTTTTGCGCTAGAATTAAATAATGGAGTTGGGACCTATTAACTTTTCCTATTTATGACATAATCAATGCTCGTGCCAAATTTCATGTTTCTATGACACCAGAAAGTGAGAAAATTAGATTCCGTACGTAAAATTTGGACGCTAATTCTTTTGCGCATAGAATTGAACAATCGAGTTGGGACCCATTAGCTTTTCCTACTTATGACATAACCAATGCTCGTGCCAAATTTCCCATTTCTATGACAACGGAAAGTGAGAAAATTACATTCCGCACGTAAAATTTGGACGCTAATTCTTTTGTGCATAGAATTGAACAATCGAGTTGGGACCTATTAACTTTTCCTATTTATGACATAATGAATCCCGTGCCAAATTTCCCGTTTCTATGACATTGGGAAGTGAGTGATTTAGATTATGTACGTTAAATTTCGATGCCAATTTTTTTGCGCTAGAATTGAATAATCGAGTTGGGACCCAATTTCTTTTCCTATTTTGGAGATAATCTATGCTTGCGCCAAATTTCATGTTTCTACGACATCGGGAAGTTGGAGAACTTTTGGCGAGTCAGTCAGTGAGTGAGTGAGTCAGTGAGGGCTTTCAGCTTTATATATACCTATATATATATATATATATATATATATATATACACATATATACTAGCTGATATACCCCGGCTTCGCCCGAGTTAATTTGGTACTGGTGTTTATCTGGTGTTCACACGGAAAATCTTATGAAGTCGTGGTTACTTTAGAGATACTGAGAAAAAAAAAAGGTTCACCATTTTGCATAGTTCTCTGCGTTACCCAGAAAACACCACGGGAGGTAAGCATGCGACGTTTCCTTTATATAAAATGACATCAGGAAGTGAGAGAATTAGATTCCATACGTAAAATGTGAACGCTAATTCTTTTGCGCTTAGAATTGAACAATCGAGGTGGGACCCATTAGCTTTTCCTATTTATGACATAATCAATGCTCGTGCCAAATTCATGTTTCTATGACACCGGAAAGTGAGAAAATTACATTCCGTACGTAAAATTTGTACGCTAATACTTTTGCGCATGGAATTGAATAATGGAGTTGGGACTAGAGATGAGCGAACGTACTCGTCCGAGCTTGATGCTCGGGTGAATATTAGCGTGTTCGGGATGCTCGTTACTCGTAACGAGTACCACGCGATATTCGGGTTACTTTCAGATTCCTCTCTGAGACGTTAGCGCGCTTTTCTGGCCAATTGAAAGACAGGGAAGGCATTACAACTTCCCACTGTGATGTTCCAGCCCTATACCACCCCCCTGCTGTGAGTGGCTGGGGAGATCAGATGTCACCCGAGTATAAAAGTCGGCCCCTCCCGCGGCTCGCCTCAGATGCCTTGTGAGATAGCTGAGGGACAGTGCTGCTGGTGCCGGAACTGCTGTAGGGAGAGCGTTAGGAGTTAGTGTAGGCTTCAAGAACCCCAACGGTCCTTCTTAGGGCCACATCTAACAGTGTGGAGTAGTGTGGAGGCTGCAGTTAGCAGTGTTGCACATTTTTTTTTTTCCAAATTGGCCGTGCAGAGCATTGCGCCCTGCAGTAATACTACAGGGACAGAAGTGGTGGTTAGGCAGGGAGAGTGTTAGGAGTTAGTGTAGGCTTCAAGAACCCCAACGGTCCTTCTTAGGGCCACATCTAACAGTGTGCAGTAGTGTGGAGGCTGCAGTTAGCAGTGTTGCACATTTTTTTTTTTCCAAATCGGCCGTGCAGAGCATTGCGCCCTGCAGTAATACTACAGGGACAGAATTGTGTAGGCAGGGCCAGAAGACATATTTTATTGATTGAATATACGCAGTGGGCCTTTCCTTTAAAAAAAAGGGAAAAAATTCTATTTGGCCTGCAGGGTTGCGCCAATTTATTTCCTGCCTGGGAAATCACCGCTCTGCTGTAGTTAATAACTCTGCAACACTGCAGTTCTGTGACACATTTGCAGGGCCACCACAACACATTTATTATTGATTGAATATACGCAGTGGGCCTTTCCTTGAAAAAAAAGGGAAAAAATTCTATTTGGCCTGCCTCTGACAGTCCTCAGCGTTCTGGGTACGTGTGTGCTGGGTGGAGAACGTAAACAAAAATCATACGCAGCCAGCTAAGTTTAACAGCAGGCTTGCGCCAATTTATTTCCTGCCTGGGAAATCAAATCACTGGTAATACTGCATGCTGAGGGGTAGGGGTAGGCCTAGAGGACGTGGACGTGGCCGAGGACGCGGAGGGCCAAGTTAGGGTGTGGGCACAGGCCGAACTCCTGATCCAGGTGTATCGCAGCCGACTGCTGCGCGATTACGAGAGAGGCACGTTTCTGGCGTCCCCACATTCATCGCACAATTAATGGGTCCACGCGGGAGACCTTTATTAGAAAATGAGCAGTGTGAGCAGGTCCTGTCGTGGATGGCAGAAAGTGCTTCGAGCAACCTATCGTCCACCCACAGTTCTGCGCCGTCCACTGCTGCAAATCCGAATCCTCTGTCTGCTGCTCCTCCTTCCTCCCAGCCTCCTTACTCCACTACAATGACACATGCTCAGGAGCGGGAAGACTCCCAGGAACTGTTCTCGGGCCCCTGCTCAGATTGGGCAGCAGTGGTTCCTCTCCCACCAGAGGAGTTTATCGTCACTGATGCCCAACCATTGGAAAGTTCCCGGGGTCCGGGGGATGAGGCTGGGGACTTCCGGCAACTGTCTCAAGACCTTTCAGTGAGTGAGGAGGACGATGACGATGAGACACAGTTGTCTATCGGTGAGGTAGTAGTAAGGGCAGTAAGTCCGAGGGAGGAGCGCACAGAGGATTCTGAGGAAGAGCAGCAGGACGATGAGGTGACTGACCCCACCTGGTTTGCAACGCCTACTCAGGACAGGTCTTCAGAGGGGGAGGCAAGGGCAGCAGCAGGGAAGGTTGCAAGAGGCAGTGCGGTGGCCAGGGGTAGAGGCAGGGCCAGACCGAATAATCCACCAACTGTTTCCCAAAGCGTACCCTCGCGCCATGCCACCCTGCAGAGGCCAAGGTGCTCTAAGGTCTGGCAGTTTTTCACAGAAACGCCTGACGACCGACGAACAGTGGTGTGCAACCTTTGTCGCGCCAAGATCAGCCGGGGAGCCACCACCAACAGCCTCACCACCACCAGCATGCGCAGACATATGATGGCCAAGCACCCCACAAGGTGGGACGAAGGCCGTTCACCGCCTCCGGTTTGCACCGCTGCCTCTCCCCCTGTGCCCCAACCTGCCACTGAGATCCAACCCCGCTCTGAGGACACAGGCACTACCGTCTCCCGGCCTGCACCCACACCCTCACCTCCGCTGTCCTCGGCCCAATCCACCAATGTCTCGCACCGCACCGTCCAGCCGTCGCTAGCGCAAGTGTTTGAGCGCAAGCGCAAGTATGCTGCCACGCACCCGCACGCTCAAGCGTTAACCGTCCACATAGCCAAATTTATCGGCCTTGAGATGCTGCCGTATTACGGTTGTGGAAACGGAGTCCTTCAAAAGTATGATGGCGGCGGCGGCCCCGCGCTACTCAGTTCCCAGTCGCCACTACTTTTCCCGATGTGCCGTCCCAGCCCTGCACGACCACGTCTCCCGCAACATTGTACGCGCCCTCAGCAACGCGGTTACTGCCAAGGTCCACTTAACAACGGACATGTGGACAAGCACAGGCGGGCAGGGCCACTACATCTCCCTGACGGCACATTGGGTGAATTTAGTGGAGGCTGGGACAGAGTCAGAGCCTGGGACCGCTCACGTCCTACCCACCCCCAGAATTGCGGGCCCCAGCTCGGTGGTGGTATCTGCGGCGGTGTATGCTTCCTCCACTAAAGCACCCTTTTCCTCCTCCAACGCAACCTTTGTCTCGCAATCAAGATGTGTCATCAGCAGCAGCACGTCGCCAGCAGTCCGTGTCGCGCGGCGTGGCAGCACAGCGGTGGGCAAGCGTCAGCAGGCCGTGCTGAAACTACTCAGCTTAGGAGATAAGAGGCACACGGCCCACGAACTGCTGCAGGGTCTGACAGAGCAGACCGACCGCTGGCTTGCGCCGCTGAGCCTCCAACCGGGCATGGTCGTGTGTGACAACGGCCGTAACCTGGTGGCGATTCTGCAGCTCGGCAGCCTCACGCACGTGCCATGCCTGGCCCACGTCTTTAATTTGGTGGTTCAGCGCTTTCTGAAAAGCTACCCACGCTTGTCAGACCTGCTCGGAAAGGTGCGCCGGCTCTGCGCACATTTCCGCAAGTCCCACACGGACGCTGCCACCCTGCGGACCCTGCAACATCGGTTTAATCTGCCAGTGCACCGACTGCTGTGCGACGTGCCCACACGGTGGAACTCTACCCAGGTGGTGAGCGGCGATGCTGCAATCATTAGCGTCGCCATTCCTCTGCTATGCATCTTGAGAAGTTCCCTGCAAAGCATAAAGGCAGACGCTTTGCGCTCGAAAACAGAGCTGGGGGAAGACAGTATGTCGCTGGATAGTCAGAGCACCCTCCTGTCTATATCTCAGCGCGTTCAGGAGGAGGAGGAGGAGCATGAGGAGGATGAGGAGGAGGGGGAAGAGACAGCTTGGCCCACTGCTGACGGTACCCATGCTGCTTGCCTGTCATCCTTTCAGTGTGTATGGCCTGAGGAGGAGGAGGAGGAGGAGGAGGAGGATCCTGAAAGTGATCTTCCTAGTGAAGACAGCCATGTGTTGCGTACAGGTACCCTGGCACACATGGCTGACTTCATGTTAGGATGCCTTTCTCGTGACCCTCGCGTTACACGCATTCTGGCCACTACGGATTACTGGGTGTACACACTGCTCGACCCACGGTATAAGGAGAAGCTTTCCACTCTCATACCCGAAGAGGAAAGGGGTTCGAGAGTGTTGCTATACCACAGGACCCTGGCGGACAAACTGATGGTAAAATTCCCATACGACAGCGCTAGTGACCGAAGGCGCAGTTCCGAGAGCCAGGTAGCAGGGGAGGTGCGGAGATCAGGCAGCATGTATAGCACAGGCAGGCCAACACTCTTTAAGGCCCTTGACAGCTTTATGGCTCCCCAGCAAGACTGTGTCACCGCTCCCCAGTCACGGCTGAGTCGGCGGGAGCACTATAAAAGGATGGTGAGGGAGTACGTAGCCGATCGCACGACCGTCCTCCGTGACGCCTCTGCCACCTACAACTACTGGGTGTCGAAGCTGGACACGTGGCCTGAACTCGCGCTGTATGCCCTGGAGGTGCTTGCTTGTCCTGCGGCTAGCGTCTTGTCAGAGAGGGTGTTTAGTGCGGCTGGGGAATCATCACAGATAAGCGTACCCGCCTGTCAACCGACAGTTCCGACAGGCTTACACTCATCAAGATGAACAAAGCCTGGATTTCCCCAGACTTCTCTTCTCCACCAGCGGACAGCAGCGATACCTAAGCAATACGTAGGCTGCACCCGCGGATGGAAGCATCGTTCTCTCTCACCATCCAAAACGGGGACATTTCTGCTTCATCAATCTGTGTATAATATTCTTCCTCCTCCTCCTGCTCCTCCTCCTGAAACCTCACGTAATCACGCCGAATGGGCAATTTTTTTTAGGGCCACAAGGCTCACTCATATAATTTTTCTAAACAATTTTTATACGTTTCAATGCTCTTAAAAGCGTTGAAACTTTAACTTGAACCAATTTTTCGTTAAACTGGGCTGCCTCCAGGCCTAGTTACCACTTAAGCCACATTAACCAAAGCGATTAATGGGTTTCACCTGCCATCTTGGTTGGGCATGGCCAATTTTTACTGAGGTACATTAGTACTGTTGGTACACCAATTTTTTTGGGCCCTCACCTACAGTGTAATCATAGTAATTTCTATGTTCTTCGCTTGCACTCATGGTACAGAAAGGTGTGTGGGGTTGGCCTATACTTTAACTTTAGCTACATAAATGTAACTGGGGCCTTGTCTATACTGCAGCTACTGAAATGTGAAAGAGACTGTTATCTCCCTAAACTGCTGCAATGGAAATGTTACTGGGGCCTGTCTTGAGTGCTACTATTACTGAAATGGAACTAAGACTGCACTCCCCCTATACTGCTGCTAGTGATATGTTAGTGGGGCCTGTCCCTAATGCTACCGCTGAAATGTTAATAATTCTGGGCTCTGCCTATACCGCTGCTAATGGTATGTCACTGGGGTGTGGAAACAGAGGCTTCACAAAGACATGATGGCGGCGAGGCCATTTCCCACCAACGCTGTTACTGTTAAGGTGCATATAACCACGGACACGTGTAGAGGACACATAGTGCCTCCAAAACATCCCCCTCCTCCTCCAACAATGAAAACATTCTTGGCAAATACCTTTGCATTGGTCCGTCTGGTGGCAGTCCAAGAATTTCACCTTTAACGACACAACAAGAGAGCACCACCACCATTCCCCCCCCCACGGCCCACTTAATCCTGGCCACATTCCGAAAACCAACTACATAAAACCGCGCTACCTGGTCCGCAGTCACCACCACATTACCACCAACGAGGTTACTGTTAAGGTACATATTACCAGTCTGACTGGGGCATGCAGTGTGGGCCGAAGCCCACCTGTATTAAGCACGACATTACCTCAGCTGTGATGGGCAATGCAATGGGATATTTTTATGTACCGCTGGTGGCTTCCTGGCACCCACCCATGCTGTGGGTCCACAGGGAATTATAAATGCATCTGTTTCCACTTCTAAAGAACCCCAGTCAGACTGGGGCATGCAGTGTGGGCCGAAGCCCACATGCATTAAGCACGACATTACTACCTTAGCTGTGTTGGGCAATGCAATGGGATATATTTATGTACCACCGGTGGCTTCCTGGCACCCACCCATGCTGTGGGTCCACAGGGAATTATAAATGCATCTGTTTCCACTTCTAAAGAACCCCAGTAAGACTGGGGCATGCAGTGTGGGCTGAAGCCCACCTGCATTAAGCACGACATTACTACCTCAGCTGTGTTGGGCAATGCAATGGGATATATTTATGTACCGTCGGTGGGTTCCAGGGAGCCACCCATGCTGTGGGTCCACAGGGAATTATAAATGCATCTGTTTCCACTTCTAAAGAACCCCAGTCTGACTGGGGCATGCAGTGTGGGCCGAAGCCCACCTGTATTAAGCACGACATTATTACCTCAGCTGTGTTGGGCAATGCAATTGGATATTTTTATGTACCGACGGTGGCTTCCTGGCACCCACCCATGCTGTGGGTCCACAGGGAATTATAAATGCATCTGTTTCCACTTCTAAAGAACCCCAGTCAGACTGGGGCATGCAGTGTGGGCCGAAGCCCACCTGCATTAAGCTTGACATTACTACCTCAGCTGTGTTGGGCAATGCAATGGGATATATTTATGTACCGCCGGTGGCTTCCTGGCACCCACCCATGCTGTGGGTCCACAGGGAATTATAAATGCATCTGTTTCCACTTCTAAAGAACCCCAGTCTGACTGGGGCATGCAGTGTGGGCCGAAGCCCACCTGTATTAAGCACGACATTACTACCTCAGCTGTGTTGGGCAATGCAATGGGATATTTTTATGTACCGCCGGTGGGTTCCTGGCACCCACCCATGCTGTGGGTCCACAGGGAATTATAAATGCATCTGTCTCCACTTCTAAAGAACCCCAGTCTGACTGGGGCATGCGGTGTGGGCCGAAGCCCACCTGTATTAAGCACGACATTACTACCTCAGCTGTGTTGGGCAATGCAATGGGATATTTTTATGTACCGCCGGTGGGTTCCAGGGAGCCACCCATGCTGTCGGTCCACAGGGACTTCACAATAGAGAGTTGTACCTGCCTGTGTCTATGAATTAAAAAGCCCGGTCTGACTGGGGCATGCAGACACCTTGACAGAATGAATAGTGTGTGGCACATAGGTTCCCCATTGCTATGCCCACGTGTGCAGCTCCTGATGGCGGTGGCACAGGATTATATTTCTCATTGCTTATGTACAGCATTGTGGGCTATCGCCCCGCCCCTTTTAAAGAGAGTCGCTGCCTAGCCGTGCCAACCCTCTGCAGTGTGTGCCTGCGGTTCCTCCTCATGGCAGACGCACTTATAAATAGACATGAGGGTGGTGTGGCATGAGGGCAGCTGAAGGCTGCGCAGGGACACTTTGGTGTGCGCTGTGGGGGGGGGGGGGGGGGGGTTGGGCAGCATGTAACCCAGGAGAAGTGGCAGCGGAGTGTCATGCAGGCAGTGAATGTGCTTTGTTGGAGGTAGTGTGGTGCTCAGCTAAGGTATGCATTGCTAATGAGTGGTTTTCAGAAGTAAAAATTGTTGGGAGGGGGGGCACTCTTGCCACTATTGTGGCTTAATAGTGGGACCTGTGAACTTGAGATGCAGCTCAACATGTAGCCCATCGCCTGCCCTATCCGTTGCTGTGTCGTTCCCATCACTTTCTTGAATTGCCCATATTTTCACACATGAAAACCTTAGCGAGCATCGGCGAAATACAAAAATGCTCGGGTCGCCCATTGACTTCAATGGGGTTCGTTACACGAAACGAACCCCCGAGCATCGCGATAATTTTGTCCCGAGTAACGAGCACCCGAGCATTTTGGTGCTCGCTCATCTCTAGTTGGGACCCATTAGCTTTTCCTATTTATGACATAATCAATGCTCGTGCCAAATTTCCTGTTTCTATGACACCGGAAAGTGAAAAAATTACATTCTGCACGTAAAATTTCGACGCCAATTCTTTTGCGCTAGAATTTAATAATCGAGTTGGGACCCATTAGCTTTTCCTATTTATGGCATAATCAATGCTCATGCCAAATTTCACGATTCTTTGACACCAGAAAGTGAAAAAATTACATTCCGCACGTGAAATTTGGACGCTAATTCTTTTACGGAAAAAATTGAATAATGGAGTTGGGACCCATTAGCTTTTCCTATTTATGACATAATCAATGCTCGTGCCAAATTTCCTGTTTCTATGACACCGGAAAGGGAAGAAATTACATTCCGTACGTAAAATTTGGACGCTAATTCTTTTGCGCATAGAATTGAATAATTGAGTTGGGACCCATTAGCTTTTCCTATTTATGACATAATCAATGCTCGTGCCAAATTTTACATTTCTATGACACCGGAAAGTGAAAAAATTACATTCTGTACGTAAAATTTGGACGCTAATTATTTTGCGCATAGAATTGAATAATGGAGTTGGGACCCATTAACTTTTCTGATTTATGACATAATCAATGCTCGTGCCAAATTTTACATTTCTATGACACCGGAAAGTGAAAAAATTACATTCCGTACGTAAAACTTCGACGTCAATTCTTTTGCGCTAGAATTGAATAATCGAGTTGGGACCCATTAGCTTTTCCTATTTATGACATAATCAATGCTCGTGCCAAATTTCCCGTTTCTATGACACCGGAAAGGGAAGAAATTACATTCCGTACGTAAAATTTGGACGCTAATTCTTTTGCGCATAGAATTGAATAATTCAGTTGCGACCTATAAGCTTTTCCTATTTATGACATAATGCCTGTGCCAAATTTTAAGTTTCTAAGGCATTGGGAAGTGACAGATTTAGATTATGTACGTAAAATTTCGACGCCAATTCTTTTGCGCTAGAATTGAATAATCGAGTTGGGACCCAATTACTTTTCCTATTTTGGAGATAATCTATGCTTGCATCAAATTTCATGTTTCTACGACATCGGGAAGTTGGAGAACTTTTGGCGAGTCAGTCAGTGAGTCAGTCAGTCAGTGAGTGAGCGAGTCAGTGAGGGCTTTCAGCTTTATATATATAGATATATATATTATTATTATTTTTTTATAGTATTTATTATATAGGGAACCATGGGGCGTCTATTTATTCATGCATGTAGTGTAGTTTTTGTATAGGTACTAATGACTATTATGAGTATTCATATATATTTTTATACATGTTATATCCCCTAGCATCATTTATTCCCGTTTAAATATCATTAATGCAATTTATTCACTATGCATATAATAATCTGTTATTTGTCTGCTTTTGTTTCATGTGTTATAAAGACATTGATAGTAGTTCTGTTATTATTATTTTTTCTGCATTATGTCTTAGGTTCCATGATGTCCAATCCTGGGCAGTTTCTCAGACCGTCGCTTGGTGTTAATGAACGCTTGGTAGCCTCCAGTCTGAGGTATCAGTGCCTCTATGGCAACTCTGATAAACAAGATAGCGATCACATGACCTAGTCACATGATCGGGACGTGCCCCAGCGATATGACATCACACCCAGCAACCGAGACCCGGAAGTTCTGTAGTGTCTGACGGGCTGCTAGAGGCTAATACACCTACTACGTCTAGCGTGATTACATCATAATGAGTAGCAGGGACCCGGAAGTCCTATGGGCTACATCACGGCATTTGCTTCAATCATTCATTGAATGTGGACAGAAAGCCCAGGATTGGGTACATCTAAATGTAAGTCCCACACTGTATAGATATAAGGAAAGGTTTGTTCTCTGTACTGTTATGCTTGATAAAGTCGCCTTTGTAGTGCGACAAAACGCGTTGCATATTGTGCATTATTTGTATATGTGTATATACAAATTTTAGGATTTCTTTTTACAATAAATTCAGCAGGCTCATACCTGCATCTTGCATCTCGGTTTCAATGGTTCCTCAGAGCGCCTAAGGTAACATTTTCATTCTTCTTGCCAAACTCTGGTTTATGCACAGCGCACACAGAACGGTATAACTGAACTAGTTTGCAGTAGGCTAGGAAATGTTAGAGTGCAGTTTCATGGTGAGAGCTGCTTGTATAGCACTGCAGGCTGAGAACGCCTAAAACGGAAAGTCTGGGAAAAGGCTGTTAGGGGGGTCTAAACAGACCATTCAGCTGATGCTGTCTGCCTCCCAATCAGCTTTAGGTATGAATACTCATAGACGACGCAAATGGACAGCCACATGCGACATGTGATGCCAAACGAAGTGAGTTTATTATTTGCAAAGTACAGAAATTATAGAGAAAAATTTGTTACGTAATGATTCAATCACTGTGCATGTCCAAGGTCGCTGGACACCTGGAGAAACAATTAATAATATTCCTTTCAAAGACACCCGGTTTCCCAGGACAGTACATCAACATATTATGATCAGTTTATCAAAGTAAAAAGTATTCAAGGATACTTTCCCAGAAGGGAAGAAAAAGGGAGGATAGATAAGAACTCGCGTGAGAACAAGATCAGAAAGAAAGTGAAATAATAATAAAAGGGAAATTAAAACTATTTTCTCTTTTTTTATTTGAGAGAGGAAAAACTATAATTAACCCCTCACATTCCCCCATTTGGACATAGGGTCCACCATCATGCTAGGCACGTTCACCCGAGTGGTGCCAGCTCCTGCCTGATTCCCTAGAGTCATGTGGTGGTCTCAAAGTCCATCTGGGTTAAAGTTTAGCAAAAGCCTTTTCACTAAAACATGTGATACAAGACATGATTAACTTTACAGCAACATATATGACGAGCAAAATCATCACTACTTGAAATATACTTTGTAGAATTCCCATGAACCACCTTCCCAGACCAGAGAACCAATTAGCGGGATTGAGAAAGCTAAATGTGTTACCCCACCAGCTATCTCTGGTTTCTGAGTTGTCATTTGTCCATGCAAGCAGTTCTTTTGGCGGAACAGGAACAGCCAGGAAAGGAAGGCTAGTGGCACCAGGTGTGTGTGTACAAGTCCAACAGTCCTTCACCTGTGAGGTGTTTAGTCCATCTATCAGTATTTGGTGGTGTCTAACAAAGTGGTTCTGGGCATTGTCATTTTGCACCCTCTCATAGGGGCGAAGCATGGAGTGAGGAGTCCAAAATGTCCAACAATAAACAAAATGTCCTTCATTTTCCTTCTTATAGGGGGGGGGGGGCAAAGCAGGGTGTGAAAAGTCCCATTAGTCCCAAAACAAGCAACAGTTCCTTCAAATTTCACCGAAGTAGGTGTGGTTAGCAGGACTTGATAGGGCCCCTCGAATCTGGGCCCTAGGGATTTCCGGACACGCCTCTTTACGACCACCCAGTCTCCAGGTTGCAGAGAGTGTGATCCCTCTAAGTTGTCTGGGTCTGGAATGGAAGAAAAGACTAGATTCTGTGTTACTTTTAGTTGGTCACACAGGTGCTTTACATATCCGGCTACTGTGTCATAGCCCTGCTGTAGGGCCTGTGGATGATACAGTCCCAATCTTGGCACAGAGCGAAACAAAACTTCTTTTAACTTAAGCGTACCATTTAGTCTTTTCACTTTGCCTGAACTCTGCGGGTGGTATGGAGTGTGAAACGCTTGTTCCACCCCAAGGGCTGACATCACCTCTTGCATCACTTCACCTGTAAAATGTGTACCTCTGTCACTCTCAATTGTTTCTGGTACCCCAAATCTACATACAAGTTCTGACACAAGTTTATTCGCTGTGCATTGTGTGATGGCTTTGGACAGGTCCACGCACACAAGGACGTACTCATACCTGCCTGATTTGGGAAGCTGGATGTAATCGATTTGTAATCTCTGAAAAGGATACAGTTGTCTGGGTGTGCACTTCCGGGGGGGTCCTTACCACTTGACCTGGATTGTGCAGGGTGCACACTTCACATGCCTTCACATATGCCTTCGCTAACCTGTCGAACCCTGGAGCATACCATACCTTGTCCACAACAGAAACCATGACATTCCGAGAGGCATGCACTTTCCCATGAGCTAGGACGGCGAGGTGGGGGTAGGCAGCCGCTGGTAAACACACTCAGTCTCCCAATTTCCATACATCATATATGTACCTATCTCCTGCCTTGGTCCACTGCTCCACTTCATCCTGTAGGACGCCAAATCCCACATCAACAAGAGTGGTGGGACCAAGATCCAACTTACAGCACACGGGGTCTTGCGTCCTGTCCAGGAGAGCTGCAGCCTTGGCTGCCCTATCCTTGCTCTCCGGTGACTGCCCCTGCGTGTGTGCTTTAACCTTTATTATGGCCACCTGTTCTGGCAACATGATGGCCTGCATTAATCTACCTACTGATACACCATTCTTAATGGGCTTGCCTTGTGCCGTGAGAAAGCTCCTGGACCGCTAGATGGGTCCATAATTGTGTGCAATACCAAAGGCGTACCTGGAATCAGTGTAGATGTTAGCAGTGGTACCTTTTGCAATCGTACAGGCCTCAGTTAGAGCACGGAGCTCAGCCTCCTGCGCTGACGTGTGGCGGCAGTGGTTTTTGTACAAGTATCTCATTCAGTGTGACTACTTCAAAACCTGTTACAAACCTTCCTTCATCATTCAGGTATCTGGATCCATCCACAAACAGCTAAAACTGGGGGTTCTGCAGGGGATTGTCTGTGACATGCGCAAACCCAGCCATTTCCTGGGCCATAGGGGCCACACAGTCATGCTGGCTTTCGGTGTCAAATGCCTCCTGCTCGTCAGTCAGGGAGTTGTAAAACAACTGATCCCCTGTACTTACTCTCCCATTTGAATCAACGTCACCTAATGGAAGTAAGGTGGCTGGATTCAAGGTGGTGCACCTTTGGAATGAGATGTTCGAGGAGGAATGCACTGCGAGTTCCATTTTTATCTGTCTTGCAAGAGACAGATGACGATGGCTTACCTGAGTCAGGATACCATGTATGTCATATGGGGTGTAGATCACCATGGTGTGCTCTAAGACAACGTCAGAACTTTTGTCCAGTAGCGCCTGAACTGCTAGAACTGCTTGGACGCATGATAGAGACCCTCTAGCCACCGCATCAAGATGGGCACTGTAGTATGCTAAAGGTCGCTTTTTGTCACCATGCATTTGTGTCAGTACAGCAGTGGCGTGTCCCGCCATCTCAGGGACGTACATTTGGAAGGGTTTGTCATAGTCTGGCAGCCCGAGTGCGGGTGCACTGGTTATCTGTACTTTCAGCTGATGGAAGGCTGACTTGGCCTGTGGGTTCAGGGCAAATGGCCGTGAACCCAAACAGTCGTACAGAGGCTGCATGGTCATGGAGGCAGAGCGTATCCATGGCCGACAGTATGAGACCAGTCCCAAGAAGGTACGCAACTGAGCATGGGAGGTGGGAAGTTGCATGTCACTTACCACCTTCGTGCATTCCGGTGTCAGGTGTTTGGTACCTGGACCTAGGCAGTGGCCCAGGAACACTACGTGGGACTTGCAGAACTGAAGTTTGTCTTTGCTAGCTTTGCAGCCATTCTACTCTGATGGAGGAAACACAAAAGGCTTAGTGATGCATTGAGGCAACTATTTGGGTCAGGAGCACACAAAAGTAAGTCATCAACATATTACAAGAGGGCGGTGCCCTCGGGAATTGGCCAGGAGTCTAATACCAGCTTCATGCATCTGGTGAACTGGTTTTGGGCTATTCTGTGCCCCTTGTGGCAGCACTGTCCAACAGTACTGCTTTCCTCTGAAAATAAATGCAAACAAATACTGACAGTCTGGCTGGCCCTTTATACTCTTTCTCTTAACGGGGAACAAAGGGGTATTAGCTGGGGAGACACATTCCTTAAGGGTTTTAAGTTGACATAAAGAAGAGACAGTGTCTGCAATTGCCTCTTCCTGGGCATGTGCCAGGGGGTACTGACGGACCAAGGGGCTTTTTCCCCTTCCTTTAGGTAAACCATTACCGGTGGGGCTGTCAGTCTGCCAAGGTCCGTCTGACTGGTAGCCCAAAGGCTCGAAGGAACGACACTAAGAGTTTGTTCCTCTGCGTGCGTAAGAGTGAGGACAGGGAGAGGTGTCGCTGGGTCTACTGCCATCTGACAGAAGGTCGGGTGACTTTCAGACCTGGGGTGTATACGAGCCTCACCGGACAGGTGAAGTTCGATACAACATCCCAAGGGTCCCATCACATCGGTTCCCAATATGCTTTCAGGACCTTCCAGCACAAGAAAGCGCGTGAGGCATCGCGACCCTTCAGCGTCTTTTCTTTACTGGAAAAAGAGGGGTGTTTGCTGGAGAACGTATCTCACGCAAATCCCCCATCGGTACCAAGTCTCCCACTTGTTCCCCAATCAGCATTTTTCTTGTGGGAAACTAAAGGGATACTGTTTGACCCCGGGGTGTGTATCCTGGCTTCAGATTTACCATCATAGGGGGTATATTTAATTTCCCTATGTCTGTCTTGGAGATGGCTTACTATTCGTCAGGACCTGCGGAAAGCTGAGTTTCTGCAGTAGCTGTCAAGACAAATACATGAGCCAAATCCACCAAGAGAGCAGTTAGTTTACAAAACTCTTCTGAACTGTCACCTGAGGTCTCAACCCGTACCGATCCATCTGGTGAGAATTTGATGGATGCAGATAAGGCTTGTAAGATATCAGTACAAATAACAGAGACATGAATAACAGCAAAGGCAGAATAATCCACAAACATCTATCCACATTAGAATATGATATTCTTTAAGCAAATTCATTATTAATCTGATCCTGCCTGCAATGTCTCATCAAATTTGAAAGAAAAAAAAAACTTTTCCTAACTGCCCAAGCTTCTCACCCCTCCTTTCGGAGAAGAGAGGTATGAAACATTACGTACTTTTACATCATCTAGCTCCACCCTTTCGATACTGGCCGTTTGCGTGTCTCTCCTACAGAACATTCTCTCAGAGACAGTACAATACTAACAGCATTTAGCAGTGATACAGACGTCCAAACAATCACAGAACTGACATTTACACAAAAAGCAAAAATATACCTTAAAATCCTTATGTTCTCTATTTTTAAAACCGTATAATTCACGTAATTCATTACAAGTTTCTTATTTCATCAACGTCTGTCCTCCCTTTTATGACCCTGAATTTTATCTCTCTATGAAACAGAACAATAGCTAAGATTTTAGAAAGCGACCAGAACATTCAGACTTTAAACAACATTAATCATTAGTAATTATAAGAGGTATATTTCTCTGCACAGACTATGAAACACAGACGGCAGGGAATAGTTAAACACATAGAAAAGACAACATGCTAAGCGCTTCTAACCGCAACATTTTCTGCATTTTTAACCCTTGTATTCTTAAAAGCCCCCACAGATGTGAGTGGGGTATAACTTTCTTACACTTGTATGATGGAGACTAAAACGTACAACAAAGATTAGATTACATAACATTAAGGCATACAAGACAAACAATAGTGGTTATTTGTCACACAATAGTCCACAGATTCTGCATGAACTTGCTTTATGTCCCAGAGGAACAGACTCAAAGGATTCCCTTTCTCTGATAACCCATTACTGCCGTATCTACACTTGCCTCAATTCATCTGTCTAACATACTTTTATCCAACCTTTTGACTATCTCTGAATCTTTCCCAAACTTGCTGGTCTAAGATTCCATTCTCCCAAAATTCTAAACACCTGCTTTTCTCAACAACTTACTACATTCTCTCCCGACGGCTAACTTGCTTTCTCTGTCCTTTGCTATTTCTCTAGCTGTTTTCCATATAGGCATACCCCTTGCCCTGTATGTTTCCCATATAGTCTGTTCTTTTTTCTAAACCGGCGTCTCTGATATCTTTCATGCTTTTTCCCGTACTATTGCCAGAACTCATATGTAAAGGTTCCCATTTTTCTAAGTCCTATCCGCTTGTATACTTTATAGGCTTGCCTACAAATGTCCTTCCCTTCCCCCTCTCTTCTCGATGGGTGTCAGATAAGTCTTAGACTGGTTGGACCCCATTTCAACCATGGACTTATTACTAGTCCCTTCTGCAACTGACAGGAATTCTATGGCCCTTCTGCCAAATACTGGCAGGAATTCTATGGACTTGTGTCCCTTCTGCAACTGGCAGGAATTCTATGGCCCTTCTGCCAAATACTGGCAGGAATTCTATGGACTTGTGTCCCTTCTGCAACTGGCAGGAATTCTATGGCCCTTCTGCCAAATACTGGCAGGAATTCTATGGACTTGTCCCTTCCGCAGCTAGCAAGAATTCTATTTGCAATCTCTTTCCTTCTTACGGACATAAGGGGGGGGGGGGGGGACCACGGCTTGCCTTTATACGGGGCTTTAGTAATCTTATAACAAATTACAGCTAACATTATGAGTCCGGCAAAAAAGCAATAATTTCTACGGCACACAGCAGACAGCATGGCAATATACACATATGGGTTCTTCCGTCTATTACAGTTACTAAGAACACCAAAAAATAACAGGCAGAAGCGTCCTATAAACATGCAGCGACTCACCTCCTATCAACACGGGACTGAAGTCAGGGGAGCCCAGAGCTGGAGTGGCAAGTCAAGGGCTTAGCTTACACCGGTGTTTTGTAGATCTGGGGTCCCGTCGCCTCTGATCCGGCTGGTCGGCAGGTAGGGTCGTCAGGTATCGTCTGCAGGTAAGGATTTAGCTTCTGCCCCACATTGGGCGCCAAGTATGTTAGGGGTGGGGGTCTAAACAGACCGTTCAGCTGATGCTGTCTGCCTCCCAATCAGCTTTAGGTATGAGTACTCATAGACGACGCAAATGGACAGCCACATGCGACGTGATGCCAAACGAAGTGAGTTTATTATTTGCAAAGTACAGAAATTATAGAGAAAAATTTGTTACGTAATGATTCAATCACTGAGCATGTCCAAGATTGCTGGACATCTGGAGAAACAATTAATATTCCTTTCAAAGACACCCGGTTTCCCAGGACAGTACATCAACATATTATGATCAGTTTATCAAAGTAAAAAGTATTCAAGGATACTTTCCCAGAAGGGAAGAAAAAGGGAGGATAGATAAGAACTCGTGTGAGAACAAGATCAGAAAGAAAGTGAAATAATAATAAAAGGGAAATTAAAACTATTTTCTCTTTTTTTATTTGAGAGAGGAAAAACTATAATTAACCCCTCACAAGGCCTAGATGCATAATACAAAAGTTGGTGCACTACTGCTCCCTGCCAGCCACAACTGTAAAGTACACAGTGAGATGTAACCCTAAGAAGGACCTTTGGGGTTCTTGCACAAAGGTTCAGGACTGTATAACTTTCCCTATAGAAGTCTCTGTGTCCCTAAACTCTGCATTATGCACAGCTCACACAGAACAGTATAACTACTCTAGTTTGCAGTAGGCTAGGAAATATTAGAATGCAGTTTCACGGTGAGAGCTGCTTGTACGGCACTGCAGGCTGAGAACGGTATTAGGGAAAGGCTGGGAACATGCCTAGATGCGTAAGACAAAAATTGATGCACTACTGCTCCCAGCCAGCCACAACTGTAAAGCACACAGCTAGATGTAGCCCTAAGAAGGACCGTTGCCGTTCTTGTACAGAGGATCAGGACTGTATAACTTTCCCTATAAAAGCAGCTCTGTCCCTAAACGCTGCGTTATGCACTGCAGGCTGAGAAAGCTGTAATTGCAATGCTAGGAACAGTCCTAGATGTGTAATACAAAAATTGATGCACTACTTCTCCTAGCCAGCCATAACTGTGAAGCACACGGTCAGATGTAGCCCTAAGAAGGACCATTGGGGTTCTTATAAGGAAAATCAGGACTGTATAACTTTCCCTATAGAAATCGCTGTGTCATTTTTCTGAAGACGCTGACTGGGCAACGAAGGTGATGTCTGCCTAAAGCCGCTTCCCTCAGTCAGACGCCCACAGTACCCTCATCAACAACGGTAGAATAATAAGATTATGGGGAAGACAGCAAAGGAGAAGAACACTGATCTACAGAACACCCCTCGACCAGCCAAAACACAGGTGGATGTGCAACGTTTCTTCAAAGAGTGGACTGCGCGTTCCCCGCGTCCCGCATCCAAGATGGCGTCGGCACGAGCGCTCACCCCTGCACTCAATCAGGCGGAGGAGGAATAGCCCCCCTCAGAAGGAGAAGAGGGTGAGTCAGTTTCAAGGGGTTTCATGATCAACCTGATTTCACAAGCCCTGCGCCCCATCAGCTCAGATTTGGCTGAAATAAAAGATGAGCTCAGACATCTGGGACACAGAGTGGAGGATTTAGAGTCATCCTCTGCCGCCATTGTATCCCATTCCCTACAGTTAGAGCAAGCAGTTAAGGAGCAGCATTTATACCTTAACAGGGCGCTTCTACTCCAAGAAGATCTCGAGAACGGGAATAGGAGCAATAACTCACGCATAAAGGGGATTCCAGAATCCTATGCTAACGAATGCCTTCTGAAGATTGCCAAATAACTTTTTGCTACCCTGCTAGGGGAAGAAAGAGCATCCAGCATTAGTATCGAGAGAATACATCGAGCTCTCAGACCCCCATCGAGCTCTTCTGATTTCCCCAGAGACGTGGTCTGCAAGCTGCTAGCGTTCCCCGACACTGCCGCAGTACTGAAAGCTGCCAGATTGCACGGCGAATTAAAATACTCGGACTCTGTGGTTCGGCTCTTTCAAGACCTAGCACCCTCCACCTTGGCTAAGCGACGTGCTTTACGCCCACTGCTGGAGGTTCTCAAATCCAGAGACTTGAGATATGCCTGGTTATTCCCCTTCGGCATGAGCATCCCTTTGCAAGGCAAGAAGTTCAATATTCGCACCCAGGAAGATATGCAAAAATTGTGGGAGCTCCTCGATATTGAACCGATTGACCTTCCTAATTGGCAGTCGATTCCTGACCCTCTTCAATTCCAACCGCTTGAGGATCCAGGGGACTGGCTATCAGCGGGAAGTTCAAAATCCCCTAAGGGGAAAAAGAAAAAGCCACGTCAGGATCTGTAAGACCTTTAATTGCAGCCTTGATGCACTTTGCTCTACTGGTCAACAGAGTCGAACAGTCCTTAGGAGCAGCCGTTATTCCATCCGGGCTGCTCGTCCATTGTAGGGCCTTTGTTCCTCTGTTTGTCTCTCTGCTTATTTTCCTTTTTCCAGGTTCTTCAGATTTACTATCTATCTCCACTACCCAGTGAGGTTCGAAGGCGCCGAACCGGCTCCTCCCGCCTCCACGGGATAACCAGGAGAGATGACGGGACTGCTCCTTTTACAAATCTCCGGTACTCTGCCTCGTTAACTGGTGTCTGTTATCTAACCAAGTAATGACCATTAAGGTCCCTCCATACTTCGGCCCCATTACACGTTCTCACTCGTTTTATAATATATATTACCGGTATATATTGCATATTGTATTTTACCTCGGGCGCCTACTAGTCCCCCCTTGCAGGGACTGGACGGGCGTCTGTACTGTTATGTTCAGGTAGAAAGCTTTGCTCTATTTCCCGAAACAGTCTACGACTCTTCGGGTTTTCAGAAAACCGTCCTCGGTTATTGAACTACAATTTAGTAGTTACAGATTTAAGAGTTAATCCACCTTGCGGGAAGAGACTCCCCTTTGCAGGGAATCTCTGACCTTGCTGTTGATAACAAAACTTGTGTTTGCACTCCCCCACCTCCTTACCCTCCCCCTCTTCCCTAACCTTTCCGTACCTGGTAATACCTACCCCCCTCCGATTGGGTGCTGAGAGCTCACGAAGAAGATATATAGCGGTCGCTCATACTCCCTAACCTTGTGACATCTTGGTATAATTTTCATCTCTGTCTGTTCACTCCTTAGCTCAGGTGCGTCCTAATGAGTGGTTTACGTCTCACGTCCTTTAACGTCAGGGGCCTCAACTCTCCGTCAAAACGACATGATCTTGAACTGCTACTGAGAAGGTATGATACCAAAATTATTTTTCTCCAAGAAACCCACTTCAAGGGTGGCAAAGCCTTCTCTCTTCCGGGGAAGCGCTTTCCCAGTGCCTTTCATAGCACTCACCCCTCGTCGGCCTCCAAGGGGGTCTCCATATTCTTACACAAAACGATTAATTTCGTGGAGGAGGCCCGTTTTGGGGACGAGGAGGGTAGAGTTCTCTTCCTGAGAGGGACACTAAACAACACCAAAATGACCCTAGCTAATATCTATGCTCCCAATTCGGAGCAAGTGCCATGGCTGTTAAAACAACTGGAAATTCTGAAACATTTTAGTGTAGGTCAGATTATTCTAGCAGGTGATTTTAATGTCACCTTCAACCCCGCCTTAGATTCCTCTTCTGGCCGGTCGCAGGTCCCACAGGGCAAACTGAGAAGACTGGGCAAACAGATTCAGGAGCTTGGCTTGGTAGACTCGTGGCGCTCTCTAAACCCCTCCACTAGGGACTTCTCTTATCTCTCTTCGGTACATTCGACATACCAGAGGTTGGATTACATCTTGGTCTCCTCCGCCCTCCTCACGACGCTGATCAGTGCCGTCATAGACACTATGACGATATCGGATCATGCCCCCGTGCATGTGACGATCCGTCCACCACAATCGTGCGCTAGGGAGTGGAGATGGTCACTAAATACATCTTTGCTAGATCAGATAGAGGACAAAGAATACCTGTCCAAACACCTAGAGGAGTACTTTCTCCTTAATTCTACAGAGGGGTCTAAGTCCCCGATAGTCTGGGAGGCCCACAAGGCCTATATGCGAGGCCTGTTGATTGACCTGGGTTCTCGGGTCAAGAAACGCACACAGAAGGCTATCGATGATAAGCTCTCACAAATTGCTAAGCTAGAGTTAACAGCGAAATTGTCGCAAACTAAACTAAACTTAGATAAACTGTCTGAGGTAAGAGCTGACCTGAAACTTCTATTGAACTCTAAATTCAATAAAAAGCAACTATATTTCAGACATAAAGTTTATGCCCAGGGCAACAAAGGCAGCAGACTTATGTCAGCACTAATTAAAAAAGCTCGCACAAGGAACCAGATCAGGGCCATTAAGACCCCATTGGGAGTATCTATGACCACCTCCAAGGACATAGCAGAAGAATTCCGAAAGTACTACTCGGACCTATATAACATAAAAAAAGAAGGTGATACCTCATTCCCAGAAAGGCACACAGACCTCATTGACGGCTTTCTCCGGCGGATTAAAATGCCTAGAATTGATTCACTGGAGGCCTCCTCCCTAACTGGTCAGATAACACAAACCGAGGTGGAGGAACTGATAACGTCCAGCCCTCCTAACAAAAGCCTCGGCCCTGACGGTTTTCCCCTTCACTATTACAAAATATTCCTTTCAGAGTTAAAACCCAGGTTAACAACCCTGTATAATGACCTGATGGGGGGGGGGGCATCCCTGCCGAGTCAAGCCCAGGAGGCACACATCGCCTTGATTCACAAAGATAACAAAAACCCAGAGCTTTGCGGAAACTACCGCCCCATATCCTTGATCAATCTGGTTATGAAATTGTGGGCTAAATTGCTAGCAAAAAGACTGGCCCCCTTTATACCCTCCCTGATAGAGGGAGAACAGGCAGGATTTGTTAAAGGAAGGGAGGGGAGAGATAATTGTCTTAGACTTCTCCATGCGGCCAGGTATGCTCAACACCACAATATCCCTCTTGCCCTAGTAGGAACGGATGCCGAAAAGGCTTTTGATAGGGTCGACTGGCTGTACATGGAGAGGGTGCTCCACCACTTTAACTTTCCCGAGCAGTTCATACGTGCAATTTTCTCGCTATATGCGTGCCCGCATGCAAGACTTAGAGTAAACGAGATTCTCTCCCCTCCCTTCCACATAAAAAACGGCACTCGGCAGGGGTGCCCCCTCTCCCCCTCCCTCTTTATTTTGTCTTTGGAACCTCTACTGCTGAGGATAAGACAAGACGCTGGGGTGAAAGGCCTCAATATTGGTGGCCAACAACTCTCAGCGGCGGCCTTTGCGGACGACGTGGCATTTTTGGTAACTGACCCCCTGAAGAGTTTGCCTAGACTCTTAGAGCTATTAGAGGAATTTGGCAGATTATCAAACTTTAAAATCAACTTTGCAAAGTCGACAGCTCTAAATATTTCCATTCCATCCAAGCAGTATGACCAGCTGAGAGCCAACTCGCCGTGGGCTTAGTCATCCACATACCTAGAATATCTGGGTATCAGATTGACCAGGAAAGCCGAAGATCTATATAACGCGAACTTCGCCCCTCTTATCGACCGGGTCAAGCACCTTCTCAAAAATTATGACATCCCATTTGTGTCATGGTTTGGGAGAAAAAACATTATAAAAACCTATATCCTCCCTATTATTCTGTACAAGATTAGGATGCTCCCTATCCACCTCCCCACCACCTTTTTTAAGGAGCTACGTTCGTCCTTCTCGTGTTTTGTGTGGAGGCGGAGGAGACCAAGACTGGCGCACAGCCTGATGTTCAGGAGGGGTAAGGAGGGAGGCATAAACCTCCCCAACCTAGGCGACTACTATAGAGCTTCCCAGCTTCAATACTGGTGTGACCTAACTCACGCGGAGGGGGATAGGATACTTACAAAGTTGGCAGAGGGATATAACAGAACTCCTCTGGCAGAGGACCTATGGTTCCCAGTCAGATCGCGCTACCAGTCCAAGACTTACAACCCGCTTCTCAGGGGGCCTTGTGCGGTATGGGACAGGCTTAGAGAGGAGCTGGCTCCGTCTCCCTCACCCATACTCCCGCTGTCTTCCATTTCCAAAATTCTGAATCCCCAAATGAGTCAGGACATTGCCCCGGTGTGGGGGAAATTTAAGTCACTTCATATAGCAAATCTGCAATCTCTGGCCCATCTGGACCCTATTAGCATTCTTCAAAAGCTGCAGCCGGAGCAGAACTTCCCCTTCCTAGAGGTAGCTCAGGTGACGGGCACATTTAGAGCATACTTCAGCAAATACAAATCCACTAGACCTTCTACACCCTTTGAAAGGGCCTGGTTAGACAACAAAGCCTCTCCGAGGAGAATTACCTTCCTTCGTAAGAATTTTATCTCCCCAGAACAGCCCTATAAACCAGCCTTTCTCACCTCATGGGAGAAGGAACTGGGGATTCACCTAAGTACAGAAGAAACTAAATCCATCCTAAATACTTCATTCGGTCTGTCCCCCTGCGTCATGGCCCAAGAGGCACATTATAAATTGCTGGTAAGGTGGTATCGGACCCCTCAGTGGTTATATGACCACAAACTCTCCACCCAGAAAGCATGCTGGAGATGTAAGAAGGATGAAGGGACGTTCCTTCACATCTGGTGGTCCTGTCCTTTGCTGGCCCCCTTTTGGAAGGGCATGGACGAAATCATACAGAAGATTAACCCAAAGATCTCCATCTCCCCTGACTTAGTCCTGTTATGGAGACCACATGCGCATTTCCACCCCACCAGAAATAAATTGATTGCTCTGCTCCTGGACACTGCTAAATCCCTAATTCCCCGTCTATGGCTACAAAATACTCCCCCCACGTTGAGTCAATGGAGAGATAGTGTAGACAATTTATACTCATTAGAAGAACTACATAGCTGGTCCAACAATTCTTATGACAAGTTTATCGTATCATGGGCGCCATGGCGTGAGATTCGGCCCCTGGCGTTGTGGGACTAAAGAGACTGATGAGATGGGGGTGTTCTTTTCATCTCCCCCCCCCCCCCCCCCGTACCAAGAGCCCATCTCGGCATATCCATCTCCTTGACCCCTTCGTCCCTACAGCATTCTCCTTCCCCCCTTCTTTCTACCCCCCCCCCCCCTCACAATTCACAGAAGGTGATTTTGCGTTATACTACCTTCTGTTGGGTAAGAGAGTTATACTGGAGGAAAAGAGTTGATAGTTGATGCTCGATTTTATCATTAATACTCCTCTAGAAGGGTTACACTATGATCTCACAATGCCAATTGCAGATCGAATAGCTGAGTATGAAATTATAATACTGGCATGTGTACTCTCCGATCCTATGTATGCTTGATACATGTTGTATCTTTTGATATTGCTGTCTAATTGTCAAAACTTTAATAAAAACTGATTTAATAAAAAAAAAAAAAGAAATCGCTGTGTCCCTAAACTCTGCGTTATGCACAGCACACACAGAACGGTATAACTGAGCAAGTTTGCAGTAGGATAAGAAATTTAAGAATGCAGTTTCACGGTGAGAGTTGATTGTACGACACTGCAGGCTGAGAACACCTATAATGGAAATGCAGGGAACAGGCCTAGATGCGTAATACAAAAATTGATCCACTAATGCTCCCAGCCAGCCACAACTGTAAAGCAAACGGTCAGATATAGCCCTAAGTAGGACTGTTGGGGTTCTTATACGGAAGATCAGGACTGTATAACTTTCCCTATAGAAGTCGCTGTGTCCCTAAACTCTGCGTTATGCACAGCACACAGAGAACGCTATAACTGAACCAGTTTGCAGAAGGCTAGGAAATGTTAGAGTGCAGTTTCACGGTGAGAGCTGCTTGTACGGCACTGCAGGCTGAGAACGCTATTACGGAAAGGCTGGGAACATGCCTAGATGCATGATACAAAAGTTGGTGCACTAGTACTCCCAGCCAGCCACAACTGTAAAGCGCACGTTGAGATTTAACCCTAAGAAGGACTGTTGAGGTTCTTGCACACAGGATCAGGACTGTATAACTTTCCCTATAGAAGTTGCTGTGTCCCTAAACTCTGTGTAATGCACAGCACGCACAGAACGGTATAACTAAACGAGTTTGCAGTAGGCTGGGAAATGCTGGAGTGCAGTTTCACGGTGAGAGCTGCTTGTCCGGCACTGCAGGCTGAGAACGCTTTTACGGAAAGGCTGGGAACAGGCCTAGATGCGTAATACAAAAATGTATGCACTACTGCTCCCAGCTAGCCACAACTGTAAAGCACACGGTCAGATGTAACCCTAAGAAGGACTGTTGGGGTTCTTATAGAGAGGCTAAGGGATTGTATAGCCTTCCCAATAGAAATCTCTATGTCCTAAACTCTGCGTTATGCACAGCACACACAGAATGGTATAACTGAACTAGTAGGCTAGGAAATGTTATGTTTAATATGTTTTTATTGTTTTTTTTATATAATAAACACGTACAGAACATAGTACAAATAATAAGAGTAAGGCAGTTGTTTATAACATGCCCCTCAGGGCTAAGGTATTAGGCGTGGTGGAAAGATTCTTGCAACAAATTTCAACAAATCAAATCAACAGTTGCTTTCCTTTCACACAGCCTCTTGAATGTGATGTGACAACTTGTCATTATGTCAAAAGTATTCATGTGCCTTATTTAAATAACTCAGTACTAAACTTATTGTGCCTATCCTTGGGGTGCTATCCAACATTAAATACACAGAACATAGACAGAATAAACCAAGGGGGTTAGGTTGGGGGACAGCGGGAAGGGAGAGGGGATGAGGTGGGCAGCTCAGGAGGGATAGTTTGGGTGGAAGCAGGGGAATAAACAAGCCCGTCCGGACTCACCTCGGGTGCCTCCCGCTGACTCAGGTTAGTACCTATGGGTCATTACGCCTCACTTCCAGGGTCTCACCTATCACCATTGAGGCAAGTCACGGAATGCATTCCACACTGCCCAGGCTTGAATGTCCCGTCTGGGCACTTCAGCTCCTTCGTCGCCCATCTCCTCCATACACATCAGTTGGTTCAATTCCTGAACAAACTCCAGGATGGGGGGGTTAAGGTGGCATGGGATGATTGCTCTCGCAGCAGTGAGGAAGTGACGGAGCAGACTTTTAATGGGAGCGAATCGACCAGGGATGGTCGACAGTAACGCCATCTGCGAGGTGGCCTCCACGGTGGAGTATGATACGCTCTCGTATAGTTCAAAGAAGGGCCAGATAAGTGAGCAATCCCACCAGATGTGTAGCATGGTACCACGCTCGGTCCCACATCTCTAACACTTCTCTGGAATCGAGGTATAGAAGTGGTGGATTTTATCTGGGCAACTGTACCACCTGGAGAGAAGCTTGAAGTTTTTCTCCTGCGCTGCGCAGGCTAGGGGTAATCTATGTGTGAATGTGAAGGCCCTTTCCCAATCGGAGTACTGCAAACTCCCCGCCAACTCCCCCTCCCACTCCACCGTGCAGCCCGGCAGGCCTGGTGTGAGCCTATCCAGGATGATTTTGTAGATTCTGGAGAGGACCCGAGTCTGAGGCTCTGGTCTTAGAATTAGCTCCTCAAATGGCTCGGGAGAGTTCCCGTAAGTGCGTAAGTCTAGATAGGATCTCCAGAATGAGGTCAGCTATAAATATTCCATCCAGAGTAATTTCTGATCGGGTTTGGATTCCTGGAGGTCGTTCAAGGATGGTAGGCCTCCATTCCCCATGATCTGACAGCACCTGATGTCTTCCTCCGCCCTCCACCTCAGGAAGCTCTGTCGCTCGCAACCTGGTGGGAATGCAGGGTTATGGAATATAAGGGTCAGTGCTCCTTTGCGGAGTGTCACGTCCCCTTTGGTCGTCCGTCTATCCCATATTTCTATACAGTTCAATGTCATTGGGTTGTGTGGCAAGTTCGTGGGTCTGTCTTCTTTTTTTATCCATGGTAGTAGCCTAAGTTGAGGCCCAGTCAGTGCTGCCTCTATGTCAACCCACTGTTTTGAGGCTGCATGGTGGTACCAGTTTATCAGTCTGGTAAGGACCGCTGCAGAGTGATAAACCTTGAGATCTGGAAGGCCAACTCCTCCTCTAGATTTAGGGTGCGACATAGTCTTGTAGCTAATACGGCTGCCTCTTGTACCCCACACGAATCTGCGGAGCACTTGATGCAACTGTTTTTAAGTATTGAGCTGGAAGTTTAATCGGCAGGGTCTGGAACAGGTACAGGAACTTTGGTGTCACGTTCATTTTCAGTACGTTTATCCGCCCGAACCAGCTTAGTTGCTTAGTGGCGTATCCCTTTAGATCTTTTGCTACTTTATCTAGTAGGGGGATATAGTTCAGATTATATAATGCCGAGGTATCCGCCGCTATTTGGACCCCTAGGTATTGGATGGAGGATGAACACCATTTAAAGTTAAACTGATCTGCTAGGTGTGCTACTTCATTGTGAGGGAGCGAAATGTTCATTGCTTCAGATTTATGTAGGTTGACCTTGAAGTTACTTAAGTGAACATATTAGGCGAATTCTTGTAGGATTGCTGGAAATAAGGTGCGCGGCTGTGATACGAATAAGAGAAGGTCGTCTGCATAGAGGGCCGTCTTACAGATCTGATTTCCAACCTGTAGACCGCGTACGTCTGGGTTGTCCCGAAGCACCATCGCCAGATGTTCCATTACGATGGCGTATAGGAGGGGGGACAAAGGGCATCCCTGTCTCGTCCCATTTCTGATATGGACTGGTTCAGACAGTAGCCCGTTTACTCGGACCTGCGCTGATGGGTTAACATACAGCGCAAGGATGCAGTTTAAGAATTTCGGTCCCAGGCCCAATTGTGTCAGCGAGGCACTCAGAAATTCCCAGTCGACGCAGTCAAAGGCCTTCTCGGCGTCTATTGAGAGGAGGCAGAAAGGCTGTGAAATGCATGGGGCCTGACTTATAAGGAGGAGGGTCTTATTAGTGTTGTCCCTTGCCTCCCGCCCTTTTATGAACCCCACCTGGTCATTATGTATTTGAGAGGGGAGTATAGAGTATAGCTAGTCTATTCGCTAGTACTTTGGCGTACAATTTGATGTCGAGGTTGAGGATCGAAATCTGACAGTAGCTGGAGCACGCTTTAATGTCCTTACCTGGTTTGGGGAGCACTGTGATGTGGGCCGTGAGTTATTGGGGGGGGGGGGGGGAGGGAGTCGCAGGGGGAACCCCGTTGAGTGTCTCAAGCAGTATCGGGGTAAGAATCTTCCTAAACTGCTTAAAGAAGCGGGGAGTAAACCCATCTGGGTCTGGTGCCTTTCCGGACGGAGAAGATTTGATGGCGTTGCAAATTTCCTCTGCCATAAATTCCGCCTCCAGGGTTTCCCTTGTCTCCTCTGGTATGCCTGGTAGGGCCGTTTTTTGCATGTAGGCTTCTATTTTGGTTTTCCTCCCCATGGGTGTCATGTCTACTAACTGCCCTTGTATATTATATAGGTCTTCATAGTAAGACCTGAAGGCTTCTGTGATTTCCCTGGGGTTGTTTTTCTTTTGACCTCTATTGTCCGTTATGCATGGTACATGTGTGGAGTTCATTTGGTTGCGCAGGAAACGCAACATTTTTCAAGCAAAAAGGCCAAAGCAGTGGCCGAAATGTCGCTGGTCTTCTTTTAATGGAGGAATAAAGGTTTGAAAACTACTTGAAAATTCATCTGATGCTGCCTGGTCTACACTTTCTAATTCTGATGACTATGAGGTTGTGATCCGGACCTAACTGGGCTGCTGCATCCATTGGCTCCTTGCTGCCTATATAGCAGAACAACAGATATTGGATTGGATTGATTCCATGTGAGTGCTGCAGTTGATTTACTCGTTGTATTCCAATGGCGAAGAGACCGTACCGGAAAGCACCTCCAGCCCGCCACGTGGCGCAACATTTTTCAATATGCATCTTTAAAAGAAACCGTTAGTTAAATTTTTAAACTGTTCAAACTTGTTCGCAGCTTGTGAGTGTTCTTGTTATTTGCGTTAGTTCTTTAAGGCAGGATTAGCCACATGGAGGGTCCGGTGGTGAGCGTTCTTGATCTCGTCTTTCCCGGCGTCTTCGCCTCCTCCTGGGGTCCCTGTGTGACTGTTGGAATTGTTCGTTCCTGGGTAGCGATGGGAGTGTTGGCCACCCCAAGATGTCAGGAATCGGGATATTTAGTGCCTCACAGAAAGCTGGTATTCCTTCTAGGTGTCTCAGCTCTCTCCGTCCCCCTCTATGTCGGACTTGGAGACGAAAAGGAAACCCCCAGCTATAGGCAATGTCTCTGCTACATAGCTCTTCCAGCAGAGGGCACAGGAGGTCCGGTAAGATCTGTAGCCGGGTTCTTTCGAACTGTATGACTCGCTTTTCACGCGCCCCCTTCATCATGGCTTCCTTCAATTGGAACTTGTGCATCCTGCATACCACGTCGCATGGTCTGTCCGGGTCTGTGGGTCGAGGATCTAGGGCTCTATGGCATCTGTCCAGTTCTAGTGGGGCGTCTGGCGGAGCACCCCGTAGATCGTTGAAGATGAGGTGCACAGTCCTTTCAAGGACAGTGGGCTCGATCTCCTCGCGGAGACCTCTAATGCGGATGTTATTCCTGCGACCTCTATTTTTGATATCGTCGAGGGAGTCCATAAGGAAATGTAGTTGATGAGACACCGTAGCTAGAGCGTCGTCATCATTTTCCACTTTGTCGGTAAGGGTAGCTACTTCGCCCTCGGCTGCTGACACTCTTTCTCCTACGTGGTGAACATCTTGGCGGACGGCACAGATTTCTGTTTTGTATGCTGATTCTAGTCGTGAGATATTTTCTTCCATATCCTCTCTAGTGGGGATGGATTGAAGCTGTGTACGTAGTTCGCGGAGTTCTGATATCGTGTATTCGTAGCCCCCGTGTTGTGGAGATGGTGAGTTGTTGGTACGTGAGTTACTTGTGACGTATGCTGCATCCCGTGGCGTTGCTGCATTTATGTTTCCCGTTGTGAACGGGTTTGTTCTGCGGAAGGTGGGCATGTTGCAACCGCCGCTTAGGTCTGTATTTATGTCGGCAGTTCCTACTCCTCTTCTGGGTGTCATAGTGCGATTCACAGCTTTAGTCCCGTTATCTTGGGGGGCTGCTTCCTTCCAGGGTCTGTATTGCCTTGTGGCTCTGCTTGGGGTTGGAGAGCCACTTCACTGCTGCCTCCCTCAGCAATAATTAGCCTCTGTTCGGGCCCCAAATCCCTCATTATGCCGAGGGTCTTAGCTCTGTCTGCAGGCTCAATTACGGAGATGGTACAGTCAGACTCTTGTGGGGGGGGGGGCGCTGTGGGACGGAGCCGCCATTTTGTGTGGCCATATGCGCCAGTGACATCCGCTGAAATGTGGCGGTGGGAGACTGCATGAGGTGCCACTGAGGGGTACATCTGCCATCTTGTGTGGCCTCATATATTGGAGGGGGCTGTTGTGCTGTAGTGGCGGTAACTTGCGAGGGGGGGCTGCTGCGGGGTATGGCCTCCATTTTGTGCAGCCTCATGTGCCTGTGGGGGCTGTTGCCTTGGGGTGGTGGTCCTCCTGGCCTCCTCTCGGCGCTCTGCCATTCCCTCCAGGTCCAAGGTTAGCAGTCCCCTCCTCCCCCGTTTTTCCCGCCATACCTCCGGTGCCGTGTTGAGGCTCGGGGTCCGTCCTGGCTCCCTTCAAGATGGCCATCGCTTGCCACGTGTGGAGATCAATGCCGCAGCCGGGAGAGCTATCGCCGGTCTCCTGGTCCGTCTCGGCGTCTCTCACACTGTTGTGAGGCTGTCCGGATGCTGTGGAAGATAGAGGGGGAGATCCCCCCCCCCTTTCAGCAGCTGCATGAGCTCATGGCGCTCCTGCGGCTCCTCCTCTGCTCTGCCGCCGGCGCCATCTTGAGGTCCTCTCCGCTGCTTCCCTAGCATGCATGAAGGCTTCCAATCCACGGCCTGCCGGTGACCGGGAGTGAGTAGTTAGGCACCGCTGGGGTCTGCCTTTTTTGCTGCTGCCCATTTCGGTTGCTTTCTCTACAGTATGTGGCCGTGCTGCAGGCTGTCGGCGCCCCCGGTACCAGGAGCTCTTAATGTCTTCTGCTGCTCTCCGCCATGGCCAGGCCACGCCCCGGCTAGGAAATGTTAGAGTGCAGTTTCACGGTGAGAGCTGCTTGTACGGCACTGCAGGCTGAGAACGCTATTACGGAAAGGCTGGGAAAAGGCCTATATCAGTAATACAAAAATTTAGATGCACTAATGCTCCCAGCCAGCAATAATGGAGAAGCACACGGTCAGATGTAGCCCTAAGAAGGACTGTTGAGGTTCTTATACGGAGAGTTGGGACTGTATAACTTTCCCTATAGAAATCACTGTGTCTCTTATGCCGTGAAATGCTCGTAATGAGTCGGCATGGGACCAGTGACAAAGATAGTGAAGGGTTAATAAGATAAGCGAGCGTACAAAGGGGGGTGGAGCTAGGACAGGAAAGGGAAAGGGAGAGAAGAAGGAAGTGGATTTCAGTGCAGCGACGAAAGGAGAAGTGGAAGGACACACAAAGAGAAGCAGAAAGGACAGTCAGCAAGAAAAAGAAAAAGGAACCTTTAAAAAGCAAGAAAAAGACGGAGTAAAGCAACCGAAGAGGAGGTTTAAGCAAGGAGCCTAGTCGGGTGGAAGATAGTGAGATCGTTGAGCAAGACAGCGAGAGAAGTAGTGGGCGAATTACAGAAGATGGAAGAACTTAGAGCACAGATACAGCGGGCGGTTCGTCAGGACGGCACAGCATGGCTAGAGGAGCTGCTAGTTACCTGCAGATCCGTGTCGGAGTCCGGGATGCCCATGGCGATAGACGCACCGGAGAAGGAAGACGAGAGGAGCGCAGCCCAAGAGCGCGAAGTGGAGCGCGGACGTCCGAGGAGACGAAGAAACCCCCCGGCGAGGCTCAGTCCGAGCCCGGCGGCGAAACGGCGCAGCAATAGAACGAGCCGGGGCGACGAGGGAGCGAAAGACACCGGAAGTGGCGGGAGAAAGAAGGCGCCATTTTCAAATCGCGCGCCGGAAACAACACGTGCGAGGAGCCAGCGATCACCTCCTGTTGGAGGTACAGGGCAAAGAGGAGGACTGCCGGCAGCAACTGGATCCGTGATGACAGAGCAGCGCGCAGTCAGGCGCAGGACAGCGGGAACCAGAGGAGGCGAGGAGCGGCAATCAAAGGAGGCAGCATCGGGGAGCGCGCGGTATGGCCGCAGGCTCAGACAAGATGGCGGCGCCGCGTGCAGGTCAGAGCAGTCGGGAGCGCAGGGGGGAGGGGGAGGGGGCACAGCAGCTCATAAGGAAACAAGGCATAGGGGTATAGTCCGCAGGCGGTTCACAGGGGGGGGGAGGCAAGTAGCCCCTCACATAGTGGGTCCAGCAACGCAAGCAGCACGGCGTGCAGTGCACTAGCGGGCAGCAGAGGAGGAGTCAGCGCACGAGAAGGCAGCGGGAGTCCGCGTTCTCGGCGCACCCCCTTTCAGTCACCGGCCATAGGGTCATTAACCCTTTATATACCTCGGGCTCCGTTTATGCACAGTATACCCGCCCCCGGCCAACATCCCATTGCTTTTCCCAGGAGGTTTCACAGCGCCATATGCAAGCTAACCTCCGGCCATTGAGAAGTGATCCCGCCTCTACCAGTACCCATAAATTTTGTTATGTGAACCCCAGATATGTGTTCACGTCCGCTAACCCCTCAGGGTACTCTTCCCATAGCTCCACTAGCCATACAGGTAACCGACGCCAGGGTAAAGGTGCTAGGCGCAGGCAGAGGGAAAGGGTTAGGCGAAAGAGATACGCGCGCGACAGCGAAAGTGAGCAAGGGAGGGTAGGATCGGAGCGCGGTAGAGCTGCTTTTAGAGAGCGAGAGGCGCGCAGAAGTGACAGGCGTAGGGCGCAACAGTTGGAGCATCGACAGGAGAGCCAACGCCAGCCGGTGGCGGCGTCATCAACCATCCCGAGTGGGGATTATATACGTCGCGGGAGGCACGAGGACCGGCAGGAGCGGCCATATGGGGGCCATCCCGGAGCTACACAACCAGGAATGGCGCAAGAGGCTACGCAGTCGGAGGATCGGCAGCCACCATACAGACAGGACAGCAGCACCACGAGACGACTGGCGGGGACCAAGCCCTTGGCGATGCCGGAGGTCGGTCGAGCCGTTGAGTTTGATTATACAAAAGCTTGGAATAATGTGATGGATCCCGCGAGAGCAGCGGATAAGAGTGATTTGGTTACGGTTTTGAAGTCGTTATTGAGCAAAGTTAATGCAAGCGGTTTTGCTGTTTCTGGTGTGTCAGCAGGGGGCGAGGGCCCACCTGCGGTGGAGATGGTTGGTACCAAAACGGACCCATTGGATGGGTTAAGGTATGCTGATTCTTTATTTTGTGGTGTTGCCCCATTAGGGGTCGGTTTAGCTGATGATGTGTTGGAGAAGATTCGTAAAGGATTATACGTTGATATTTGGTCCTTGCTGTCTGCGGACCACGTTACAGTTGATAAGGAAAGATTATCCGAACGCGGCACGGAAAAGAAGCCGAAGGTTGCCAAAACGTTTGGCAACTGGTTGCAGGCGTTTTCCGTATTGGCTTACGTCGCTTGTCAGCATCAGCCGAATAAAGGCCCTGAACTGTTGGTTTATTTAAACACGATTTTTAGTGCGTATAAACTGCACGGCGGGACCGCATGGTGGCGGTACGATGAAGACTTTCGGCGCCGTGTATCGGGTGTTAGTCATATTAGCTGGGCGTCGAAAGTAACCGACGTATGGATCCAGTTGATCCTGGCGCAGCGTCCGCAAAAAACTCCTTTTCACGGAGGAGCCGTGGGGGGAAATCAACAGCCCTCAGCGGCCTCAGCACGACCAAACAGCTCTTGTTGGCTCTTTAACGAGGGCCACTGTAGATTTCATGCCTCCTGCAAATACAGGCACGAGTGCTCTGTTTGCGGGGAGCAACGCGCTGCGATTCGTTGCTTCCATAAGCAGAGAACGTCAACAGCGGTGGGGGGTGCCAGTGGAGCACCGAACACCGGTGAGAAGCAGGTGCCTGCTTCCGTGGTTAGACAAGTACCAGAGGAAGCAGGAAGCAAAAATCCTTAAACAAGGTTTTTCTATCGGTTTCATTATTCCGTTTTCAGACCAGCCAGCCACCATTTTATGTCGTAACCTAAAGTCCGCCGCGGAAAATCGGGAGCTCGTGATAGATAAATTGTTAAAAGAAGTTGAAACGGTTATCGTTGGCTACGGTGGGGGTCAGTGAGCCCCATCCTTTTATCCGAGTTACGCGCGGTATCAGAGCGGATTTGCATACATGGCGTGTCTTCTTGGAAACCTTTAACGGGCAAGTCTTGTGTCAAAAGGAGGAGTGGTCGGGTGACGACCTCGACCTGTTTGCGGATGCTGCCGGTTCGGAGGGTTTCGGTGTGATATTCAGAAACCATTGGTGCAGGGAGTCCTGGCCAAGGTCGTGGATACAGAATCAGTTGGTTAAAAACATTACATTATTGGAATTTTTCCCAGTTGTGGTGGCTTTGGAGCTATGGGGAGAGGAGCTCCAGGATCGCAAGATCTGTTTTTGGTCAGACAACGCGGCGGTTGTGCAGACAATCAACAAACAGTCTTCGGGGTCTCAGCCGGTGTTGGCATTATTGAGGCACGTGGTGTTCAGTTGTTTGCAACGGAATATATATTTACGTGCTAAGCACGTACCGGGGTTTTTGAATGGAGCGGCTGATGCACTCTCTCGTTCGCAGATGGACTTGTTCAGGGAACGGCACCCGCGGGCGGAGACCGAGGGGGTAGGTTGCCCGCATTTCTTATGGAGCCTAGCCGAGAGGAGTTGCTGAAGCTGGTAGAAGCATCTGTTTCAAAGGGAACGTGGAAAAGTTATAATGCGGTCTGGTCTGCATGGTTGACGTTCACAGGTGGCCGCGTTGCGGGGGGTGCCGTCGCTCGTGCGGCAATAATGGATATGTTAACCGCGTTACGATCGCGACGAATGTCTTTTGGCATCGCTAAAAAACATTTGACGGGTGTCGCTTTTTTGTTAAAGCTGCACAGGTTAGAGGACGTTACGAAGGATTTTGCCATCCGACAAATATTGCGCGGGTGGAAAAAGGACAAGGGGCGGGTAGATTCCCGCCGTCCTATTACTTATAATTTACTATGCAAATTCATGGAAGTTTTGGAAACCACGTGCGTTAGTACTGAGGAGACGATTTTATTCAGAGCAGCATTTATGTTGGCGTTTTTTGCAGCGTTGAGGATTAGCGAGTTAGTCCCGGCTAGTAAAAAAAAAAGAGGGAGGCCTCCTTTTTAATGACGTGTTACTGTTAAATGAGTCGTTACGCGTGCGCGTCAGACGGTCAAAAACGGACGTTTATGGTAGAGGCGAATGGCTGTCAATTGGCAGCCTGGGCACACGCTGGTGTCCCGTGGACACGGTCAGGCGTTATTTGTGTTCAAGAGTTACCAGTGGGCAATTTTTGGTTCATTCATCAGGACTACCGCTTACGCATTTTTAATTTTCGTCAGTGTTACGGTCGTCGTTGCGAGCAGCAGGCCTAGAGGCATCGGAGTTCGGGATCCATTCGTTCAGAATAGGCGCGGCAACGACGGGAGAGATAGGAGGGATGAAGGAAGAAGAATTAAAACGGTTGAGGTCTCAGGCGTATAAATCGTATGTGAGGCCAGATTTGATGATCATCTGATATTTTCGTCGGCTGTGTGTTTTTACATTTTTTCTTAGCCATTTCGGGGTTTTTCTTGTGTTTTTTCTGTGCTTGCTTCTAGCTGCGGAGCCGTGGAAAGTTTGGATCATAGGCCACTCATACATTTACTGGGCCGAAGGAGGGCAGCAGTACGGCCATCAGGGCGGAATTTGAGTTTGACCGGAACTGCCGTAAATTGGCACGGAGTACAAGGGCTTCAGTGGCCTAGCTTGTTACAAATTGTTATGGATATCAGCAGGTGTACCCCCCGAAGAGTCGTATTGGTCATTCATGCCGGGGGGAATGACCTGGGAAGGATGAAGATGAGAGATCTACTAGTCATCATGAAGCAGGACATGCTCCTGTGCTGTGGCCTACCCCACAATTTACCCAGCAGAAAGTCTGATGTTTATTTGGATAACTAAGTGAGCATATAGGTAAGGTTAATTGTCACTTAAAGGGGTTGCCCCGCGCCGAAACGTTTTTTTTTTTTTAACCCCCCCCCCCCCCCCCCCCCGTTCGGCGCGAGACAACCCCGATGCAGGGGTTAAAAAAACAACCCGCACAGCGCTTACCTGAATCCCGGCGGTCCGGCGTCTTCATACTCACCTGCTGAAGATGGCCGCCGGGATCCTCTGTCTCAGCCTGATTGGCTGGAATCGGCACGTGACGGGGCGGAGCTACACGGAGCTACACCGAGCCCCATTGAGAAGAGAAGAAGACCCGGACTGCGCAAGCGCGGCTAATTTGGCCATCGGAGGCCGAAAATTAGTCGGCTCCATGGGAACGAGGACACTAGCAACGGAGCAGGTAAGTATAAAACTTTTTATAACTTCTGTATGGCTCATAATTAATGCACAATGTACATTACAAAGTGCATTAATATGGCCATACAGAAGTGTATAGACCCACTTGCTGCCGCGGGACAACCCCTTTAAACTCTGCGTTATGCACAGCACACACAGAACGGTATAACTGTACTAGTTTGCAGTAGGCTAGGAAATGTTAGAGTGCAGTTTCACGTTGAGAGATGCTTGTACGGCACTGCAGGGTGAGAAAACTATTACGGAAAGGCTGGGAACAGGCCTAGATGCGTAATACAAAAGTTGGTGCACTACTACTCCCTGCCAGCCACAATTGTAAAGCACACAGTGAGATGTAACCCTAAGAAGGACCTTTGGGGTTCTTGCACACAGGATCAGGACTGTATAACTTTCCCTATAGAAGTTGCTGTGTCTCTAAACTCTGCGTTATGCACAGCACACACAGAACTGTATAACTGAACTAGTTTGCAGTAGGCTAGGAAATGCTAGAGTGCAGTTTCACGGTGAGAGCTGATTGTACGGCACTGCAGCCTGAGAACGCTATTACGGAAAGGCTGGGAACAGGCCTAGATGCATAATACAAAAATTGATGCACAGCTGCACCCATCCAGCCACAACAGTAAAACACACGGTCAGCTGTAGCCCCAAGAAGGACCGTTGGGGTTCTTATACGGAGGATCAGGACTGTATAACTTTCCCTATAGAAATCGCTGTGTACCTAAACTCTGTGTTATGCACAGCACACACAGAACGGTATAACTGAACTAGTTTGCAGTAGGCTAGGGAATGTTAGAGTGCAGTTTCACGGTGAGAGCTGGTTGTACGGCACTGCAGCCTGAAAACGCTATTACGGAAAGGCTGGGAACAGGCCTAGATGCGTAATACAAAAATTGATGCACTACTGCTCCCAGCCTGACACAACTGTAAGGCACTTGGTCAGATGTAGCCCTGAGAAGGACCGTTGGGGTTCTTATACGGAGAATCAGGACTGTATAACTTTCCCTATAGAAATCACTGTGTCCCTAAACTCTGGGTTATGCACAGCACACACAGAACGGTATAACTGAAATAGTGTGCAGTAGGCTAGGAAATCCTAGAGTGCAGTTTCACATTGAGAGACGGTTGTACGGCACTGCAGGCTGAGAACGACTATAACGGAAAGGCTGGGAACAGGCCTAGGTGCGTAATACAAAAATTGATGCACTACTGCTCCCAGCCAGCCACAACTGTAAAGCACATGGTCAGATGTAGCCCTAAGAAGAACCGCTGGGGTTCTTGCACTGAGGATCAGGACTGTATAACTTTCCCTATAGAAGCAGCTCTGTCCCTAAACTCTGCGTTATGCACTGCAGGCTGAGAAAGCTGTAACTGCAAGGCTAGGAACAGGCTCTTATGCAGCATAGTGAGTAACGCGGCTGCAGGGGACTGGGGGCGGAGCTTTAGGGTAATAGCGAGATAGAAAGGGGGGAGGAGCTTAGAACGGAAGGGGGGAAGAAGAAAGGAAGAGGAACAGAAGTGAAGAAGCAAGTGAAGAGAGAAGACGGAGCCGTGCAAGACAGAAGACACGTGGATTACAATTGCCTGGATTAAAAAATTTTTTTTGCAAACCAGCGAAGAAGACACGTGGAGTACAATTTCTTGGATTACAATTTTTGAAAATCAGAGCAAGCGGAGCGGAGGAGTAGTTTAAAGAAGAACAAGAAACTTACTGCTGAGGACCGGACGTCGGGAGAAGAGGAGAAGAGGATTCCGGCAAGAAGACAAGAAGAAAAGAAAATGGAGGACCTGCGGGCGAAAATCCAGGAGGCGGTTATCCAGGATGGCACCGGCTGGCTGGAGGAATTGCTGCTAAGCTGCAGGACGGCCGCGGGAGCGGCGGAGCCGGAGGGATCCGGGATGCAACAGAGTGGAGCCAGCGAGGCGCCGCCGGAAGGAGAGGAGCAGCTGCGGGGAAGACCGCAGCGAAGGAAGCAGCCACCAGCGAGGCTCAGCCCGAGCCCGGCGAACAAGCGACGCGGACGGAGGAACAGCAGGGGAGAAGACGGAGCGGCGGCCGCCGCAAAAACCGGAAACAAGATGGCGCCGGGTTCAAACCGTTTGGCGGGAAAACGGCCCGCCACGAGGCAGCGCTCACCGCCGGCGAGCGGGAGCAGAAGAGGAGAAGTTCAGCCATCTGCTACAGCAGCGGCAGCAGCATCCATAACAGCAGGGCAGCGCGCGCTGGGGCGCAAAACAGCGCAGACAAGGAGTGGTGCGGCCAGGATCCAGACGGAGGAGAGAGGGAACACGCGGGAAGCGCCAGCACCACAGAGCATCACAGCCAGAGCGCAGCGCGGCAGAAGGTAGGCAACAGAAAGGCAGGGGGCCAAGTAAGAGGGGGAACATCCCGAGAGCAGCAGCCACCTGTAGCACCCCCACCAGCAGCCCCGCTAGCAGCCCCGTTAGCAGCCCAAGCCCTGCCATTTTAAGCCCAGGAAGGGCACAACGAGGGAGGGGTAGCCGGTTTGAGGGGTCACGTAGCCCGACCCCGAGCCCCCATGCAGCTATCCAACCGGGTCATATCCACAGTATGCCATCTTACTATGGCGGTAATAGACCGGAGGCTTCCCTATATCCGGGACAGCAAGGGGGGGTATACACCACCCAGAGGCCAAGCAGACACACTTCATTAGTGCAGCCACCCGCTACGGGCATGCAGCATCGGTGTTTCGTTAACCCGAGATACCTCGACCCAAGGCTGCAAGAAACGTTGGGTTATTCATCCCAAGTATTAGGCAATTACGCTAGCAGTGGCCGCCAAGGGCAGGGCGCTAGGCGTAGGCGTAGGGACAGAGCCAGGGCAATAAGACAAGAAGCCAGGCGTTCGGGGCAGCTAGAGCAGGCGAGCAGCGCTTCAAGTAGCAGCAGCGGCAGGGCAAGAGGAGACAGCAGAATAGATAGGAGCAGCTCAGAAGAAGATAGACGGGACTCAGAAGAACATCGGCATCCGCTCAATGTACAAGCTAAACAAAGGTCAAGAGACTACAGGAGTTACAGAAGTCAAGGCCACTCGCATGGACGGTCGTGCGGACACCAGCCTGGTTTGGCCCATCGGCAGAGGGCGCAGGAGGCTACGCAAAAGGACAGTCGTCAGCCCACGCCAGACCACAGGATCCGGAGGAGGGATACAGCTGGGACATCACCCTTGGCGTTGCCGGAGGTCGGTCGAGCTGGTGAGTTATCATTACATAATGCTTGGTGTAATGTGATGGATCCCGCGAAGGGCGCGGAAAAACAAGATTTGGTCACGGTGTTGAAGTCATTGTTGAGCAAGGTGGATCCGCAAGAAGGGCTTGCAGGATCCGGTGGTTCACCGGGGGGCAGAGGCCCGCCTGTGAGTAATGTGTCTGGAAGCTCAACGTTGTGTATGGAGGGTGACCCAACGGAAGATTTAAAATATGCAGATTCGATGTTCTGCGGTGTTGCCCCGCTAGGGGTAGGTTTGGCTGAGGATGTTACGGAAAGGATCAAAAAAGGTTTATATGTGGATATTTGGTCCTTATTGTCGGTGGACCACGTTATGGTGGACAAGGAACGGTTGTCCGAACGTGGAACAGAAAAGAAGCCAAAGATTGCCAAGACGTTCGGCAATTGGCTTCAAGCGTATTTGGTTTTGGCTCATGTGGTGTGTCAGCATCAGCCGAGTAAAGGACCAGAGTTGATGGTCTATTTAAATACTATATACAGCGCCTACAAGCTGCACGGTGGGTCAGCTTGGTGGCGCTATGATGAGGATTTCCGCAGGCGCGTATTCGGAACGAGTCACATAAGCTGGGCCACAAAAGCGACTGACGTGTGGATCCAGCTGATCCTAGCACAACGGCCCGCCAGAGCGTCCTTTCCGACGGGAGCCGCGGGAGGCGGGCAACAGCCCCCCGCGGCATCACAGAGACCTAACGGCACATGTTGGCTCTATAACGAGGGCCATTGCCGATTTTACGCCACCTGCAAATTCCGACATGAATGCTCGGTTTGCGGTGGCCAGCACGCAGCAGTTCGCTGCTTTAAAAAACAAAGAGCGTCTGCCACAGTGGGTGGTGCCGGTGGAGCACCGAACACCAGTGAAAAGTCGGGTCCTGCATCCGTGGTTAGACATTTACCACAGGAAGCAGGCGGCAAAAATGCTTAAAGATGGTTTTTCCGAGGGTTTCGTGATTCCGTTCGTTTTTTCTCCCGCGTCTATGTTTTCCCCGAATTTAAAATCGGCATTAGATAACATTAGCTTGGTCAAAGAAAAATTGATAAAAGAAGTGGAGCTGGGCCGCATGGCCGGCCCTTTCGAAACACCGCCCTTTACCAATTTGCGGGTTTCCCCCTTGGGTTTAGTACCTAAGAAGGAAACCGGTAAGTTCCGTTTAATTCATCACCTTTCTTTCCCCGCCGGTGACTCGGTTAACGACGGTATATCGAAAGATCAGGCGGCGGTAACGTATACGTCTTTTGATTGCGCGGTGCGTTTTGTTAGGGCGGCGGGCAAGCGAGCTCGGCTGGCGAAGACGGACATTGAGTCCGCTTTCCGGTTGTTACCGGTACATCCCGAATGTTTCCACCTTCTGGGGTGCCGTGTCGAGAATCAATTTTTCATAGACATGTGTCTGCCGATGGGATGCTCGATTTCGTGTTATTATTTCGAATTGTTTAGTTCTTTCCTGGAGTGGTTACTCAAGCATGAGACGGGCATCTCATCGGTGATACATTATTTAGATGATTTTTTGTTTGTGGGCTCGGAAAAATCGGCCGATTGCGCAATTTTGCTAAAAACCTTCCAGTCTCTCATGCGTCGGGTGGGGGTCCCGTTATCAGAGGAAAAAACGGTGGGCCCGTTAACACGGATCACTTTCTTAGGGATCGAGATCGACTCCGAGGATATGGTTTTCAGGCTACCAGTGGAGAAAGTAGCAAGGCTGACCCAGGTGGTCAATGAAGTGTCCAGCTGCAGGAAGGTCATCCTGCGCCAGATACAGAGGCTGGCAGGCCTGCTTAACTTTGCCTGTAAAGTTATCCCCATGGGGCGGGTCTTCTCGAGAAGGCTAACTTTAGCCATGACGGGAATTCGGGAGCCCCACCATTTCGTGCGGGTGACTCAGGGGATGAGAGCTGATTTACATATCTGGAAGGTGTTTTTGCAATCCTTCAACGGGCAGGTGATATGCCCTAAGGAGGAGGTGACCGGAAGCGACATATGCCTGTTTGCGGACGCTGCGGGATCAGGAGGTTTTGGGGTCATTTTCAATAACCATTGGTGCCGGGAACCCTGGCCCCAGAGTTGGTTGCTTAGAAAGTGGACCAAAAACGTGACACTGTTGGAGTTTTTTCCCGTGGTGGTAGCTTTGGAATTATGGATCTCGGAGTTTCAGGACCGCAAGGTCTGTTTCTGGTCAGATAATGCGGCGGTGGTACATGTTATCAATAAGCAGACATCGGCTTCTCCACCCGTGTTGGCGTTGTTGAGATACGTGGTTTTGAAATGTCTACAAAGCAATATCTACTTGCGAGCCAGGCATGTTCCGGGTCGTGACAATGGGGCGGCTGACGCACTCTCTCGTTTTCAGATGGAGGCGTTCAGGGACCGTCATCCCCAGGCGGAGGCCGAGGGGGCACGATGCCCCCCTCACTTATGGAAGCTGGTAGAGCAGAATTACTGAAGCTGGTGGAGGCATCGGTTACGCGTGCGACGTGGAACAGTTATAATTCTATTTGGTTACATTGGCTTTCATTGTCAGGCGGTTCCGTCGCCGACGGCGAGAAGGCGCGGGCGGCGACGCTGGATATGCTGGCAGCTTTGCGGGAAAAACGGCGGTCCGTCGGTGTAGCAAAAAAGCACTTAGCCGGCGTAGCGTTTTTATTAAAACTACACGGCAAGGCGGATGTCACGAAGGATTTTATTTTCCGCCAAGTAATACGCGGCTGGAAAAAGGAGAAGACGCGCGTTGACAAGCGACGGCCGATTACGTTTTCCTTGTTAGTAAGGCTTTTAGAACTTTTAGAAAGTGTTTGCGACAATAGCTCGGAAGCGTTGCTATTCAGGGCAGCTTTTTCGATGGCGTTTTTCGCGGCATTGCGCATCGGTGAGTTGGTCCCGGCTAGTAAAAACAAGCCGGGCGGCCTTCGCCACAACGACGTTATCCCCTCGGGAGAGTCTTTGCGGGTATGCATTAGAAAGTCCAAAACGGACATGTATGGCAGAGGCGAGTGGTTAGCGATTAACAGCCTTGGCTCCAAGTGGTGCCCGGTAGCCACGGTACGTGAGTATATGTGCTCGCGTAACATCTGTGACCAATTTTTTGTTCATGCGTCGGGCACACCCCTCACCCGGTTCCAATTTTCGGCGGTTTTTCGTTCAGCCCTACGCGCGGCAGGTCTGAATGCGTCCGAATTCGGTACGCATTCTTTTAGAATAGGGGCGGCAACCATGGCAGACGCACATGGTATGAAGGAGGAGGACGTGAAACGTCTGGGTAGATGGAAGTCGCAGGCCTATAAATCATACATCAGACCAGACCTAGTGTTATAGGAATTAGGAGTGGCGAGGTTTTCTGTCTGTTGGTTAATTCGTTTCGGTTGGCCGGTATGGGTTCTGTTTTCTTTTGTTTCTATTTTTCAGCTGCGGAACCGTGGAAAATATGGATTGTCGGTCACTCTTTTGTGTATTGGGCCAAAAGGAGGGCAGCAACTCGGCCACTAGGAAGGAGCCTGGGATTGACGGACACGGTGGTCAACTGGTATGGAGTTAGAGGCCTGCAGTGGCCCAGTTTGCTGAAAATTATCACGGAAATTAGCAGGTGGACCCCCCGGCGAGTCATTCTGGTCGTGCACGCCGGGGGGAACGACCTAGGAAAAGTAAAGTTGGGCGATCTACTCGTCCTAATGAAACAAGACATGCTCCGTTTTAGGGAGTGCTTTCAAGAGTCCGTGCTGGTCTGGTCGGATATTATCGGCAGGAGACGTTGGAGGGGGGCAAAAAGCCCCGAAGCAATTGAGAATGTCCGGAAGGTGATCAACCAAAGGGTTTCGAAATTTGTGCATTCCCTGGGGGGGATTGCTATATGACATTGGGAGTTGGAGGACAGAGAGAGAGGTGCACTGAGGAATGACGGGGTACACCTGAACGAAGTCGGTTTGGACACTTTCTTGTCAGGACTGCAGGATGGAGTCGAGGCTGCGCTAGCTCGGGTTCGTGGGGTGGGGCGGAATGCGCCGTGAAGGATACGGCGCATGCCGCGTGGCCTGAACTTTCCATGCTGGTTTGAAGGAAGGTTTACAAGCCCAAGGAAAGCGGGCTTACAAACGTCCAGTGGAACTGTTAAAGTTGAATTCAGTTAAGTTAAGCGGGTTGGAGCATGGGAAGGGTTAGCGAGTTAGACATAATAGGTAGTAAAGGTTAAATCTTGAATAAAGCTGTGGCCTACCCCACATTTGACACTAAAGAAGTTGTCGGTAAGTTTTGTTATTAGTTGGTAAGGGAGCGTCAGTCAGGCTGATGCCCCCAGTCCTAGATCTGTAATACAAAAATTGATGCACTAGTTCTCACAGTCAGTTGTAGCCTAAGAAGGACCGTCAGGGTTCTCTTATATGGAAAATCAGGACTGTATAACTTTCCCTATAGAAGTCGCTGTGTCCCTAAACTCTGCGTTATGCACAGCACACACAGAACGGTATAACTGAACCAGTTTGCAGGAGGCTAGTAAATGCTAGAGTGCAGTTTCACAGTGAGAGCTGCTTGTATGGCACTGCAGGCTGAGAACGCTATTACGGAAAGGCTGGGAACAGGCCTAGATGCGTAATACAAAAGTTGGTGCACTACTGCTCCCAGCCAGCCACAATTGTAATGCACACTTTTAGATGTAGCCCTAAGAAGGACCATTGGGGTTCTTATACGGAGGATCAGGACTGTATATCTTTCCCTGTAGAACCAGCTCTGTCCCTAAACTCTGCATTATGCACTGCAGGCTCAGAAAGCTGTAACTGCAAGGCTAGGAACAGGCCTAGATATGTAATGCAAAAATTGATGCACTACTGCTCCCAGCCAGCCACAACTGTGACGCACACGGTCAGATGTAGCCCTAAGAAGGACCGTTGGAGTTCTTATACGGAGTATCAGTATTGTATAATTTTCCATATCGAAATCGGTCTCTCTAAACTTTGCGTTATGCACAGCACACACAGAACGGTATAACTGAACTAGTTTGCTGTAGGCTAGGAAATGTTAGAGTGCAGTTTCACGGTGAGAGCTGGTTGTACGGCACTGCAGGCTGAGAATGCATATAATGGACAGGCTGGAAAAAGGCGTAGATGCGTAATACAAAAATCGTTGCGCTACTGCTCCTAGCCAGCCACAACTGTAAAGCACACGGTCAGATGTAGCTCAAGAAGAACTTTTGGGCTTCTTGCACAAGGATCAGGACTGTATAACTTTCCCTATAGAAATCGCTGTGTCTCTAAACCCTGCGTTATGCACAGCACACACAGAACATATAACTGAACTTGTTTGCAAGAGGCTAGAAAATGTTAAAGTGCAGTTTCACGGTGAGAGCTGGTTGTACAGCACTGCAGACTAAAAACCCCTTTAACGAAAAGCCTCGGAACAGGCCTAGATGCGTAATACAAAAATTGATGCACTACTGCTCCCAGCCAGCCACAGCTGTAAAGGAAATGGTCAGATGTAGCCCTAAGGAGGACCAGTGGGGTTCTTGCACTGAGGATCAGGACTGTATAACTTTCCCTATAGAAGCAGTTTTGTCCCTAAACTCTGCGTTATGCACTGTAGGCTGAGAAAGCTGTAATTGCAAGGCTAGGAACAGGCCTATATTTGTAATACAAAAATTGATGCACTACTGCTCCCAGCCAACCACAACAGTAAAACACACGGTCAGATGTTGCCCTAAGTAGGACCGGTGGGGTTCTTATACAGAGACTAAGGACTGTATAACTTTCCATTTAGAAATCGGTTTCCCTAAACTCTGCGTTATGCACAGCACACACAGAACGATATAGCTGAACTAGTTTGCAGTAGGCTAGGAAATGTTAGAGTGCAGTTTCACGGGAAGAGCTGGTTGTATGGCACTGCAGGCTTAGAACATCTATAACGGAAAGGCTGGGAACAGGCCTAAATGCGTAATACAAAAATTGATGCACTACTGCTCCCAGCCAGCCACAGGTGTGAAGCACACGGTCAGATGTAGCCCAAAGAAGAAGCGTTGGGGTTCTTGCACAGAGAATCAGGACTGTATAACTTTCCCTATAGAAATCAATGTGTCCCTAAACTCTGCGTTATGCACAGCAAACAAACAGAACGGTATAAGTAAACTAGTTTGCAGTGGGCTAGGGAATGTTAGAGTGCAGTTTCACGGTGATAGCTGGTTGTATGGCACTGCAGGCTGAGAACGCTATAACGGAAAGGCTGGGAACAGGCCTAGAGGTGTAATACAAAAATTGATGCACTACTACTCCCAGCCAGCCATAACTGAGAAGCACACGGTCAGATGTAGCCCTAAGAAGGACTGTTGTGGATCTTATACAAAGACTCAGTACTGTATAACTTTCCCTACAGAAATTGCTGTGTCCCTAAACTCCGCGTTATGCACAGCACACACAGAACGATATAACTGAGCTAGTTTGCAGTAGGCTAGGAAATGTTAGAGTGCAGTTTCACTGTGAGAGTTGGTTGTACGACACTGCAGGCTGAGAACGCCTATAATGGAAATGCAGGGAACAGGCCTAGATGCGTAATACAAAAATTGATCCACTAATGCTCCCAGCCAGCCACAACTGTAAAACAGACGGTGAGATGTAACCCTTAGAAGGACCGTTGGGGTTCTTGCACAGAGGATCCGGCCTGTATAACTTTCCCTATAGAAGCAGCTCTGTGCCCCTAAACTCTGCATTATGCACTGCAGTCTGAGAAAGCTATAACTGCATGGCTAGGAACTGGCCTAGATGTGTAATACAAAAATTGAAGCACTACTGCATCCAGCCAGCCACAACACTAAAACACACGGTCAGATGAAGCCCAAAGAAGGACCGTGGGGGTTCTTATACGGAGGTTCAGGACTGTATAACTTTCCCTATAGAAGTCGCTATGTCTCTAAACTCTGCGTTATGCACAGCACACAGAACAGTATAACTGAACTAGTTTGCAGTAGGCTAAGAAATGTTAGAGTGCAGTTTCACGGTGAGTGCTGCTTGTACGGCACTGCAGGCTGAGAACGTATTACGGAAAGGCTGGTGACAGATTTATATGCGTAATACAAAAATTGTTGCACTACTGCTCACAGCCAGCCACAACTGTAAAGCAGACGGTTAGATGTAGCCCTAGGAAGGACCGTTGGGGTTCTTGTACGGAGGATCAGGACTGTATAGCTTTCCCTATGGAAGCAGCTCTGTCCCTAAACACTGGGTTATGCACTGCAGGCTGAGAAAGCAGTAACTGCACGGCTAGGAACAGACCTAGGTATGTAATACAAAAATTGAAGCACTACTGCCCCCAGCCAGCCACAACAGTAAAACACACGGTCAGACGTAGCCCTAAGAAGGTGAGTAAAAGAAATGAAAAAGGAGGGTGGAGCAAGACCCAGTGAGGGTAGTGGAATATTTATGGAGTACAAAGAGTTTTCAATGATTGAGTATTTTGAATGGTGGAGGTGCTGCCAACCAGATGACGCTCCACCAGTGTGGGCGTAAGTGTAGCGAAAAGGATGTGAAAAGAACTGGTATGGAGGCGCAACACTCTAAGCTACTAGAAGATGTAGATCAAAGTCCAATGTGTGATGGTGAAAGCACTTCTTTTTTATTATTTTTTCAGAAATTAAAAACCAGCAATGGAATACGCGTTTCGGGGAAGAAAAATGCTTTTTTTTTCTCCCCTGTCCTCCTGCACACAGGACCTCCGACACATTCCATACATCTTTGGAATCGTGTCACCCCTAGGCATCCTGTTGTCCTATCCAGCCGAACTGACGAAGGGGTTCTTCCCCGAAACGCGTATTCCATTGCTGGTTTTTAATTTCTGAAAAAATAATAAAAAAGAAGTGCTTTCACCATCACACATTGGACTTTGATCTACATCTTCTAGTAGCTTAGAGTGTTGCGCCTCCATACCAGTTCTTTTCACATCCTTTTCGTAGCCCTAAGAAGGACCGTTGGGGCTCTTATACGCAGGATCAGGACTGTATAACTTTCCCCATGCAAATCGCTGTGGCCCTAAGCTCTGCGTTATGCACAGCACACATAGAACGGTATAACTGAAATAGTTTGCACTAGGCTAGGAAATGTTAGAGTGCAGTTTCACGGTGAGAGCTGGTTGTACGGCACTGCAGGCTGAGAAGGCCTATAAAGGAAGGGTTGGAAACAGGCCTAGATGCGTAATACAAAAATTGATGCACTACTGCTCCCAGCCAGCCACAACTGTAAAGCACACGGTCAGATGTAGCCCTAAGAAACCTTCCCTATAGAAGTTGTTCTGTTCCTAAACTCTGCATTATGCACAGCACACACAGAACGGTATAACTGAATTAGTTTGCAGTAGGCTAGAAAATGTTAGAGTGCAGTTTCACAGTTAGAGTTGCTTGTACGGCACTGCAGGCTTAGAACGCTATTACGGAAAGGCTGGGAACAGGCCTAGATGCGTAATACAAAAGTTGGTGCACTACTGCTCCCAGCCAGCCACAATTATAACACACATTTTTAGATGTAGCCCTGAGAAGGACCGTTTGGGTTCTTATAAGGAGGATCAGGACTCTATAACTTTCCCTATAGAAGCAGCTCTGTCCCTAAACTCTGCGTTATGCACTGCAGGCTGAGAAAGCTGTAACTGCAAGGCTAGGAACAGGCCTAGAAATGTAATACAAAAATTGATGCACTACTGCTCCCAGCCAGCCTTAACAGTAAAACACACGGTCAGACATTGCCCTAAGAAGGACCTTTGGGGCTCCTATACAGAGGATCAGGACTGTATAACTTTTTCTATAGAAATAGCTGTGTCCCTAAACTCTGCGTTATGCACAGCACACACAGAACAGTATAACTGAACTAGTTTGCAATAGGCTAGGAAATGTTAGAGTGCAGTTTTATGGTAAGAGCTGCTTGTACAGCACTTGAGGCTGAGAACGCTATAACGGAAAGGCTGGGAACAGGCCGAATTGCGTAATACAAAAATTGATGCACTACTGCTCTCAGCCAGCCATAACTGTGAAGCACCCAGTCAGATTTAACTCTAAGAAGGACTGTTGGTGTTCTTATATGGAGAATCAGGACTGTATAACTTTCCTTTTCGGAGCGAGCACTGTAAAATGATGGTGAGGGAGTATGGAGCCGATTGTACCACTGTCCTCCGTGATGCCTCTGCTCTATACAACTATTGACTGTCAAAGCTGGACATGTGGCACGAACTTGCACTGTATGCCCTGGAGGTTCTGGCCTGCCCTGCCGCTATCGACTTGTGAGAGAGGCTGTTTAGTGCAGCTGGGGGAATCATCACGGATAAGCGTACCCACGTGTCAACTGCCAGTGCCGACATGCTTACACTCAGACTTCTCTTTTCCACTGGCGAAAAGAAGCGGAAACTAATGATTCTTTTCGCAGCAACAGGAGAAAAAAAAGGGGAGTTATATTTTTCAATAACTCTCGGATATCACTCCTCGTCCTCCTACTCCTCCTCCTAAAACAGCATCTCATCATGCTGAATTGCCAATTTTTCTGCAGCCCAAAAGGCTCTGTTTAAAAGTTTTTTACAATTTTCAAAGTTTCAAAAGTATTGATACTTTAACAGAAACCAATTTTTTTCACAGGACTGCCTCCAGGCTCTGTTACAAATTAAGCAACAGTGAGCTGTATCTTTAAAGACAGGAATTAGGTTTACCTGTTAATTCCTTTTCTGGAGTCATCCTGACAGCATACACATGGAGGATGTCCGCTGGACACCTGTTGGGACAGGAAGCGGAAAGCATACAAAAGGCAACTCCCACCACTGGCTCACCAGTGTGTACCAAATAACTACAGTGACCCGGCTTTGCTTAACCAATCACTTTTAATACCGAAATCATAGTACAATACGTTACTTCACGTCGAAATTAACTGAAGGGGAGAGAAAAGCCCCTATGTTGTCAGGATGACTCCAGAAAAGGAATTAACAGGTAAACCTAATTCCTGTCTTCCCCTCGTCATCCTGACAGCATACACATGGAGGAATACCAACAACCAAGGGCTTTAGGGAGGGACCACTGCCTGCAGCACCTTCCGCCCAAAGGCCGTGTCACGGCTGGCCCCCACATCCAGGCGATAGTGTTTTACAAAGGTATGGGTACTTGACCATGTGGCGGCTCTGCAGATCTGGTCGGTTGTCGCCTGGGCTCTCTCCGCCCAGGAACAGGCGACCGCCCTAGTAGAATGGGCTCTAACTTCGCCCGGGAGTGGGATCCCTTGAGATCCGTACGCCTCTTCTATGGCCCTCCTGACCCACCGCGCTAGGGAATCCTTAGTAGCGGCCCCTCCTCTGCGTGGACCCTGAAATTAAATAAAGAGGTTGTTAGATTTCCTGAAGGTATGTGAGACCTCTAAATACTTCAGGACTGCCCGTCTCACATCTAGGTTGTGGAACCTCTGTTCCGTAGTGTTACGGGGTTCCTGGCAGAAGGAGGGAAGTACTATTCTTTGCTCTCTGTGAAAGTCTGTGAGGACTTTCGGTTGAAAGAAAGGGTCAGGCTTGAACTCTATTTTGTCCGGGCAGATGGTCATATATGGGGCTTTAATAGAGAGGGCTTGGATTTCCCCGATCCGCCTGGCGGATGTAATGGCCACTAGGAAGGCAACCTTATAGGAGAGGGTCTTAACTGAGAGTTCTTCCAGGGGCTCGAAGGGGTGTGCGCAAAGGGCCTGCAAAACAAGGTTCAGGTCCCATGGGGGCATGGTTTTCCTTATAAAGGGGTGGAGTCTGACTGCCCCTTTAAGGTATTTTTTAACTAGCCTGTGGTCGCCTAAGGGGAAGTCAAAAAAGGCTCCCAGGGCGGCCATCTGGACCTTAAGGGTACCCGGTTTTAGCCCCATGTCCAATCCATCCTGAAGGAACTCCAAAATCTTATTAATGTCGGGTTGTTGGAGGTCGTGAATACTATGCTCCAACCACCTAGAGAAGGTATCTCACACCCTGGTGTATATATTCCTGGTGGATTTTTTGAGGCTCTCACATAAGGTGGTGGTCACCCTCCCTGATAGGCCCTGGTTCAGGTATTTTACCCGCTCAGCCTCCAGGCTGCCAGTCTGAACTGTCGGACTTTTGGGCAAATCAGGGGACCCTGTTGAAGGAGGTCGTCTCTCCGCGGCAGATGTAGAGGCTCCTGTGTCGATAGAGCAGCCAGGAGCGGGAACCAAGGTCTCTTTGGCCAGAATGGGGCCACCAGGATAACAGAGCCTGGGGACCCCTGGATCTTCCTTAGAACCCGAGGGATCAGGGGGATAGGTGGGAAGGCGTATGCCAGGTCCCACTCCCACGCCTGGGATAGTGTGTCTATTCCCAGGGAGCCCCCGTCTGCCCCCCTGGAAAAAAAACTGAGACACTTACTGTTCTCCTGAGAGGCGAACAAGTCCACCTTTAGTGTCCCCCATCTTTCCGTAATTAACTGGAATGCCTCTGGATGTAGCGCCCACTCCCCAGGGTCTATCCTCCTGTGGCTGAGGTCGTCTGCCATGGAATTCTCTGGGCCCCTTACATGGTACGCTGAGACAGAAGGTCCGCTGCTCTATCCCCCCTAGCACTTTCGCCGCCAGGTCTTGTAGTCGGGGGTTCCGCGTGGATCCCTGGTGGCGAATGAGGGACACAGTTGTTATGTTATCTGAAAAGATTTTAATGGGTCTATCCCCGATCTCTGTCTCGATGCCCCGGATGGCCCTCCAGACAGCGCAAAGCTCTTTGTAATTGGAAGATTGAGTAGCTTCCTTCTGGTTCCAGCCCCCCTGGACGTAATGACGGCCTGAGTGGGCCCCCCAGCCAGTTGCGCTCACGTCAGTGAAGATGGATATTGGGGATGCAGGGTCCCAAATCGTGGCCCTGGCAAGGTTGGAGATAGACGTCCACCATCCCAAAGAGGACTTTACTTTGTGGGTAAGGATGACTTCCTGATTCAGGGAAGCTGGTGATTTATCCCAGTTGCTCAGGATGAAGTCCTGGAGAGTTCTACAATGTAACTGGGCCCACGGGACTACTCCAATGCAAGCTGTCATGAGGCCGAGAACCCTCATGCCCCTCCTAAGGGAGACTTGGGTGGCTAACGAAAGTGCCCGGCTCTCGTCTTGGATCGTTTTCTGTTTTTCTAGAGGAAGGGAAGAACACTGGAGGTGTGAGTCCAGAATGACTCCCAGGAATTGTTTCCTTTGTTCGGGCAGAAGACTGGATTTGTCGAAGTTGATGATCCAACCTAATGACTCGAACAGGCGGAGTGTAAGGTTGACCCGGCGCTGGAGTTCCGAAGCTGATCCTGCTATGAGCAGGAAATCGTCGAGGTATGGGACAATCAGCACCTTGTCCGTTCTTAGTGCCGCCACCATCTCTAACACTAGCTTGGAGAATACCCGAGGTGCGGAGGAAATCCCGAACGGCAGGCATGAAAACTGGAAATGAGAGACTGACCCTTCTATCACCAGGGCGAATCTCAGAAACTGTTGGGAATCTGAGTGTATGGGGACGTGATAGTAGGCGTCCTTTAAGTCCACCGTGGCCATGACGCTATCTGGTGCGATTAGGGGGATCGCTGACCTCACTGATTCCATTTTAAATCTTTGGTATGCTATAGATTTGTTCAGGTGTTTCGGGTTAATTATGGTTCTATAGGAACCGTTAGGTTTTTTGATGAGAAACAAGAGGGAGTAGCACCCCTTAAACAGTTCTTCTGCGGGAACCGGAGTGATGACCCCTAGGGACAACAGGTCCCGTACCCCCGACTGGAGGAGCCCGAGCCGACGCAGGTGACTGGCAGGGGGTAACCACAAACCTCCTGGGAGGAGGGCAGGAAAATTCAATTTTATAGCCCTCCGAGACTAGGCGTAAGGCCCAGGGATTGGAGGTTATTTCGCTCCATTTACTGGCGAACCCCCTAAGTCTACCTCCCACTTGCCGGATCCCGGAGGGCTGATTCTCACCCTTTCCGCCTTTGGGGTAGGACCAGCGTCCGGTTTTTCCCTTCCCCCTGTATGTTCTAGGGGGAACGAAGGGAGGAGGGTAGGAGGAGGAAGGCCGCTTGAAGGGTTTCTCTGATGGTAGTCCCTGACTCTTGTCTGATGCCTTCTCTAGGAGTGTATCCAGGGAAGGCCCGAAGATCCGGCGTCCTTGGAAGGGCAAGGAACAGAGCCTGTTCTTTGAGGCATTGTCCCCCGTCCAGGCCTTTACCCAGACGGCCCTCCTGGCTGTGTTCAAGAGCGCTGCTGAACGGGCCCCGAACCTCACTGACTCCATAGAGGCATCTGCCAGGAAGCCGGTTGCCTGTTGGAGGAGGGGAAGGCAGTTGGAGATGTCTTCCCTCGAGCCCCTTTGAGTCACCAGTGTCTGGAGTTGGTCTAACCAGACCGTCATAGATCTCGCTACAGACGTGGCCGTGATGTTGGCTTTAATGGTGAGGGCAGCAGTCTCCCAGGCCTTTTTCATTGCCGAATCCACTCTGGTATCCAGTGGAGCCCGCAATTGGGAAATGTCCTCAAAGGGGAGGGCCGCCTTCTTTGAGACCCTGGTGACCGCCAAATCCACTTTAGGGACGGTTTCCAGGAACTCAGTGTCTTCCGGGGTGAAGACCATCCGATCTTTGAACTCTTTAGACAGAAAAACTTGTGTTCTGCCTGTTTCCACTCGGTCAGGATTAGCTGTTTCAAGATGTCATTGACCGGGAATGACGGTTTGGGCTGCGGTAGGAGTCCCCGGAACAGGCTATCCTGAAAGGATGGCTGCTGCGGCGTCTCTTCCTCCACCTGCATGGTGCGTCGGACCGCGGTTAATAGTTGCCCCAGGTCCGCCGATGAGAAGAAGTACTTCCTTGCGTCCTCCATCGGCGGCATGGATTCTGAGAGGGAATCTTCTAAGAGCCCTTCCTCAGAGTCTGACTCTTCCATCCGTGACCGCCTTACCCTTTTTGTGGGGGGCGGAAAGGAAAGAGATGAGAGAGAGGCTTCAATTTCCTCACGGATCATAGATCGGATATCCGATATGCCTGAGGAGCCTTCCTCACGGACCACTTTCTCCATGCAGTCTGCGCATAAGGGCTTGGTGTGGCCCTCGTCTAGTCGCCGCAAGAAGACTGAACACTTGCGCACTCGCTTCTTGGCCTCTCTGACCTTTTGTGCTTCTCTGTCCTAAGAGACGGAGACAGCAAAAAGGGAATTTTCCAGCACCTGATATTCTTTTCTTCTCCCGGGTGCGAGACCCAAGGAGGTCTACTCACCAGCAGGCTGCTCTCCGCGTCCTCTCTGGCCGACATCTTCTTCTAAAGTGCAGACAGAAGACATGCGGGGACAATCCAGCTTTCCTTTTCCTTCTTTTTTTTTTTTTTTTTGAATTTTCAAATTTTGGCGCCCTTTTTTTGAGGCCCCGCCCCCCCGTGACGCAGCCGCGCTGACGTCATGCCGCCGCGTCAGACCCGGGGGATACCCCATACGTCGGGACACTTCTGAAGAGGACAGGCTATGTTTGGAGGCGCCGGCTCGAGCGCGGCGGTTGGACCCGCGCCGCGCGCTCTCTCCCCGCTGGCATACCTGCTTAGATGCTCTGGGTCCCCGCCTGGAGGCGCCGGCATTTCGGAGGGCGGCTTCCAAGCCTTGCAGGTACCGGAGCTGTATCTTCCAAGTGCGACAACCCCACTGGGCAGCGCACTGGGGAAGGATTTCCCCGCAGGGAACGTGGTGCTGGTTAGGTCCTGCGGGTGAGGGTCCCCACGTAGGGTCTCAACCGCGCAAGCTCTGCCAGCCCGAACAGAGAGTCGTCCCCCCACGGGCGGGCAGGCTGCATGGGAGTTTCTTTCTTCCTTTTTTTTTTTTTCTTCTCCTCCAGCATACACCTGGAGGCTTCCGCTTGGACTGTCCTGTAGGGACAGGAAGACACTGCTGAGCCGGTGGTGGGAGTTGCCTTTTGTATGTTTTCCGCTTCCTGTCCCAACAGGTGTCCAGCGGACATCCTCCATGTGTATGCTGTCAGGATGACGAGGGGAAAAATGTTTATGGGTTTCACCTGCCCTCGCGGTTGAGCAATTTTTCAGGGGTGCACTTCTACTCTTGGTACTCCAATTTTTCTGGCCCTTGCCTATACTGTTATCTAACTCATTTTTCCGGCCATCGCCTACACTCTTGGTAACCAAATTTTTTCAGGTGTTCACCTATACTCTTGGCACACCAATGTCTCAGGGGTTTGCCTACACTCTTGCTGCAGAAATGTTGCAAGGGTCTGTGTATACTTTTGCTACAGAAATGTTACTGGGGTCCGCCTATACTCTTGCTACAGAATTGTTACAGGGGTTTGCCGGTACTTTTGCTACAGAAATGTTACAGTGGTCTGCCTATCCTTTTGCTACAGATATGTTACTGGGGTCTCCCTATACGTTTGCTACAGAAATGTTACAGGGGGTCTGCCTATACTTTTGCTACAAAAAATGTTACAGGGGTCTGCCTATACTTTTGCTACAGAAATGTTACTGGGGTCTGCTATACTCTTGCTATAGAAATGTTACTGGGGTACGCCTATACCCTTGCTACAGAAATATTACAGGGGTCTGCCTATACTTTTGCTACAGAAATGTTACTGGGGTCTGCCTATACTCTTGCTATAATGAAAACAAAGGTTTGGTACCGTGTTAGCCAGTATAGCAAAATGTGATTGTACCCAGCAAGAGAAAGCACATAAGCTTGTAGATATGTTACCTTTTATTGGCTAACAAAAATACATGATGTAATAGCCAACTTGCGAACCTCTTGGGCTCTTCGTCAGGCTAAAAATGGAATATATCTGAAGAGGCATGAATATTTATACACACTTATAACATACATACTTATGACAAGGCATATATATGGATGTGATTGCTTGCATTTAAAAGGAATTCTGCAACAGCAAACAAACTTTTTTTTGTCTAGGCACTGATAGCGGTGTGAAAGTTATATGGTCCCTGAATTACTGCTGAGGGGGGGGGGGGGGGGGTCAGGCCAGGAATGCTACGAGAGGTACACAAGCATTTTTAACTAAACAGTGATACGGGAGTGAAAGTTTATAGTCCCTGAATTACTGTTGATGGGGGTCTTATCTGTGCAATAAGTGTCTCACACTTCCCATTCACACATAAATCCTGGGGAATAATTTAACCCAGTATTCAGCGTATCAAAAGTTGTTATCAATTTATATTCCCAAATTCTTCTGTGGTTTTGCGACTTGAAACCACCCTTCAATATCAAAACTCTCATATCTCCTATGTCATGTCCTTGGTTGCTCACATCGACTGACTGCGGACAGGATAAGGATCCCCAACACACAGCAGGACTATAAGATCCCAGGGACATTCACATGTTCCACGTCCAATGTTGTGTACCTGATCATGTGCAGTAAATGTCCTGTTGGGGGTCTTTATGTCAGAGAAACGGGGCAAAGACTGAAAGCAAGGATGAGATCTTATCGCCACACGATTAAACACAGAAAAAGAGAATTGCCTGTGGAAGAGCACTTTTCTAACCATGGACATAACATAGGAGATATAAGAGTTTTGATTTTGAAGGGTAGTTTCAAGTCGCAAAACCAATGAGGAATTTGGGAATATAAATTGATAACAACTTTTGACACGCTGAATACTGGGTTAAATTATTCCCCAGGATTTATGCGTGAATGGGGAGTGTGAGACATTTATTGCACAGATAAGGGGTCTGCTTATACTTTTGCTACAGAAATGTTACAGTGGTCTGCCTATACTTTTGCTACAGAAATGTAACAGGGGTCTGTCTATACTTTTGCTACAGAAATGTGGGCCAAGACCAAGGTCCTTGGCGGGGTGAAACTCTGCCGTGTTTGGGCACTTTGATTTCTTCCTGTATAATAGCATCTTTGTGCACCCACAGCATAGGCGAGCCCAAGGAACTCAAAGACTTCCTATTGCGGTGTTGAGCTATCTGACATTTACACAGAATGAAGTGTGTGGGGACCCATGAATTTCCCATAGCTTTTTAACTCACGGCAAGGTGGAGGGTCACACAAGGTGGAGGCTGGGTCCAAGCCTGACCCAGGGCCTGCTCACGTACTTCCCACACAGAGTATTGCGGGTCCTACCTCGGTCATGGTTTCTTGGCCTTATTATGCCACCCCCTCCTCCTGCTTGGGGTCTGGGGATCAGCACTGGGCAACATGGATTTTCTCTCGTATTACCACAGTTATCTGAGCCACTGGTTTGGGCAAAACAAAAGGACCATTACTTCATTAATGAAACGTTCACAGCTGCACTAGCATCGAAGTCCGCTTTATGCCCACGATTAATGAGGTTGTGAGCCAAGGCTGAGGTCTTTGGCAGGATGAAACTGCCGTGTTTGGGTGCTCTGATTTCTTTATGTTTAATACTTTCCTTGGGTTCCTTTGGCTCGCCTATGCTGTGGGTGCACAAAGACTTTCCATTGCGGTGTTTTTTTAACTGTCTGGCACAAATACACTGACTGACTAGGTTAAAAAGTGGGCCGAGGTCCTTGGCGGGGTGAAACTCTGCCATGTTTGGACACTCTGATTTTCTCATGTGTAATACCATGTTTGAATTCCTTGGGCTCGCCTATGCTGTGGGTGCACAAAGAACTCCCATTGCGTTGTTTTACCTGTCTGGCATAAATACACTTACTGATTAGGGTAGAAATGTGGGCCGGGGTCCTTGGCGAGGTGAAACTCTGCCATGTTTGGGCACTCTGATTTCTTCCAGCACCTACAGCATAGGCGAGCCCAAGGAACTCAAGGACTTCCCATTTCGGTGTTGAGCTATCTGACATCTACACAGAATGAAGTGTGTGGGGACCAATGAATTTCCCATAGCTATTTAACTCACGGCACCTTGGGTCACACAAGGTGGAGGCTGGGACCGAGCCTGACGCTGGGCCTGCTCTCATGCTTCCCACACAGAGTATTACTGAATTGTGGAGATGTGTAGAAGTGCTGGCACCTGAGTCCCCTTTATGCTCACATTTGCGGCTCCTGACAATTTTGTGACGGAGGTGGCACGGGATTGGAATGATGATCTTACATCAATGTATCATCAATTCTCACCAGCATTGTGGTCTATCGCCCACACTTTCAAAGAGGGTCGCTGTCTGGCCCTGCCAACCCTCTGCAGTGTGTGCCTCCGGCTCCTCCTCACCCAGTACGCACTTATAAATAGACATGAGGGTGGTGTGGCTATGAAGCGAGCGTGTGGCATGAGGGCAGCTGAAAGCTGCGCAGGGAAACTTTTGTGTGCGCTGTGGACGCAAGGTCGTGCAGGGGGGGGGGGGTTGGACTGCAATGCCAGCATGTAACCCAGGAGAAGAGGCAGCAGTGTCACCCACAGGCAGTGATTGTTCTTGGTTGCAGGTATGCAGGTAGTGCTTGGCTAAGATGCACCAGTGCGTGTGCCTTGCTAATGAGGGTTTGTCCCAAGTAAAGTGGTAAAGTGTTAGGGGGGTGACTGCCAGACTCTTGCCCCCATTTTGGCTTGATAGTGGGAACTGGGAGCCTCAGATGCAGCCATGCATGATGCCCCTGCCCTTTCCTACCCGTTTCTGTGGTGTTTCCATTACTTTCTGATATTTTCTGGTGTTTCACAAGTCATCAGCTATGCGGAGCATTGGTCCCATACAAAAATGCTTGAGTCCCCCATTGACTTCAATAGGGTTTGTTACTCGAAACGAGCTCTCGAGCATTACGAAAAGTTCGATTCAAGTAATGAGCACCTGAGCATTTTGGTGCTCGCTCATTGTTAAGAAAATTGTAGATCAATGTATCAGTTAATTGTTCTTTTATTGGATTGTAGACTAGAAAGATATAGCATGGTACTAGTATAAGTAGTGAAGGGGTTAAACGAAACCTTTTCTATACCATTACGGGGTAGACAGACAAGATAATAATCTCCAGACTGCCTCCCTTGCATTCCTTTTCACTGAATTCATAACGGTCTCATTGTATGTTATAGTAGCGCCTTAAGAGGTGTAACTTAGGTTAATCATTTTTGTTTTAGCCTATTATGTATTCTTATTAATCTTGGAGGTATATACTTTTGCTGTGATATCATTTATGATATATAAACTTCGAACACCTTAGAATAAATTAGAAATCACTTGATACCGCACAGGCTGGTGTAATTTGTATTTCTCCTGGGTCCAGACTTCTGCACGAGATCTGGGATCGTCTTCTCTTTGATAAACACATACATTCTCCTTACACTCATCTCTACAATTTATATATGCAACCATCAGATTTGTTATAGATCTCATAGATGCTGCTCTGAGTTATGCAGGCTTTGTTGTAGAAATCCCATTGCCCACAATGCTTCTGCCACACATGCAAAGAGCAACCAAACAACTAATGCAAAATGGAAAAATAAGATCACACTGATTTTTTTTATCACCTTGCTGAAAGGCCTCACCCGCACAGCCACTTTTACGCTTTCACAGTTTGGCATACGTCAGAAAGAGTCAATGACTAACACTCCAATGAGTAAAACTATAAGGGCTCAGTTACACGGGCGTTTTTAAGCTTGTATATACGCGCATAAAAACATCCGTGCTGCATTCGTCATTAAAAAAAAAATCGCACCAACAAAGAATAGAACATATGGGTGGCAATGGACATGGTCGCGGGTTTTTTTTATGCACGTATATATGTGCGTAAAAACACTCATGAGCCCTCAGAGGTAAAGAAGGGCTGTGAACACTGCAGCGAGCGCTGTTGCTGATCTTCTCTAAGACTCCTACTGAATTATTTAGTTATGACTTCAGTGGAATCACATTTACCGTATATACCGGCGTATAAGGCGACGGGGCGTATAAGACGACCCCCCAACTGTCACCTTATACGCCGGTATACAGTGGAGAAAAAAAAAAAAAATTCATTACTCACCTCCCCCGGCGTTCTGTCGCGCTCCAGCAGGATGTCGCTCGCTCCGGCAGGCTGTCGCTCGCTCCTCGTCCCCGGCGCAGCATAGCTTTCTGAATGCGGGGCTTGAAATCCCCGCTTCCAGAAAGCTAATACACACGCCGGCAGCCATGACATCATTGAATGGCTGTGATTGGCTAAAGCACACGTGGCTTCAGCCAATCACACTATTCAATGACATCATTGAATGGGTGTGATTGCTAACACGTGCGCCTTCAGCCAATCACAGCCATTCAATGCTGTCATGGCTGCCGGCGTGTGTACTAGCTTTCTGGAAGCGGGGATTTCAAGCCCCGCATTCAGAAAGCTATGCTGCGCCGGGGACGAGGAGCGAGCGACAGCCTGCCGGAGCGAGCGACATCCTGCCGGAGCGCGACAGAGCGCCGTGGGAGGTGAGTAATAAATTTTTTTTTTTTTACACTTTTTTTTTTTTGTATTACCGGCGCATAAGACGACCCCCGACTGCAGAGCAGATTTTTCGGGGTTCAAAAGTCGTCTTATACGCCGGTATATACGGTACCTCTCATGCTGCAGTATTTTATGTTCTCTAGTAGAGATGAGCGAGCATACTCGCTAAGGACAATTACTCGATCGAGCATTGTTCTTAGCGAGTACCTGCCCGCTCGGAAGAAAAGGTTCGGCTGCCGGTACGGGTGAGAGGTGAGTTGCGGCAGTAAGCAGGGGGAAATGGGGGGGGGGGAGAGAGGGAGAGAGAGATCTCCCCTCCTTTGCTCCCCACTCTCCCCCGCCGCTCCCTGCCCACCGCCGGCAGCCGAATCTTTTTTTCCGAGCGGGCAGGTACTCGCTAAGGGCAATGCTCGATCGAGTAATTGCCCTTAGCGAGTATGCTCGCTCATCTCTATTCTTTAAACATGTGACCTACTTATTTTTGCTTACTCTACCATAGGGAATGCTTTCCTGAAATCATTGGATTTTAACCCCTTGTAGTGAATGGCCTATTTTTTTTGCATTAACGACCAAGTGACTTTCATTGTCACATTGTTGCAAGAGCCATAACTCCCTGAAATCACTGTATGAGACGAATTGCATTTTTTAATGGCACGACTCTGGGGTGCATATAATGTGTTGGAGATGTTACAGGCGGCACTCTGTTGTACGTATAATGCGTTGGACATAGTACTGGCCACACTCTGGGATCTATATAATGTCTAGGAGATGTTACTGGCTACACTTTGGTGTACATATAATGTATTGTAAAACCTGTATTACAGATTTTTTAAGGGGATAGAAAAAGCATCCAGAAATTCCACCAATGTTTGGGGGTTTTGTTTTCACACCGCTCACCATTCGGTAAAAATAACCTGATAACTCCGCATGATTACTGTAATAACCAGATTACATTTTTAGTGTGAACAAATTAAAAACATTCACTACAGTTGTGAAGAAAAATCATTGAATCTGCATCACCGCATCCTGACACCTGTGACCTTCTTATTTTACCGGCAGTGCACATCTGTGGGGTCTTTCTTTTTTTTTTTGCGAGTAGATTTGTAGTTTTTATTGGTTCCATTCTGAAGTACATGTGACTTTTGGATTGCTTTTATTACCTTTTTCGGGAGGTGAAAAAAGAAAAATAGCAATTTAAAAATATATATTTTTAGAGCATTTAAGAAGCGAGATAAATAAAATATTTTCATTGCTTGGGTTGCTAATGAAAGCAATAATACATTCATGTTTTTTTTGTTTTTTTTTAAATCTTGGTACTAATCCATTTAAAAAAGGTTTTTGTGGGGGAAATTTGTATTTTTTTTAAACTCACTTTTTTTTTCATACTAAACTTTATTGAACTATTTTTGATACTGTTTTGAGTCCCTCAAGGGACAAAATTTACTAGAATAGTACACTGCATTATTTCTGAAATGTATTCTACTAGGCCTATGGCAGCAGCCTATTAGACCCTGTGGGGTCTAATAGACTGAATTACACGGCAGACAGGGAGGCCTTTGTCAGATTTCCAGCTGCCATGCGAGCCCATTGGTACCTTATGATTGCACTGCAGGGTGATGATGGGTTGGTTCCTTTCCCTGTCATCTGCTTACATGCTGCAGTTGCTATTGAATGTGACATGTAAGGGGTTAAAATGCCGGGATCTGAAGTTTCTCCTCTCTTGGCAGATAGAACAGGAGCTTGTCACTACCTTAAGAAGATGTATGTGCAGGCAATTGGTGAGGTCCGTAAAAAAGCATGTTGATGGCTGAGGTATATTTGTGTGGAAGTTTTAACAATTTGCAATTATTTGTGGATGTTTTTTATGGTGTACAATTAAGGAATTTTCAAATTCTATCCGTTCAGTTGTGTCCAACACTTAGATACTCTGAAAGCAGTTGTAAAAACATGGAGAGGACTGGCCTACAATTGCCTGATGTCCATTCCCGTGTCTTTCTTGATGGACATCAGTTAAGCCAATGTCGCTTTTGTCTTCCCTGTTTTTTTCTATGACTGACCCTTCTAAGTATATATTTTTTTCAGTGAATTCGCCTCCATCATGCCTCTGTCTCGTGATCTTGCCTCCTAGGTTCACCTCAGGTTGATACAGTCTAGAACTAGCTGTCCAGGGGGTTCCTAGATGTTTTCTTCAACACCACAGCTTGAAACCGTCAATTTTTCTACTATCCTCACAGCCATATATTGCAATCGGGAAGATGATGGCTATGATTAACCTTTGTTTCATGGCGACGGGAACATCATAACACTTCCATATTGGGCCCATGCTCACCATGGCTGTATGCCTCAGTGCTAATCTACACTTTATCTCACCTGTCGAGCTGCCACTGTGATCGATGAGGGACCCAAGGTTAAGGTACTCTTCCTTAGTCAGACCTCATCTGGAATACTGTGTCCAGTTCTGGGCACCCCACTTTAAAAAAAGACATAGACAAACTGGAGCAAGTTCAGAGAAGAGTTATCAAGATGGTGAGCGGTCTGCAAATCATGTCCTATCAGGAACGGTTAAAGGATCTGGGAATGTTTAGCTTGCAAAAAAGAAGGCTGAGAGGAGACTTAAATATTTCCTTGAGGAGACTCAAATATCTGAAGGGTTGTCACAGTGCAGAGAGATCAGCCCAATTCTCATTTGCACAAGGTAAGACAAGAAGCAATGCGATGAAACTGAAAGGGAGGAGACACAAATTAGATATTAGAGAAAACTTTCTGACAGTGAGGGTGATCAATGAGTGGAACGGGTTACCATGGGAAGTTGTGAGTTCTCGTTCAATGAAAGTGTTCAAACAAAGGCTGGACAAATATCTGTCTGGGATAATTTATTGAATCCTGCACTGAGCAGGGGGTTGGACCCAATGACCCTGGAGGTCACTTCCAACACTACCATTTTATTCTATGATTTTATGAGTCACGGTAAAGACCTACAGGTGGGAGAAAAAAGACAGTTTACCATAGCCACTGGGCATGAAGGTACCAGGGTGGTTGGGTAAGCCTGCCAACTCCCTATATAAACCTCCCCCCAAAATACTAGAGCTTCCCTTTAATACACTTTCACCTTATGTGGGCTGCTGGTGCCCAAAGCTACAGCCGCAATCAAATGTCTCCAAATTCCATCAGATTTTATAAGAAAAACTCTCACATATTAGCAACTCTAACTGCATCTATGCAAGAGAAATAAGATCTTGCCAAGAGGTTAAAGCTCGAGCTGTGGACTTAGTCAGCCCTCAGTGTGTGTTTTCTGCCTAAAACATACTTTTTCACACATCTTGCATCTCTGCCCCAAACACATGAGCATCATGTAAAAACATGCTTTTAGCTTCATTTCTAGCTTTAAACAGCCCTCAGTGTGTGTTTTCCACCTAAAACATACTTTCTCATACATCATGCATCTCTGCACCAAACACATGAGCATTATGTAGAAACATGCTTTTAGCTTCATTTCTAGCCTTAAACAGCCCTCAGTGTGTTTTCTGCCTAAAACATACTTTTTCAAACATCTTGAATCTCTGCACCAAACACACGAGCATCATGTAGAAACATGCTTTTAGCTTCATTTCTAGCCTTAAACAGCCTCCAGTGTGTGTTTTCTGCCTAAAGCATACTTTTTCCACACATCTTTAGAGATGAGCGAGCACCAAAATGCTCGGGTGCTGGTTACTGGAGTCAAACTTTTCATAATGCTCGAGAGCTCGTTTGAGTAACACACCCCATTGAAGCATTTTTCAAAGTGACTGATGCTTCACATGCGGGAGGTTGTGTGAATCACCTGAAAACATCAGAAAGTGGGGGGCGGAGCCTGACTGCGGAGCGTAATGGCCGCTTGAGACCGGAGCTCCCTCAACACGGCACCCGCAGGAGACCCTCAGCACCGCTAACAGCAGCAAAATGCCCAAACTGCTAAAGGACAAGGGAGGAGAACATACCAGCACGCCTAGGACATCTAAAAACCAGACGGGGATGCAGCGCTTTCTGAAAGAACGGAGCTCCCGCTCTCCTCACTCATCCAACAAGATGGCGCCGGCCTCGGAGGCTGCTTCTGCTTACAGTAAGGAGGGGGAGGGAGAACTATCCCCTGATGAGGAGAACTCAGGAACTGTATCCCGGGGGTTTATGAAAGAGCTGATAACAAAAGCTCTGCGCCCCCTTATCAGTGAGCTGACAGAGATAAAAGAAGATATAAGGCAGATGGGCAGCAGAGTTGAAGAGTTAGAGTCTGCCTCTGCATCAGTAACATCTCATGCCCTGGCCATGGCTAAAGTATTAAAGGAGCAGCATGACAACTTAAATAAAGCCCTCATTTTCCAGGAGGATCTGGAGAACCGTAATCGGAGGTGTAATGTACGCTTTAAAGGCATACCCGAATCCTGGGCAGCGGAGGCCCTGTCTAAAGTTGCCATAGAAATATTTGGTCAGCTTCTTGGGCAGGATAGAGCAGCGACAATCCCTGTGGAATGCATCCATCGCGCTCTTAGACCCCTCCCCCCTCCAACAGAGCCCCCCAGAGATGTTATCTGCAGGCTCCTCACTTTCCAAGACACGTCTGCTGTCCTGAAAGCTACCAGACAACATAAAGATTTAACATATGGGGACTCTCCGATTTCAAATTTTCCAGGATCTTTCCCCTGCTACCCTAACAAAGAGACGAATTATGCAACCCCTGTTGGAGGCCCTCAGAGCAAGAGACATTCGCTACGCGTGACTCTTTCCCTTCGGCATCAACATCTCTTACAAGGGCCGCAGATTACTGATTCGTACCCCAGACGATCTCAGCAGTTCCTGGGAACACCTGGAGATGGACCCGATAGACTTACCAAATTGGCTACCCCTTCCGGAGTTCCCTAAGCTCCCTCATTTAGCCCATCCGCAATCTTGGCAAGTAGCGAGCAATCTCAAATCGCCCAGAAGTAGAAAGAAGAAAGCTAAAGATCTTCCTACCGCCCCCGACGGCTGAAGAAAGGGGAGGCATTCAGTCTCTCCAATTTGTCATCCATCTGACACCCCGTCGGCCCCTTTACCCTCCTGTTTTGGCTACTTCTGTTTTTCTACCTCTGACGTCTACGAACACTTTGAGAAGCATAGCCATGTTGGACATGTCTCCTCCTAAATGTGGTATTAGGCCACTGGTACTTTGAACGTAATGTTATTGCTGTTGCTGTTCTAAACAAGTTATTGCATTAATGCAGTTTTTTTTTCTCCTCCTTAGCAGCGGATAGTTAGCTACAGCATCCACTCTTTAAATCTGGGTTCCTGTGGGCGCCTGCCTGATCAGGCTGCTATTGACGTAGTTGGTGGACCTTCCTATAAGGCCCGGACAACTCGCCCTCACCCCCAGCAAGGTCCGCACTTTTAGGACCTGCTGATCTAAATTTTCCAATCCAGTGTTGCAGTTTGCAACATAATTATCTGTACCCATTCTTCCCTCTTGTGTCTACCCTTTGCCTCCTCCTTCAATCCTCTGCACACCTCCCCCCCACCTCCCTACTCTTGCGCCTGCCCAGGAGACGCCGTTTTGGACTTGGTGGATAAAGCCTTCATTTACATAACTTTGTTCCCTTTTCTCTTTCCTTAGCAGGGACACCGCCGACCCGCTCCACATCCCCGGGATGGCGAAACCTCTTCAGTTCACCACCTTTAACGTAAACGGACTGAATTCTCCAAACAAAAGGCACCACGTGGCCCTGCTCCTGAGAAGGTATGGATCTGGGGTAGTGTTTCTGCAGGAGACCCATTTTAAGGGGGACAGATGCCTATCCCTACCGGGGGGTCAGTTCCCGGTGGCGTTTCATAGCTCCTCCACCTCCAAAGGAGTGTCAACTTTAATACATAAATCCCTTAATTTTAACTGTGAGGCTTGCTATGCAGATGAGGAAGGCAGGGTTCTCTTCCTGAGAGTATGCCTTAACGATAATAAAATAACCCTCGCTAACCTTTACGCTCCTAATAAAGACCAAATAGAATGGCTTATGAGACAGTTAGAGACACTCAAGCACTTCGCCAGCGGTCAGATCATCTTGGGGGTGGGATTTTAATCTCGTCCTTTCTCCCTGTCTGGACTCATCGTCCGGGAAATCCCAGCTATCGCAAAGAAAATTAAGTAAACTCGTCTGATCCCTCGCCCAACTTGATATACTCGATGCCTGGAGATGCTTCAACCCGTCCTCTAAGAACTACACATTTTTCTCACAGGTCGACTCCTCCTTCCAGCGCTTAGACTACGTTTTTGTCTCCTCTTCCCTTTTGCAACGCACAAAAAAAGCCTTAATTGATACCATTGCCATATCGGACCACGCCCCAGTCCACCTGATTCTCCATCTTCCAGACTCCCTTCCTCGAGAATGGAGATGGAGACTCAACCCCTCTCTCCTTGATTCAGTAGAAGACAGATCCAAGCTAAGCAAAGCCTGGGAAGAATTGTTCCAACTCAACACATCAGAAGATTTGTCAGTCCCGATAATATGGGAGGCCCATAAGGCCTTTATGAGAGGACTTTTGATTGCAGCTGGCTCCAGAGCAAAGAAGAGGCAACAAAAAGACATAGATGATAAACTTATTCAAATCGCCAAGCTGGAGCGCCTGACTAAACTCTCACAGAGTAAAGCCGCCACAGAGAGACTCACTTCTTTCCGAACAGAACTTAAGCTTCTTCTGGAAGCTAAGTTTAATAGAGATGAGCGAGCACCAAAATGCTCGGGTGCTCGTTACTCGGGACGAAATTATCGCGATACTCGAGGGTTCGTTTTGAGTAACGAACCCCATTGAAGTCAATGGGCAACCCGAGCATTTTTGTATTTCGCCGATGCTCGCTAAGGTTTTCATGTGTGAAAATCTGGGCAATTCAAGAAAGTGATGGGAACGACACAGCAACGGATAGGGCAGGCGAGGGGCTACATGTAGGGCTGCATCTCAAGTTCACAGGTCCCACTATTAAGCCACAATACCGGCAAGAGTGGGCCCCCCCCCTCCCAACAACTTTTACTTCTGAAAAGCCCTAATTAGCAATGGATACCTTAGCTAAGTACCACACTACCTCCAACAAAGCACAATCACTGCCTGCATGACACTCCGCTGCCACTTCTCCTGGGTTACATGCTGCCCAACCCCCCCCCCCCCCCCCCCCGCACAACCCAGTGTCCACAGCGCACACAAAAGTGTCCCTGCGCAGCCTTCAGCTGCCCTCATGCCACACCACCCTCATGTCTATTTATAAGTGCGTCTGCCATGACAAGGAACCGCAGGCACACACTGCAGAGGGTTGGCACGGCTAGGCAGCGACCCTCTTTAAAAGGGGCGGGGCGATAGCCCACAATGCTGTACAGAAGCAATGAGAAATATAATCCTGTGCCACCGCCATCAGGAGCTGCACACGTGGGCATAGCAATGGGGAACCTATGTGCCACACACTATTCATTCTGTCAAGGTGTCTGCATGCCCCAGTCAGACCGCGGTTTTTAATTCATAGACACAGGCAGGTACAACTCCCTATTGTGAAGTCCCTGTGGACCGACAGCATGGGTGGCTCCCTGGAACCCACCGGCGGTACATAAAAATATCCCATTGCATTGCCCAACACAGCTGAGGTAGTAATGTTGTGCTTAATGCAGGTGGGCTTCGGCCCACACTGCATGCCCCAGTCTGACTGGGGTTCTTTAGAAGTGGAAACAGATGCATTTATAATTCTCTGTGGACCCACAGCATGGGTGGGTGCCAGGAAGCCACCGGCGGTACATAAAAATATCCCATTGCATTGCCCAACACAGCTGAGGTAGTAATGTTGTGCTTAATGCAGGTGGGCTTCGGCCCACACTGCATGCCCCAGTCTGACTGGGGTCCTTTAGAAGTGGAAACAGATGCATTTAGAATTCTCTGTGGACCCACAGCATGGGTGGGTGCCAGGAAGCCACCGGCGGTACATAAAAATATCCCATTGCATTGCCCAACACAGCGGATGTAACGTCAGCTGTAATGCAGGTGGGCTAAAAATTAATTTGATTACACTGTAGGCGAGGGCCCACAAAAATTGCTGTATCAACAGTACTAATGTACATCCGAAAAATTGGCCATGGCCAACCAAGAGGGCATGTGAAACCCATTAATCGCTTTGGTTAATGTGGCTTAAGTGGTAACTAGGCCTGGAGGCAGCCCAGTTTAACGAAAAATTGGTTCAAGTTAAAGTTTCAACGCTTTTAAGAGCATTGAAACGTATAAAAAATTTTAAGAAAAATTATATGAGTGAGCCTTGTGGCCCTAAGAAAAATTGCCCGTTCAGCGTGATTACGTGAGGTTTCAGGAGGTGGAGCAGGAGGAGGAGGAGGAGGAATATTATACACAGATTGATGAAGCAGAAATGTCCCCGTTTTGGATGGTGAGAGAGAACGATGCTTCCATCCGCGGGTGCAGCCTACGTATTGCTTAGGTATCGCTGCTGTCCGCTGGTGGAGAAGAGAAGTCTGGGGAAATCCAGGCTTTGTTCATCTTGATGAGTGTAAGCCTGTCGGCACTGTCGGTTGAAAGGCGGGTACGCTTATCTGTGATGATTCCCCCAGCCGCACTAAACACCCTCTCTGACAGGACGCTAGCCGCAGGACAAGCAAGCACCTCCAGGGCATACAGCGCGAGTTCAGGCCACGTGTCCAGCTTCGACACCCAGTAGTTGTAGGTGGCAGAGGCGTCAGGGAGGACGGTCGTGCGATCGGCTACGTACTCCCTCACCATCCTTTTACAGTGCTCCCGCCGACTCAGCCTTGACTGGGGATCGGTGACACAGTCTTGCTGGGGAGCCATAAAGCTGTCCAGGGCCTTAAAGACTGTTGTATTGCCTGTGCTGTACATGCTGCTCGATCTCCGCACCTCCCCTGCTACCTGGCCCTCGGAAGTGCGCCTTCTGCCACTAGCGCTGTCGGATGGGAATTTTACCATCAGCTTGTCCGCCAGGGTCCTGTGGTATAGCAACACTCTCGAACCCCTTTCCTCTTCGGGAATGAGAGTGGAAAGGTTCTCCTTATACCGTGGGTCGAGCAGTGTGTACACCCAGTAATCAGTAGTGGCCAGAATGCGTGCAACGCGAGGGTCACGAGAAAGGCATCCTAACATGAAGTCAGCCATGTGTGCCAGGGTACCTGTACGCAACACATGGCTGTCTTCACTAGGAAGATCACTTTCAGGATCCTCCTCCTCCTCCTCCTCCTCCTCCTCAGGCCATACACGCTGAAAGGATGACAGGCAAGCAGCATGGGTACCGTCAGCAGTGGGCCAAGCTGTCTCTTCCCCCTCCTCCTCATCCTCCTCATGCTCCTCCTCCTCCTCCTGAATGCGCTGAGATATAGACAGGAGGGTGCTCTGACTATCCAGCGACATACTGTCTTCCCCCGGCTCTGTTTCCGAGCGCAAAGCGTCTGCCTTTATGCTTTGCAGGGAACTTCTCAAGATGCATAGCAAAGGAATGGTGACGCTAATGATTGCAGCATCGCCGCTCACCACCTGGGTAGACTGCTCAAAGTTTCGAAGGACCAGGCAGATGTCTGCCAACCAGGCCCACTCTTCTGAAAATAATTGAGGAGGCTGACTCCCACTGCGCCGCCCATGTTGGAGTTGGTATTCCACTATAGCTCTACGCTGCTCATAGAGCCTGGCCAACATGTGGAGCGTAGAGTTCCACCGTGTGGGCACGTCGCACAGCAGTCGGTGCACTGGCAGATTAAACCGATGTTGCAGGGTCCGCAGGGTGGCAGCGTCCGTGTGGGACTTGCGGAAATGTGCGCAGAGCCGGCGCACCCTTCCGAGCAGGTCTGACAAGCGTGGGTAGCTTTTCAGAAAGCGCTGAACCACCAAATTAAAGACGTGGGCCAGGCATGGCACGTGCGTGAGGCTGCCGAGCTGCAGAGCCGCCACCAGGTTACGGCCGTTGTCACACACGACCATGCCCGGTTGGAGGCTCAGCGGCGAAAGCCAGCGGTCGGTCTGCTCTGTCAGACCCTGCAGCACTTCGTGGGCCGTGTGCCTCTTATCTCCTAAGCTGAGTAGTTTCAGCACGGCCTGCTGACGCTTGCCCACCACTGTGCTGCCACGACGCACGACACTGACTGCTGGCGACGCGCTGCTGCTGCTGACACATCTTGATTGCGAGACAGAGGTTGCGTTGGAGGAGGAGGGTGGTTTAGTGGAGGAAGCATATACCGCCGCAGATACCACCACCGAGCTGGGGCCCGCAATTCTGGGGGTGGGTAGGACGTGAGTGGTCCCAGGCTCTGACTCTGTCCCAGCCTCCACTAAATTCACCCAATGTGCCGTCAGGGAGATGTAGTGGCCCTGCCCGCCTGTGCTAGTCCACGTGTCCGTTCTTAAGTGGACCTTGGCAGTAACCGCGTTGGTGAGGGCGCGTACAATGTTGCGGGAGACGTGGTCGTGCAGGGCTGGGACGGCACATCGAGAAAAGTAGTGGCGACTGGGAACTGAGTAGCGCGGGGCCGCCGCCGCCATCATACTTTTGAATGACTCCGTTTCCACAACCCTATACGGCAGCATCTCAAGGCTGATAAATTTGGCTATGTGGACGGTTAACGCTTGAGCGTGCGGGTGCGTGGCGGCGTACTTGCGCTTGCGCTCAAACACTTGCGCTAGCGACGGCTGGACGGTGCGGTGCGAGACATTGCTGGATTGGGCCGAGGACAGCGGAGGTGAGGGTGTGGGTGCAGGCCAGGAGACGGTAGTGCCTGTGTCCTCAGAGCGGGGTTGGATCTCAGTGGCAGGTTGGGGCACAGGGGGAGAGGCAGCGGTGCAAACCGGAGGCGGTGAACGGCCTTCGTCCCACCTTGTGGGGTGCTTGGCCATCATATGTCTGCGCATGCTGGTGGTGGTGAGGCTGTTGGTGGTGGCTCCCCGGCTGATCTTGGCGCGACAAAGGTTGCACACCACTGTTCGTCGGTCGTCAGGCGTCTCTGTGAAAAACTGCCAGACCTTAGAGCACCTTGGCCTCTGCAGGGTGGCGTGGCGCGAGGGTGCGCTTTGGGAAACAGTTGGTGGATTATTCGGTCTGGCCCTGCCTCTACCCCTGGACACCACACTGCCTCTTGCAACCTGCCCTGCTGCTGCCCTTGCCCCCCCCCCTCTGAAGACCTGTCCTGAGTAGGCGTTGCAAACCAGGTGGGGTCAGTCACCTCATCGTCCTGCTGCTCTTCCTCCGAATCCTCTGTGCGCTCCTCCCTCGGACTTACTGCCCTTACTACTACCTCACCGATAGACAACTGTGTCTCATCGTCATCGTTCTCATCACCCACTGAAAGGTCTTGAGACAGTTGCCGGAAGTCCCCAGCCTCATCCCCCGGACCCCGGGAACTTTCCAATGGTTGGGCATCAGTGACGATAAACTCCTCTGGTGGGAGAGGAACCACTGCTGCCCAATCTGAGCAGGGGCCCGAGAACAGTTCCTGGGAGTGTTCCCGCTCCTGAGCATGTGTCATTGTAGTGGAGTGAGGAGGCTGGGAGGAAGGAGGAGCAGCAGACAGAGGATTCGAATTTGCAGCAGTGGACGGCGCAGAACTGTGGGTGGACGATAGGTTGCTCGAAGCACTTTCTGCCATCCACGACAGGACCTGCTCACACTGCTAATTTTCTAATAAAGGTCTCCCGCGTGGACCCATTAATTGTGCGATGAATGTGGGGACGCCAGGAACGTGCCTCTCTCGTAATCGCGCAGCAGTCGGCTGCGATACACCTGGATCAGGAGTTCGGCCTGTACCCACACCCTCACTTGGCCCTCCGCGTCCTCGGCCGCGTCCACGTCCTCTAGGCCTACCCCTGCCCCTCAGCATGCTGTATTACCAGTGATTTGATTTCCCAGGCAGGAAAGAAATTGGCGCAAGCCTGCTGTTAAACGTAGCTGGCTGCGTATGATTTCTGTTTACGTTCTGCACCCACCACACACGTACCCAGAACGCTGAGGACTGTCAAAGGCAGGCCAAATAGAATGTTTCCCTTTTTTTTGTTAAAGAAAAGGCCCATTGCGTATATTCAATCAATAATATATGTCTTCTGGCCCTGCAAATGTGTCACAGAACTGCAGGGTTGCAGAGTTATTAACTACAGCAGAGCGGTGATTTTTCCCAGGCAGGAAAGAAATTGGCGCAAGCCTGCTGTTAAACGTAGCTGGCTGCGTATGATTTCTGTTTACGTTCTGCACCCACCACACACGTACCCAGAACGCTGAGGACTGTCAGAGGCAGGCCAAATAGAATGTTTCCCTTTTTTGGTTAAAGAAAAGGCCCACTGACTATATTCAATCAATAATATATGTCTTCTGGCCTTGCAAATGTGTCACAGAACTGCAGGGTTGCAGAGTTATTAACTACAGCAGAGCTGTGATTTTTCCCAGGCAGGAAAGAAATTGGCGCAAGCCTGCTGTTAAACGTAGCTGGCTGCGTATGATTTCTGTTTACGTTCTGCACCCACCACACACGTACCCAGAACGCTGAGGACTGTCAGAGGCAGGCCAAATAGAATGTTTCCCTTTTTTGGTTAAAGAAAAGGCCACTGCGTATATTCAATCAATAATATATGTCTTTTGGCTCTGCAAATGTGTCACAGAACTGCAGGGTTGCAGAGTTATTAACTACAGCAGAGCGGTGATTTTTCCCAGGCAGGAAAGAAATTGGCGCAAGCCTGCTGTTAAACGTAGCTGGCTGCGTATGATTTCTGTTTACGTTCTGCACCCACCACAGACGTACCCAGAACGCTGAGGACTGTCAGAGGCAGGCCAAATAGAATGTTTCCCTTTTTTGGTTAAAGAAAAGGCCCACTGACTATATTCAATCAATAATATATGTCTTCTGGCCCTGCAAATGTGTCACAGAACTGCAGGGTTGCAGAGTTATTAACTACAGCAGAGCGGTGATTTTTCCCAGGCAGGAAAGAAATTGGCGCAAGCCTGCTGTTAAACGTAGCTGGCTGCGTATGATTTCTGTTTACGTTCTGCACCCACCACACACGTACCCAGAACGCTGAGGACTGTCAGAGGCAGGCCAAATAGAATGTTTCCCTTTTTTTGGTAAAGAAAAGACCCACTGACTATATTCAATCAATAATATATGTCTTCTGGCCCTGCCTACACAATTCTGTCCCTGTAGTATTACTGCAGGGCGCAATGCTCTGCACAGCCGATTTTGAAAAAAAAAAAAAAGGGCAACACTGCTAACAGCAGCCTCCACACGGATAGATGTGGCCCTAAGAAGGACCGTTGGGGTTCTTGAAGCCTACACTCACTACTAACATTCTCCCTACAGCAGCTCCGGCACCAGCAGCACTGTCCCTCAGCTAACTCACAAGGCATCTGAGGCGAGCCGCGGGAGGGGCCGACTTTTATACTCGGGTGACATCTGATCTCCTCAGCCACTCACAGCAGGGGGGTGGTATAGGGCTTGAACGTCACAGGGGGAAGTTGTAATGCCTTCCCTGTCTTTCAATTGGCCAGAAAAGCGCGCTAACGTCTCAGAGAGGAAACTGAAAGTAACCCGAACATCGCGTGATACTCGTTAAGAGTAATGAGCATCCCGAACACGCTAATATTCACCCGACCATCAAGCTCGGACGAGTACGTTCGCTCATCTCTAAAGTTTAACAAAAAATACTTATATCTTAAACATATCTCTTACGCCCAAGGAAACAAGGGTAGCAAATTTACATCGTCCCCGATTAAAAAAGCTCAAACAAGAAATCTCATAAAGGCCATCAAATCTCCTACGGGCCATAGAGTCACTTCTACTCCTGAGATAGCTAAAGAATTTCAAACTTTCTACTCCCGTCTTTATAACCTCAGAGACCCACTCACCCCTGAAAACAGTGCTAGTATAAAAAAACAAATTGACCACTTTCTCAAAGACCTAAACCTCCCCCAAATTCAAGAGGAAGATACCGTACCCTTCTTGTCTCCGATCACTCCACAAGAGGTAGAGGACCTCCTAAACTCATCTCCCCCTGGCAAGAGCCCCGGTCCAGATGGCCTTCCCCTTGTGTATTATAAGGCTTTAAATACCTCTCTTATCCCAAGATTAACCGAGCTTTATAATTCGCTCTTGAGGGGGACCCCCCTGCCTAGACAAGCGCAAGAAGCGCACATTACCCTTGTGCATAAAGAAAATAAGGATCCCGAATCCTGTGGGAGTTACCGCCCCATCTCCCTGATTAATTTCGACATGAAATTATGGGCCAAAATCTTAACAAAACGCTTAGAGAAACATGTCACTAATTTGGTCAACCCAGAGCAAACGGGCTTTGTGCGGGGTAGGGAGGGGAGAGACAATTGCTTAAGACTCCTATATGCGGCTAGGTTCTCCCAAAAGCACAATATACCACTCGCCTTAGTAGGTACAGATGCCGAAAAGGCGTTTGATCGGGTGAATTGGCTATATATGGAACAAGTCCTGTTGCATTTCAACATTCCCCCCAAATTCGTGTCGGCGATTCTCTCTCTCTACGCTATGCCCCATGCAAGGCTCAAGATCAATAACTCTCTCTCCCCACCATTTGATATAAAGAACGGCACTAGGCAGGGGTGTCCCCTTTCTCCCACGCTCTTTATACTGGCTTTGGAGCCATTCCTCCAAAAGATCAGATTAGATCTAGAGATGAGCGAACACCAAAATGTTCGGGTGTTCGTTATTCGGAACGAACTTCCCGTGATGCTCGAGGGTTCGTTTCGAACAACGAACCCCATTGAAGTCAATGGGCGACCAGAACATTTTTGTATTTCGCCGATGCTCGCTAAGGTTTTCATGTGTGAAAATCTGGGCAATTCAGGAAAGTGATGGGAATGACACAGTGACGGATAGGGCAGGCGAGGGGCTACGTGTTGGGCTGCATCTCAAGTTCACAGGTCCCACTATTAAGCCACAATACCGGCAAGAGTGGGCCCCCCCCCCCTCCCAACAACTTTTACTTCTGAAAAGCCCTCATTAGCATGGCATACCTTTGCTAAGCACCACACTACCTCCAACAAAGCACAATCACTGCCTGCATGACACTCCACTGACACTTCTCCTGGGTTACATGCTGCCCAACCGCCCCCCCTCCCCCCCCCCACAGCGCACACCAAAGTGTCCCTGGGCAGCCTTCAGCTGCCCTCATGCCACACCACGCTCATGTCTATTTAGAATTGCGTCTGCCATGACGAGGGACCGCAGGCACACACTGCAGAGGTTGGCACGGCTAGGCAGCGACCCTCTTTAAAAGTGGCGGAGCGATAGCCCACAATGCTGTACAGAAGCAATGAGAAATAGAATCCTGTGCCACCGCCATCAGGAGCTGCACACGTGGGCATAGCAATGGGGAACCTATGTGCCACACACTATTCATTCTGTCAAGGTGTCTGCATGCCCCAGTCAGACCGGGCTTTTTAATTCATAGACACAGGCAGGTACAACTCCCTATTGTGAAGTCCCTGTCGACCCACAGCATGGGTGGCTCCCTGGAACCCACCGGCGGTACACAGAAATATCCCATTGCATTGCCCAACACAGCTGAGGTAGTAATGTCGTGCTTAATGCAGGTGGGCTTCGGCCCACACTGCATGCCCCAGTCTGACTGGGGTTCTTTATAAGTGTACAGATGTAGTAAAAACTCCGTGTGCACCTACAGCATGGGTGGGTGCCAGGAAGCCACCGGCGGTACATAGAAATATCCCATTGCATTGCCCAACACAGCTGAGGTAGTAATGTTGTGCTTAACCCTTTCCAATCCAATTTGTATATGGTTTTCCTAGGGGGCTTACTCTTTTTCTGCTGTTATACAACAGCGCTATATGCTGGCTAAAGCCAGTACTGCATGAGCTGACACGTAGGATAGGCTCCGACAGCAGAGAGGCTGGCAATATACAGTAAGAGAACCCCGACGGACGTCTACCAACAACGGAGCTGTACAGCCTTAAACCCTAATGTCTTCACAGGTCACACAGTGGACTGGAAAGGGTTAATGCAGGTGGGTTTCGGCCCACACTGCATGCCCCAGTCAGACTGGGGTTCTTTACAAGTGGACACATGTAGGTTAAACTCCCTGTGGACCCACTGCCTGGGTGGGTGCCAGGAAGCCACCGGCGGTACATAGAAATATCCCATTGCATTGCCCAACACAGCTGAGGTAGTAATGTCGTGCGTAATACAGGTGGGCTTCGGCCCACACTGCATGCCCCAGTCAGACGGGTTCTTTAGAAGTGTACAGATGTATTAAAAACTCAGTGTGCACCTACAGCATGGGTGGCTCCCTGGAACCCACCGGCGGTACACAAAAATATCCCATTGCATTGCCCAACACAGCTGAGGTAGTAATGTCGTGCTTAATGCAGGTGGGCTTCGGCCCACACTGCATGCCCCAGTCAGACTGGGGTTCTTTACAAGTGGACACATGTAGGTTAAACTCCCTGTGGACCCACTGCCTGGGTGGGTGCCAGGAAGCCACCGGCGGTACATAGAAATATCCCATTGCATTGCCCAACACAGCTGAGGTAGTAATGTCGTGCGTAATACAGGTGGGCTTCGGCCCACACTGCATGCCCCAGTCAGACGGGTTCTTTAGAAGTGTACAGATGTATTAAAAACTCAGTGTGCACCTACAGCATGGGTGGCTCCCTGGAACCCACCGGCGGTACACAAAAATATCCCATTGCATTGCCCAACACAGCTGAGGTAACGTCAGCTGTAATGCAGGTGGCCTAAAAATTAATTTGATTACACTGTAGGCGAGGGCCCACAAAAATTGCTGTATCAACAGTACTAATGTACATCCCAAAAATTGGCCATGGCCAGCCAAGAGGGCAGGTGAAACCCATTAATCGCTTTGGTTAATGTGGCTTAAGTGGTAACTAGGCCTGGAGGCAGCCCAGTGTAACGAAAAATTGGTTCAAGTTAAAGTTCCAATGCTTTTAAGCGCATTGAAACTTATAAAAATTGTTCTGAAAAATTATTTGAGTGAGCCTTGTGGCCCTAAGAAAAATTGCCCGTTCAGCGTGATTACGTGAGGTTTCAGGAGGAGGAGCAGGAGGAGGAGGAGGAGGAATATTAGACACAGATTGATGAAGCAGAAATGTCCCCGTTTTGGATGGTGAGAGAGAACGTAGCTTCCATCCGCGGGTGCAGCCTACGTATTGCTTACGTATCGCTGCTGTCCGCTGGTGGAGAACAGAAGTCTGGGGAAATCCAGCCTTTGTTCATCTTGATGAGTGTTAGCCTGTCGGCACTGTCGGTTGACAAGCGGCTACGCTTATCTGTGATGATTCCCCCAGCAGCACTAAACACCCTCTCCGACAACACGCTAGCCGCAGGACAAGCAATCACCTCCAGGGCATACAGCGCTAGTTCAGGCCACATGTCCAGCTTCGACACCCAGTAGTTGTAGGGGGCAGAGGCGTCACCAAGGATGGTCGTGCGATCCGCTACGTACTCCCTCACCATCCTTTTACAGTGCTCCCGCCGACTCAGCCGTGACTGGGGAGCGGTGACATAGTCTTGGTGGGGAGCCATAAAGCTGGCCAGGCCCTTAAAGACTGTTGCACTGCCTGGGATGTACATGTTGCTCGATCTACGCACATCCCCTGCTACCTTGCCCTCAGTACTGCGCCTTCTGCCACTAGCGCTGTCGGCTGGGAATTTTACCATCAGCTTGTCCGCAAGGGTCCTGTGGTATAGCAACACTCTCGAACCCCTTTCCTCTTCGGGAATCAGAGTGGGCAGGTTCTCCTTATACCGTGGATCGAGCAGTGTGTACACCCAGTAATCCGTAGTGGCCAGAATGCGTGCAACGCGAGGGTCACGAGAAAGGCATCCTAACATGAAGTCAGCCATGTGTGCCAGGGTACCTGTACGCAACACATGGCTGTCTTCACTAGGAAGATCACTTTCAGGATCCTCCTCCTCCTCCTCCTCAGGCCACACACGCTGAAAGGATGACAGGCAATCAGCCGGTGTACCGTCAGCAGCGGCCCAAGCTGTCTCTTCCCCCTCCTCCTCATCCTCCTCATGCTCCTCCTCCTCCTCCTGTACGCGCTGAGAAATAGACAGGAGGGTGCCCTGACTATCCAGCGGCATACTGTCTTCCCCCGCCCCCGTTTCCGAGCGCAAAGCAGCTGCCTTTATGGTTTGCAGGGAATTTCTCAAGATGCATAGCAGAGGAATGGTGACGCTAATGATTGTAGCATCGCCGCTCACCACCTGGGTAGACTCCTCAAAATTACCAAGGACATGGCAGATGTCTGCCAACCAGGCCCACTCTTCTGAAAGGAATTGAGGAGGCTGACTCCCACTGCGCCGCCCATGTTGGAGTTGGTATTCGACTATAGCTCTACGTTGTTCATAGAGCCTGGCCAACATGTGGAGCGTAGAGTTCCACCGTGTGGGCACGTCGCACAGCAGTCGGTGCACTGGCAGCTTAAAGTGATGTTGCAGGGTGCGCAGGGTGGCAGCGTCCGTGTGGGACTTGCGGAAATGTGCGCAGAGCCGGCGCACCTTTACGAGCAGGTCTGACAAGCGTGGGTAGCTTTTCAGAAAGCGCTGAACCACCAAATTAAAGACGTGGGCCAGGCATGGCACGTGCGTGAGGCTGCCGAGCTGCAGAGCCGCCACCAGGTTACGGCCGTTGTCACACACGACCATGTCCGGTTGGAGGCTCAGCGGCGCAAGCCAGCGGTCGGTCTGCTGTGTCAGACCCTGCAGCAGTTCGTGGGCCGTGTGCCTCTTATCGCCTAAGCTGAGTAGTTTCAGCACGGCCTGCTGACGCTTGCCCACCGCTGTGCTGCCACACCGCGCGACACCGACTGCTGGCGACATGCTGCTGCTAACACATCTTGATTGCGAGACAGAGGAGGAGGAGGAGGAGGAGGGTGCTTTAGTGGAGGAAGCATACACCTCCGCAGATACCACCACCGAGCTGGGGCCCGCAATTCTGGGGGTGGGTAGGACGTGAGCGGTCCCGGGCTCTGACTCTGTCCCAGCCTCCACTAAATTCACCCAATGTGCCGTCAGGGAGATGTAGTGGCCCTGCCCGCCTGTGCTTGTCCACGTGTCCGTAGTTAAGTGGACCGTGGCAGTAACCACGTTGGTGAGGGCGCGCACAATGTTGCGGGAGACGTGGTCGTGCAGGGCTGGGACGGCACATCGGGAAAAGTAGTGGCGACTGGGAACTGAGTAGCGCGGGGCCGCCGCCTCCATGATACTTTTGAAGGACTCAGTTTCCACAACCCTATACGGCAGCATCTAAAGGCTGATGAATTTTGCTATGCGGACGGTTAACGTTTGAGCGTGCGGGTGCGTGGCGGCGTACTTGCGCTTGCGCTCGAACACTTGCGCAAGCGACGGCTGAACGGTGCGCTGAACTACACTGCTGGATGGGGCCGAGGACAGCGGAGATGAGGGTGTGGGTGCAGGCCATGAGGCGGTAGTGCCTGTGTCCTGAGAGGGGGGTTGCATCTCAGTGGCAGGTTGGGGCACAGGGGGAGAGGCAGGGGTGCAAACCGGAGGCGGTGAACGGCCTTCGTCCCACCTTGTGGGGTGCTTGGCCATCATATGTCTGCGCATGGTGGTGGTGGTGAGGCTGTTGGTGTTGGCTCCCCGGCTGAGCTTTGCGCAACAAAGGTTGCACACCACTGTTCGTCGGTCGTCAGGCGTCTCTGTGAAAAACTGCCAGACCTTAGAGCACCTCGGCCTCTGCAGGGTGGCATGGCGCGAGGGGGCGCTTTGGGAAACACTTGGTGGATTATTCGGTCTGGCCCTGCCTCTACCCCTGGCCCTGGCCACCGCACTGCCTCTTGCAACCTGCCCTGCTGATGCCCTTGACTCCCCCTCTGAAGACCTGTCCTCCTGAGTAAGCGTTGCACACCAGGTGGGGTCAGTCACCTCATCGTCCTGCTGCTCTTCCTCCGAATCCTCTGTGCGCTGCTCCCTTGGACTTACTGCCCTTACTACTACCTCACTGCAAGACAACTGTGTCTGATCGTCATCGTCCTCCTCACCCACAGAAAGTTGTTGAGACAGTTGGCGGAAGTCCCCAGCCTCTTCCCTCGGACCCCGGGAACTTTCGAATGGTTGGGCATCAGTGACGATAAACTCCTCTGGTGGGAGAGGAACCGCTGCTGCCCAATCTAAGCAGGGGCCCGAGAACAGTTCCTGGGAGTGTTCCCGCTCCTGAGCAGGTGTCATTGTAGTGGAGTGAGGAGGCTGGGAGGAAGGAGGAGCAGCAGACAGAGGATTCGGATTTGCAGCAGTGGACGGCGCAGAACTGCGTGTTGACGATAGGTTGCTCGAAGCACTTTCTGCCATCCAGGACAGGACCTGCTCACACTGCTCATTTTCTAATAACCGTCTCCCGCGTGGACCCATTAATTGGGCGATGAATGTGGGGACGCCAGAAACGTGCCTCTCTCCTAATCGCGCAGCAGTCGGCTGCGACACACCGGGATCAGGAGCTCGGCCTGTGCCCACACCCTGACTTGGCCCTCCGCGTCCTCGGCCGCGTCCACGTCCTCTAGGCCTACCCCTACCCCTCAGCATGCTGTATTACCAGTGATTTGATTTCACAGGCAGGAAATAAATTGGCGCAAGACTGCAGGCCAAATATAATTTTTTCCCTTTTTGGAAAACGAAAGGCCCCACTGCCTCTAGTGAATGAATAATCTAAGTGTAATAACTGTGCTGTGTCCCTGCTAATGTGTCACAGAACGTGAGGGTAGCAGAGTTATTATAACTCTGGCAGAGCAGGTATTTTTTTTCCCAATTAAGGAAAGCAAATGGCGAAGCCAGCAGTAAAGCGTAGCTGGGTGCGTATGATTTAGCAATGTTTTTCACGCAGCTCACACGTGTCCACCGCCCGTAAGGACGGACAGAGGCTGGACAAATAGATTTGTTTTCACTTGTTTTTCCACCAAAAGGCAGCACTGCGTATATTCAATGAACATGAGAAGTTTAATAACTGTGCTGTGTCCCTGCTAATGTGTCACAGAACGTGAGGGTAGCAGAGTTATTATAACTCTGGCAGAGCAGGTATTTTTTTTCCCAATTAAGGAAAGCAAATGGCGAAGCCAGCAGTAAAGCGTAGCTGGGTGCGTATGATTTAGCAATGTTTTTCACGCAGCTCACACGTGTCCACCGCCCGTAAGGACGGACAGAGGCTGGACAAATAGATTTGTTTTCACTTGTTTTTCCACCAAAAGGCAGCACTGCGTATATTCAATGAACATGAGAAGTTTAATAACTGTGCTGTGTCCCTGCTAATGTGTCACAGAACGTGAGGGTAGCAGAGTTATTATAACTCTGGCAGAGCAGGTATTTTTTTTCCCAATTAAGGAAAGCAAATGGCGAAGCCAGCAGTAAAGCGTAGCTGGGTGCGTATGATCTAGCAATGTTTTTCACGCAGCTCACACGTGTCCACCGCCCGTAAGGACGGACAGAGGCTGGACAAATAGATTTGTTTTCACTTGTTTTTCCACCAAAAGGCAGCACTGCGTATATTCAATGAACATGAGAAGTTTAATAACTGTGCTGTGTCCCTGCTAATGTGTCACAGAACGTGAGGGTAGCAGAGTTATTATAACTCTGGCAGAGCAGGTATTTTTTTTCCCAATTAAGGAAAGCAAATGGCGAAGCCAGCAGTAAAGCGTAGCTGGGTGCGTATGATTTAGCAATGTTTTTCACGCAGCTCACACGTGTCCACCGCCCGTAAGGACGGACAGAGGCTGGACAAATAGATTTGTTTTCACTTGTTTTTCCACCAAAAGGCAGCACTGCGTATATTCAATGAACATGAGAAGTTTAATAACTGTGCTGTGTCCCTGCTAATGTGTCACAGAACGTGAGGGTAGCAGAGTTATTATAACTCTGGCAGAGCAGGTATTTTTTTTCCCAATTAAGGAAAGCAAATGGCGAAGCCAGCAGTAAAGCGTAGCTGGGTGCGTATGATTTAGCAATGTTTTTCACGCAGCTCACACGTGTCCACCGCCCGTAAGGACGGACAGAGGCTGGACAAATAGATTTGTTTTCACTTGTTTTTCCACCAAAAGGCAGCACTGCGTATATTCTATGAATAATAACTGTGTTGTGGCCCTGCCTATACAATTCTTTCCCTGCAGTATCAATGGAGGGTGGAATGCTCTGCAGAGGCGATTTTGAGAAAAAAAAAAAAATGCAGCACAGCTAACAGCAGCCTGGACAGTACTGCACACGGATAAATATGGCCCTAGAAAGGACCGTTGAGGTTCTTGAAGGCTACACTCACTCCTAACACTCTCCCTGCCTATGCAGCACTTCTGTCCCTAATGCCAGGTGCAACGCTCTGCAGAGCCGATTTTGAGAAAAAAAAAATGCCACTGCTAACAGCAGCCAACACACAGCTATCAGTGGCCCTAATAAGGACCTTTGGGGGGTCTTGAAGCCTACACTAACTACCAATTCTTTCCCTACAGCAGCTCCGGTATAAACAGCACTGTCCCTCATCTAACTCACCAGGCATCTGAGGCGAGCCGCGGGAGGGGCCGACTTTTATATTAGGCGAACACCTGATCTCGCCAGCCACTCACAGCAGGGGGGTGGTGTAGGGCTTAAACGTTGCAGGGGGAAGTTGTAATGCCTTCCCTGTCTTTCAATTGGCCAGAAAAGCGCGCTAACGTCTCAGGGAAGGAAGTGAAAGTAACCAGAACACCGCATGGTGTTCGTTACGAATAACGAACATCCCGAACACCCTAATATTCGCACGAATATCAAGCTCGGACGAACGCGTTCGCTCATCTCTAATTAGATCCTATCATACAAGGACTAAGAATTGAGAATGATACTCTCTCGGCGGCAGCTTACGCCGACGATATTATCTTTCTTATTACTAACCCTGAAGAGGGACTTCCTCGCCGTTCCTCTATGCTGGAGAGATTCGGAGACCTCTCCAATTTTAAAATTAATTTTACCAAGTCTGTTGCCTTAACCTCTTAGTGACGGAGCTTTTTTGCTTTTTTCCATTTTTGTTTTTTCCTACTCCCTTTTAAAAAATCGTAGCTCCTTAATTTATCCATCGATGTCGCTGTATGAGGGCTTCTTTTTTGCGGGATGAGTTGTATTTTTTTAATGGCACTATTTATTGTACCATATAATTTACTGAAAAACTTTTAAAAAATTCTTAGCGGAGAGAAATGGAAAAAAAACGACATTCCACCATCTTTCGGTGCGTCCTGTTTCTACAGCACACAAATTGCAACAAAAACAATCTGATATTTTTATTCTATGGTTCAGTACGATTGCTACGATACCAAACTTGTATAGTATTTTTTTTGCTGTAGTACTTTTTTTTTTTTTTAAGATATTTCATTTTTTTCAATTATTTTCTGTGGTCATTTTGTGCGCGCAATACCTTTTTTATTTTTTCGTCGATGTAGTTGAGCAAGGGCTCATTTTTTGCGGGATGTCCTGAAATTTCCGATAGTATCAATTTGGAATACATACGACTTTTTGATCACTTTTCATTGCGTTTTTTCTGGGAGACAGGGTAACTAAAAAAGTGTATTTCTGGCGTTCTTTATTTTTTTTTTCAGACGACGTTCACCGTGTGGGAAAAATAATGCACTACTTTGATAGTTCGGACTTTTACGGATGCGGCGATATCAAATACATATTTTTATTTTATGAATTTGATTTTTTAATAATGGATATGGCAAAAGGGGAGTGATTTAAACTTTTATAACTTTTTTTTTTTTAACAATTAAAAAAACTTTATTGATTATTTTTTTTACATTACTTTGAAGTCCCCCTGGGGGACTTTAACATGCGATGCTTTGATCGCTCCTGCAGTATGACGTAATGCTATAGCATTACGTCATACTGCTTTTTTACAGGCAGTCTTTCAAGCCACCCTGTGTGGATGGCTTGATAGGCAGTCTGCTAAGGCAGCCCTGGGGCCATTCATTAAGCCCCCGGCTGCCATGACACCTGCATGGCTCCCCCGATCTCACAGAATTGACAGCGGCATTTAAAGAGTCAATAGCCGCGATCGGCCGAACGGCTGAGCGCAGCTATTGCCCGCGGGTGTCAGCTGTAATAAACAGCTGATGCCCGCGCTGTATGGAGGGAGATAGCGCCGCTACCTCCCTCCATACACGTCCTGCAACAGCAGGACGTAGTTTCCCAATGGGGCGGTCGTTAAGGGGTTAAACGTGTCCATCCCCACCAACCGTTTCAATGCCATCAAAAAAGCATCACCTTTTGCGTGGTCCGATTCGGCAATTGATTTCCTGGGTATAAAAATTACTAAGAGGGCGGAAGATTTGTTTGCAACAAATTTTCTTCCCACCCTAGCCAAAATTAAGAAGCTACTACGTGCCTACGATCTCACCTTTATTTCGTGGCTAGGTCGTAAAAATATCCTAAAATCCTATATTATTCCCATAATCCTCTATTAGGATTAGGATTAGGAGCTGAGGCTCCTCCCTATATCTCTCCCATCCAGCTTCTTTAAAACGATTCGCTCAACCTTCTCCAGATATCTCTGGATGGGAAAGAAACCTAGACTGGCCTATGGCCTGCTGATCAGGAAGCGCACGGAAGGAGGAGTGGATCTCCCCTGCACACGGGAATTTTACCTTGCCACCCTACTGAACCATTGGATAGAACTAACACATCCAAACAGGGATCCACTAATTCAGCACCTAGCAAAGGCATCCTACGGCCCCTCTCTATTAGAGGGCCTCTGGTTCCCGGGGAGAAAGGGTGGTAGGGATCGCAAAAAAAATCCCCTCATAGAGGGAGCGATGGAATCCTGGGACACCTTGGGGAAGACCTTGGCTCTGCCCCCCTCCCCTTGTACACCCTTGTCCGCCTTATATAAATACATGAACCTCTCACTAGATCCCTGCTCGACACGGGTTTGGAGGATGCTTTCCGGAAAACGCTTCCAAGATATATTTGACCTCATCCAAGAGGCTCCCCTTACTACCATGGAGGATCTCCTCCCTGATCGCTCCCTTCCCTTCCTGATATCGACTCACCTCGTGAGAGTCCTAAATGAGTTCCGGAGAACTCGCGGCCCCTCTAGGCCACTCACCCCTTTCGAAACTGTGTTGTGTTGTTTTGTTAGAAAGTGGCAGGTGGCTGACCACACTTTCACAGCTATCTTGCTCCAGTTATAGCCCCTCGTTTCTGAAGAGGTCCAAGTTGTTCATATTTACCAATAGTGCTCCCCATCTTGGTCGACCCTCTAGTTACACGCAATATTTCTGGACTGCGACTTATTCAGATGGTATAATTATGTCTTCATAGATGTTGACTACACCTCCTTTCTGTAATAGCACTCTTATGTTTGTCTTTGATTATTTCAAAAAACCTAATAAACATTGATTTATAAAAAAAAAAAAAAAAAAAACATCAGAAAGTGATGGAAACACCACAGAAACAGATAGGGAACATCAGGGGCAGTATGATTGGGTGTATCTGAGGCTCCCCGGTTGCGCTATTAAGCCAAATTGTGGGCAAGAGCCTGGTGGTCACCCCCCTAACTCTGGGACAGACCATAAGCAGCAAGGCACACGTGCTGGCACATCTTAGCTAAGCACGACAGTAGCTGCAACCAAAGGGTCTATCAGTGATTTGCAGGAATACGACCATCCAATAGGTGGTGCTGCAGAGGTATTGTTCCATTTTCCTTATTTGCACTTATTTCTTTATGCATGTTATGTTTGAGATGCATTAGCTATCCTTATGGTTTAAAGAGAAGCTATGCTTTATATTGGAATGCGCTTAGTGCTGGATCGTCCTTTAGTTCCTCCTAGTAAAATGCTATTTTATTCTCATTTACTTCAAGAATTACACTTCATATATGCAACCATCAGATTTGTTATAGATCTCATAGATGTTGCTCTGAGTTATGTAGGCTTTGTTGTAGAAACCCCATTGCCCACAATGCTTCTGCCACACATGCAAAGAGCAACCAAACAACTAATGCAAAATGGAAAAATAAGATCACACCGTTTTTCTCACCTTGCTGAAAGGCCTCACCCGCACAGCCACTTTTACAGTATCGTAGTTTGGCATACTTCAGAAACAGTCAATGACTAACACTCCAATGAGTAAAACTATAAGAGGTAAAGAAGGGCTGTGAACAATGCAGCGAGTGCTGTTACTGATCTTCTCTAAGACTCCTACTGAATTATTTAGTTATGACTTCAGTGGAATCACATTTACCTCTCATGTTGCAGTATTTTATGTTCTCTAAACATGTGACCCACTTATTTTTGCTTACTCTACCATAGGGAATGCTTTCCTGAAATCATTGTATTTTAACCAAAGTTGAGTGAGCACACTCGTCCGAGCTTGATGCTCGATTGAGCATTAGGGTACTTGAGATGCTCGTTACTCGAGACGAACACCATGCGGTACTCAAGTCAATTGCTTTTTCTTCCCCGCATGTTTAGCGCCATTTTCTAGCCAATAGACATGCTGTGACGTGCCAGCCCTATCCCACCCCACAGTAGTGAGTGGCTGGGCCAATCAGGTGACCGACGAGCACTTAAACTGGTCCCGCCAGCGGCTCACCTCAGACGCATGCTAGCAGGGGTTAGGGAAAGTGCTGCTGCTGATATAGGGAAAGTGTTCGAGTAGGATCCAGTCTTTAAGAACCCCAACGGTCCTTCTTAGGGCTACTATTCATAGTGTGCATTACTGTTGTGGCTGGCTGGGAGCAGTAGTGCACCCATTTTTTTTTTCATCTCGGGCTGTGCAAGTGTTAGAGAAGGATCCTGTCTTCAAGAACCCCAGCGGTCCTTCTTAGGGCTACATCTGACCGTGTGCATTATAGTTGTGGCTTGTTGGGAGTATTAGTGCATCAATTTTTGTATTACGCGTCTAGGGCCTAGACCAGTTCCCATCCTTTCAGTACTAGCATTCTCAGGCTGCAGTGCCGTACAACCAGCTCTCACCATGAAACTGCTCTCTAACATCTCCTAGCCTACTGCAAGCGACTTCATTTACACTGTTCTGTGTCTGCAGTGCATTAGACACAGAGTGTTGGGGCACAGCCACTTCTATAGGGAAAGTTATACACTATACAGTCCTGATCCTCCGTGCAAGAATCCCAAAGCTCCTTCTTAGGGCTACATCTGACTGTGTGCATTATAGTTGTGGCTTGCTGGGAGTAGTAGTGCATCAATTTTTGTATTACGCATCTAGGGTCTAGGCCAGTTCCCAGCCTATCAGTACTAGCATTCGCAGGCTACAGTGCCGTACAACCTGCTCTCACCGTGAAACTGCTCTCTAACATCTCCTGGCCTACTGCAAGCGACTTCATTTATACCGTTCTGTGTTCTGAGGTCTCACCGCTAAGCAATACTGTAATATTTCCTGGGCCACTGCAAAGTATTTTAGCTCTGCCGCTGTACAGAGCGTCTCACAATACCCTTTCCTTGGTGGGGTTGAGATTGCCGCAGTTACCAGCACTATCCACTGGCTTTAGAGTCTTCTCCCACTCCATACAGCCTCTATTATCTACAAGTCTATGCGAGCAGTAAATTACTCCTAGGTATCAGCGCAAGACAACAGGTTATTTATTTGAAGTCACAGCATAGAGCATCTGCTATCTACAAGCCTCTGTGTGCGGTGAATTAAGCCACAGTTGTCATTGCTGTACAGTAGGGTAATTTATTTGGGCCCTGCTCTATTCTTAATCCGCCATGATGAGGAGTGGGGGTAAGGGTTGAGGACGCGGACGTCCAAGTGAGGCTGTGGGCTCAGGTCGAGTTCCTGGGCATGGTGAATCACAGCCAGCTGCTACGGGATTAAGAGAGAGGCAAGTTTCTGGGCTCCCCAGCTTCATATCACAATTTACGGGTCCGCGTGGTAGACCTTTATTACAAGCAGATCAGTGTGAGCTGGTCCTGTCGTGGATAGCAGAAAATGCGTCCAGCAATGTATCGACCACCCAGTCTTCTACACAGTCCACTACTCCCAGCCTAGGGACTGCAACTTTGAATCCTTTGGCTGCTGCTCCTCCTTCCTCCCAGCCTCCTGACTCCATGAAAACGACAGACTCCCAGGAACTGTTCTCGGGTCCCTGCCCTGAGTGGGAAAAAACGGTTCCTCTCTCACCTGAGGAGTTTGTCGTGACCGATGCCTAACCTTTAGAAAGTTCCCAGAGTCCGGGTGATGAGGCTGGGAACGTCCGGCAAATGTCTCAAGAGCTTTTTGAGGTGACTGACCCCACCTGGTTTGCTAAGCCTACTCTGTACAGGGCTTCAGAGTGGGAGGCAAGTGCAGCAGCAGGACAGTTTGGAAGAGCAGTGGAGTGGCCAGGGGTAGAGGCAGGGCCAGAGCGAAGAATCCCCCAACTGTTTCCCAAAGCACCCCCTCACGGCACGCCTCTGTGCAGAGGGCTAGTTGTTCAAAGGTGTGGATGTTTTTTATTGAGAGCGCGGACGACCGACGAACAGTGGCGTGCAACCTGTCTCACACCAAGATCAGCCAGGGAGCCACCACTACCCGACTCACCACCACCAGCATGCACAGGCATATGATGGCCAAGCACCCCACAAGGTGGGACGAAGGCCATTCACCGCCTCCGGGTCACACCACTGCCTCTTCCCCTGTGCCCCAACCTGCCACACAGATCCAATCCCCCTCCTAGGACACAGGCACGAGCGCCTCCCGACCTGCACCCACACCCTCACCTCCACTGTCCTCCACTCCATCCAGCAATGTCTCTCAGCACAGCATTCAGCTGTCGCTAACACAAGCGTTGGAGCGAAAGCGCAACTACGCCACCACCCAACCGCACGCACAAGCTGTAAACGTGCACATTGCCAAATTAATCAGCCTGGAGATGCTGCCAAACAGGCTTGTGGAAATGGAGGTTTTCAAAAACATGATGGCGGCGGCGGTCCCGTGCTACTCGGTCCCCAGTCGCCACTATTTTTCCCGGTGTGCCATCCCAACCCCTCCACCAGCACGTCTCCCGCAACATAAATCGTGCCCTCACTAACGCGGTCACTGGGAAGGTCCACTTAACCATGGACACGTGAACAAGTACTGGTAGGCAGGGTCGCTATATCGCCCTGACAGCACATTGGGTGAATTTGGTGGAGGCTGGGACCGAGTCGGAGCCTGGGACCGCTCACATCCTACCCACACCCAGAAGGGCGGGTCCTACCTCGGTGCTGGTATCTGCGGCGTTTTATGCCACCTCCTCCAAACCCTCCCTTTCCCCTCCGCTGCCACCTCTACCTCTCAATTAATAAGTGTGAGCACGTCGCCAGCAGTCAGTAGCGCGCGGCAGCACAGCGGTGGGCAAGCGTCAGCAAGCCATGCTGAAACTAATCAGCTTAGGTGACAAGAGGCACACGGCCCCGGGCTGTTGCAGGGTCTGACAGAGCAGACCGACCTCTGGCTTTCACCGCTGAGCCTCCAACCGGGCATGGTCGTGTGTGACAACGGCCGTAACCTGGTGGCGGCTCTGCAGCTCAGCAGCCTCACATATGTGCCATGCCTGGCCCACGTCTTCAATCTGGTGGTTCAGCGGTTTCTGAAAAACTACCCCCACTTGCTGGACTTGCTTGGCAAGGTGCGCCGCATCTGCGTACATTTCCGCAAGTCCACCACGAATGCTGCCATCCTGAGAACCCTGCAACATCGATTTCAGCTGCCAGAGTACCGACTGCTGTGCGACATGCCCACACACTGGAATTCTACGCTGCACATGTTGGCCAGGCTGCATGAGCAGTGTAGAGCAATAGTGGAATACCAGCTGCAACATGGGCAGTGGAGATGTAGTCAGCCTCCGCAATTCTGTACTGAGCAGTGGGCATGGATGGCAGATATCTGCCAGGTCCTTGGAAACTTTGAGGAGTCTTCACAGATGGTGAGCGGCAATGCGGCAATCATTAGCGTTACCATCCCGATGCTTTGCAAAGCATAAAGGCCGACAATTTGCGGTTGGAACAGGAGACAGGGGATGACAGTATGTCGCTTGATAGCCAGACCACCCTCATGTCTGTATCTCAGCGCTTTTTGGTGGAGGAAGAGGAGGGGGGAGCAGGAGGAGGAGGGGGAAGAGACAGCTGGCCAAACTGCAGAGGGTACCCATGCTGCTTGCCTCTCATCTATTCAAGCGTGTATGGGCTGTAGAGGAGGAGGAGGAGGAGGATCCTGAAAGTCATCTTCCTATTGAGGACAGTGATGTGTTGGGTACTGGTACCCTGGCACACATGGCTGACTTCATGTTAGCCTGCCTTTCCCGTGACCCTCACATTAGACGCATTCTGGCCAACCAGGATTACTGGGTGTAAACCCTTCTAGACCCACGGTATAAGGAGAAACTTTCCACTCTCATTCCCGAAGAGGAAAGGAGTACGAGAGTCATGCAATACCACAGGGCCCTGGTGGAAAAAGTGATGCTAAAGTTCCCATCTGACAGCGTTAGTGGCAGAAGATGCAGTTCCGAGGGCCAAGTAGCAGGGGAGGCGCCGGGATCAGGCAGCATGCCCAGCGTAGGCAGGGGAACACTCTCCAAGGCCTTTGCCAGCTTTATAGCTCCCCAGCAAGACTGTGTCACCACTCCCCAGTCAAGGCTGAGTCGGAGGGAGCACTGTAAATAAATTGTGAGGGAGTACGTTGCCAATCGTACCCCTGTCCTCCGTGATGCCTCTGCTCCATACAACTATTGGGTGTCGAAGCTGGACATGTGGCACGAATTTGCGCTGTACGCCCCGGAGGTTCTGGCCTGCCCTAATTCTTTTACGCTAAAATTGAATAATCGAGTTGGGACCCCTTTACTTTTCCTATTTTGGACATGATCTATGCTTGTGCCAAATGTCATGTTTCTACGACATCGGGAAGCTGGAGAATTAGTGGCGAGTCAGTCAGTAAGTCTGTGAGTCAGGCGAAAAGGCTGGGAACTGGCCTAGGCCCTAGATGCGTAATACAAAAATTGATGCACTACTCCTCCCAGCAAGTGACTACTCTACAGCATGCGATTTCATTTTCCAAGATAGAAACATTGGTCAGGCTGAACATTGTTGAACTTTTTCGCTGCAATTTATCCTGGTACACTTGGATTTAGGTTTCTATCATTCATGCTGCGCCTTTTCAAACAACCTGTGTGGCTCATATTCACTTCCTGTTGACCAGTGGCATCGGCAGATATCTATCTATCTAATGTATCTTACTGTATCTTACTGTATAGATACATATCTAGCTATATAAATAGTTATATATCAATATAAATATTTCTATAAATATCTAGCTTTACGTTTAAATTTAAACTTCTATAGATCATTTGTCTCTTTGATGGACAATGTTGGAAACCAACACGTTGGTTGAAATGTCGCAGTATGAACGATAGAAAACTGAATCCAAGCGTCCCAGGATACATTGCAGCGAAAAAGTTCAACAATGTTCAGCCTGACCAATGTTTCTATCTTTGAAAATGAAATTGCATGCTGTATGGAGTGTATTTGGCATATCTTGTCTCTGGCTTTGTTTGCAGTGAAAGCTTACCACACAAAACTCAGATGTGCAGTCAATGCAGCTTTTTACCTAAAATGTAGAGATGACCGAGCACCAAAATGCTCGGGTGCTCGTTACTCGAGTCGAACTTTCAGTGATGCTTGAGAGTTCGTTTCGAGTAACGAACCCCATTGAAGTCAACGGGCGACTCGAGCATTTTTGTATACCGCCGATGCTCGCTAAGGTTTTCATTTGTGAAAACCTGGGAAATTCAAGAAAGTGATGGGAACGACACAGAAACGGATAGGGCAGGCGAGGGGCTACATGTTGGGCTGCATCTCAAGTTCCCAGGTCCCACTATTAAGCCACAATAGTGGCAAGAGTGAGACACCCCCCCTTCCCCCGCACTGTCAGCATAAAGATCGTTCTCCTCTGCCACAGCTGTTACAGCTGTGGCAGAGAAGAATGATGTTAGCCCATTGAATTCAATGGAGCCGGCAATACAGCCGGCTCCATTGAAAGCAATGGGCTGCCGGCGATCGCGGGATGAATTGTCAGGAAGGGCTTAAATATATAAACCCTTCCCTGCAATTCATCCAGAAATGTGTAAAAATAAAAAAAATATATACTCACCTTGTCCCGGCAGAACGATGTTAGCCCATTGAATTCAATGGAGCCAGCAATACAGCTGGCTTCATTGAAAGCAATGGGCTGCCGGCGATCGCGGGATGAATTGTCGGGAAGGGCTTAAATATATCAGCCCTTCCCTGCAATTCATCCAGAAATGTGTAAAAATAAAAAAATATATATATACTCACCTGGTCCCGGCAGACGGAGTTCAGGGCAGCCGGCGACAGTCCTCCTGAACTGCTCTGAACAGCTGTGAGTAGTATTCAGCAGCCCGGGATTTAAAATCCCCGCCTGCTGAATGAGCTGCCTCTGATTGGTCACAGCCTGACCAATCAGAGGCAGCTCTCACTCACACCCATTCATGAATTCATAAATGGGTGAGTGAGTGCTGCCTCTGATTGGCTCAGCTCAGCTGTCATTCAGCTGAGAGCTGCCCCTGGGCAAGGCTTATGGGCAAGGCTTTCTGCTTGATCGGAGGCAGATGAAGTGGCAAAAAAGGCTCGGCCAACACCATGACCATGCTACTTCCCGATACCACTTGTCAACCCGAAGTGAATATGAGCCACACAGGGTGGTTGAAATGTCGCAGAATGATCGAAGCGTCCAAGGATACATTGCAGCAAAAAGTTCAACAATGTTCAGCCTGACCAATGTTTCTATCTTGAAAAATGAAATCGCATGCTGTATTGAGTGTATTTGGAATATCTTGTCTCTGTGTTTGCTTGCAGTGGTACCTTATAGAGATGAGCGAGCACACTCGTCCGAGCTTGATGCTCGTTCGAGCATTAGGGTGCTCGAGATGCTCGTTACTCGAGACGAGCACCACGCAGTACTCGAGTCAATTCCATTTCCTTCCCTGCATGTTTAGCACCGTTTTTTAGCCAATAGACATGCAGGGAAGGCATTACCACTTCCTCCTGTGACGTGCCAGCCATATCCCACCCCCCTGCAGTGAGTGACTGGCGAGATCAAGTGACCGCTGAGTACTTAAATCGGTCCCGCCCGCGGCTCGTCTATAAGGAAAGTGCTGCTGCTGCTATAGGGAAAGTGTTAGTGTAGGATCCTGTTTACAAGAACCCCAATGGTCCTTCTTAGGGCCACATCTGACCATGTGCATTACTGTGTGGCTGGCTGGGAGCAGTTTTGCACAATTTTTTTTATCTCGGGCTGTGCAGGCTATTACAGCTATAGCGTTCTAAGTCTGCAGTCTGTAATACAGAGTATAGGGAAAGTGCTGCTGAGATAGGGACAGTGGTAGTGTAGGATCCTGTCTACAAGAACCCCAACAGTCCTTCTTAGGGCTACCTCTAACCGTCTGCATTTTACAGGGAGTCTGGTGGGAGTTGTAGTGCATCACTATTGCACAGCTAGCCCTTTTTGCAGCCTTCCGTATAATTTTTTTCTGGCTGCAGTTTGCGTTACAGAACTGTTGTCAGCGTGAAAGTGTACGCAAATAAATCCATAATTATTTACACCGGTCTGTGTCTGCAGTGAATTTTACGCACAGCCTAGGGCCAACAAAGCCACTTTTAGAGGGAAAGTGATAGAGACAGTATACAGCCTGTATTCTTTTTCAAACAAAAAAAAAACAGCTCCTTCGTTGGGCTGCATCTCGCCGTCTCCATTTTACTGGGTGCCTGCTGGGAGTTGTACTGCTTCACTATTTCACAGCTAGGCCTGTTTGCAGCCTTCCGTATAATTTTGTCTGTCGGGAGTTAGCGTTACAATACCGCTGTCAGCATGAAAGTTAACGCAAATAATTCCATAATTATTTACACCGGTCTGTGTCTACAGTGAATTTTACACACAGCCTAGGGCCAACACAGCCACTTTTAGAGGGAAAGTGATATAGACAATATACAGCCTATATTCTTTTTTTAAAAAAAAAACAGCTCCTTCGCTGGGCTGCATCTCACCGTCTCCATTTTGCTGGGTGTCTGCTGGGAGTTGTACTGCTTCACTATTTCACAGTTAGGCCTGTTTGCAGCCTTCCGTATAATTTTTTTCTGTCTGGAGTTAGCATTACAATACCACTGTCAGCATTAAAGTGTACACAAATAATTCCATAATTATTTACACCGGTCTGGTCTGTGACTGCAGTGAATTTTACGCACAGCCCAGGGCCAACACAGCCACTTTTAGAGGGAAAGTTATATAGACAGTATACAGCCTGTATTCTTTTTCAAACACACATAAAAAAACCTTTGTTGGGCTGCATCTCAGCGTCTGCATTTTACAGGGTGCCTGCTGGGAGTTGTAGTGCTACACTATTTCACAGCTAGGCCTGTTTGCAACCTTCCGTATATTTTTTTTTTCGGTCTGGAGTTAGCGTTACAATATCGCTGTCAGCGTGAAAGTGTACGCAAATAATTCCATATCTATTTATACAGTTCTCTGTCTGCAGTGAATTACACCACGGTCTCACCGCTAAACAGTACTGTAATATTACCGGGGCCACTGCTAAGTATTTCTGCTCAGCCGCTGTGCAGAGCGTCCCACAATACCATTTCCGTTGGTGGGGTTGAGAGCGCCGCAGTTACCAGCACTATCCACTTGCTTTACAGTCTTCTCCCACTCCACACAGCCTCTATAATCTACAAGTCTCTGCGAGCAGTAAATTTCCCCAAGGTACTAGCGCGTCACAGCACAGAGCCTCCGCTATCTACAAGTCTCTGTGTGCGGTGATTTAAGGCCCAGTTGTCAATGCTGTAGAGTGAGGTAATTTATTTGGCCCCTGCTCTAGTCGTAATCCGCCATGATGAGGGGTAGGGGTCGAGGACGTGGACATGGACACGGACGAGGACGTGGAGGTCCAAGTGAGGGTGTGGGCACAGGCCAAGTTTCTGGTCCAGGTGAATCACAGCTGTTTGCTGCGGGATTAGAAGAGAGGCAAGCTTCTGGGGTCCCCAGCTTCATATCACAATTTATGGGTCCACATGGTAGACCTTTATTACAAACAGAGCAGTGTGAGCAGGTCATGTCGTGGATGGCAGAAATTGCATCCAGCAATGTATCGGCCACCCAGTCTTCTATGCAGTCCACTGCTGCAACTCTGAATCCTCTGGTGGCTGCTCCTTCTTCCTCCCAGCCTCCTCACTCCATGAAAATGACATAATCTGAGGAGCAAGCAGACTCCCAGGAACTGTTCTCAGTTCCCTGCCTTGAGTGGGAAAAAATGGTTCCTCTCTCACGTGAGGAGTTTGTCGTGACCGATGCCCAACCTTTGGAAAGTTCCCAGGGTCCGGGTGATGAGGCTGGGGACTTCCGGCAACTGTCTCAAGAGATTTCAGTGGGTGAGGAGGATGATGTTGATGAGACACAGTTGTCTCTCAGTGAGGTAGTAGAAGGGCAGTAAGTCCGAGGGAGGAGCACACAGAGGATTCAGAGGGAGAGCAGCTGGACGATGAGGTGACTGACCCCACCTGGTTTGCTAAGCCTACTCAGGTCAGGTCTTCAGAGGTGGAGGAAAGTGCAGCAGCAGGACAGGTTGGAAGAAGCAGTGGGGTGGCCAGGGGTAGAGGCAGGGCCAGAGCGAAGAATCCCCCAACTGTTTCCCAAAGCACCCCCTCGTGCCAAGCCTCCGTGCAGAGGGCTAGCTGTTCAAAGGTGTGGATGTTTTTCAGTGAGAGCGCGGACGACCGACGAACAGTGGTGTGCAACCTGTGTCGCACCAAGATCAGCCAGGGAGTCACCACTACCAGCCTCACCACCACCAGCATGTGCAGGCATATAATGGCCAAGCACCCCACAAGGTGGGACGAAGGCCGTTCACCGCCTCCGGGTAACACCACTGCCTCTTCCCCTGTGCCCCAACCTGCCACACAGATCCAACCTCCGTCTCAGGACACAGGCACAAGCGCCTCCCCGCCTGCACCAACACCCTCACCTCCACTGTCCTCGACCCCATCCAGCAATGTCTCTCAGCGCAGCGTTCAGCTGTCGCTAGTGCAAGCGTTGGAGCGTAAGCGCAAATACGCCACCACGCACCCACACACACAAGCTTTAAACCTGCACATTGCCAAATTAATCAGCCTGGAGATGCTGTCGTACAGGCTTGTGAAAACAGAGGCTTTCAAAAACATGATGGCGGCGGTGGTCCCGCGCTACTCAGTCCCCAATCGCCACTATTTTTCCCGGTGTGCCGTCCCAGCCCTACACCAGCACGCCTCCCGCAACATAAATCGTGCCCTTACCAACGCGGTTACTGGGAAGGTCCACTTAACCACGGACACGAGGACAAGCACTGGCATGCAGGGCCACTATATCTCCCTGACGGCACCATTGGGTGAATTTGGTGGAGGCTGGGACCGCTCACGTCCTATCCACACCTAGAATAGCAGGTCCTACCTCGGTGCTGGTATCTGCGGCGGTCTATGCCACCTCCTCTAAACCCTCCCCCTCCTCCTCCTACGCAACCTCTACCTCTCAATTAATAAGTGTGAGCAGCACGTCGCCAGCATTTGGTGTGGCGTGGCCGCACAGCGGTGGGCAAGTGTCAGCAGACCGTGCTGAAACTACTCAGCTTAGGTGACAAGAGACACACGGCCCCTAAACTGTTGCAGGGTCTGACAGAGCATACCAACCTCTGGCTTTCACCGCTGAGACTCCAACTGGGCATGGTTGTGTGTGACAACAGCCATAACCTGGTGGTGGCTCTGCAGCTCGGCAGCCTCACACACGTGCCATGCCTGGCCCACATCTTCAATCTGGTGGTTCAGCGGTTTCTGAAAAACTACCCGCACTTATCTGACCTGCGTGGCAAGATGCGCCACGTCTGCGCATATTTCCGCAAGTCCACCATAGACGCTGCCACCTCGAGGACCCTGCAACATCGGTTTAATCTGCCAGAGCACCGACTGCTGTGCGACGTGCTCACACGGTGGAATTCTACGCTGAACATGTTGGCCTGGCTCTATGAGCACGTAGAGCAATACTGGAATACCGAATCCAACATAGGTGGCGTAGTGGTAGTCAGCCTCCCCAATTCTTTACCGAGGAGTGGGCCTGGATGGCAGACATCTGCCAGGCTCTCGGAGACTTTGAGGAGTCTACCCAGATGGTGAACGGCGATGCTGCAATTATTAGTGTTACCATCCCGCTGCTATGCCTGCTGGGAAGTTCGCTGCAAGGCATAAAGGCTGACGCTTTGCGGTTGGAACAGGAGACAGGGGATGACAGTATGTCGATTGATAGCCAGACCACCCTCATGTCTATATCTCAGCACGTTTTGAACTAGGAGGAGGAGGGGGGGAGCAGGAGGAAGGGGAAAAGACAGCTCCTGAGATGACATTCAAAGCAATACTAAGAATAATAAAGATAAAAAGCATCATAAGCTGAAGAAATTATACGCATGATACGCCATTTTTTAGCCTTCCATAACTATATATCTATAAATGCATACGTGTACTAGGCTATCTTTCCAAGAAGCCACAGCAGCCGGATAAATTGGATGTTCCACCGAACTGCTATTTTATTCAGCCCGTAAGGGGTAAGCGGCGGCCTACAAAATCTATTTGGTCGCTGCTGCTGCCGACATTTTTTTAAAAGGTACGCTCAGTTCTTTCATGGAGAACATTAAGGTAGGTACTTACAATTCAGGCAGGTAGGTTCAGTTCTTGGAGGTTGGGGAATGCTTATGGGGAAGGCCTTATGTCTGATCATATTGGCTGCTTCCAACTGTACCTACCACAAGCAGACGCTCAGAGGATACAATGCTGCGAGCTGGGGAAAACCCCTAGAATAATCCTGAGATGACATTCATAGCGGTAATAAGAATAAAAAAGATAAAAAGCATCATACGCTGAAGAAATTATACGCACGGTACATCGTTTTTTAGCCTTCCATAACTATATATCTATATATGCATACATCCACATATTTAGCTAGATATGCATAAAAATCTATATCGATATATATGTATTTCTATATATTTATATAGATATTTATCTATACACAGAGGCAGATAGATAGATAGATAGATAGATAGATAGAGACTGTATGCAATAAGCCTGGATGTCTGACAGTTAAAGCTGCATCGTGATGTCATTAAGGCTCTATTATGACACGTACAGCTTGGAACCATAAATACTATAGCACGGCTGCTATTTACAGTCGGTCTCCATTGGAGTTGGAAGTTGGCAAACATGTACTAGGCTATCTTTCCAAGAAGCCACAGCAGCGGATTAATTGGATGTTCCACCGAACTGCTATTTTATTCGGCCAGTAAGGCGGAAGCGGTGGCCTACAAAATCTGATTGGTCGCTGCTGCTGCCGACATTTTTTTAAAAGGTACGCTCAGCTCTTTCAAGGAGAACATTAAGGTAGGTACTTACAATTCAGGCAGGTAGGTTCAGTTCTTGGAGGTTGGGGAATGCTTATGGGCAAGGCCTTATGTCTGATCATATTGGCTGCTTCCAACTGTACCTACCGCAAGCAGATGCTCAGTGGATACAATGCTCTGAGCTGGGGAAAACCCCTAGAATAATCCATGGCAGGCAGGCAGACAAGCAAAATGTAAAACCCGGAATTGGATAGCTGCGCTAAAATTCTTGCTTGTACCTGAAAAAGGTTTCGCCTGCAACGCGGCCTTCTACTGGTTTTGGCGACGTGACATTCACTGACAAAGCACAGGCGCTGGTAGGTTTCTGCGAGCACCCACAATACAGCGTTGCAGTCTTCAAATCGGTGCAGAACTCTTTCCCCTAAAATTAGCAAGATTCGCTTAAACCTCTTGTGGTGTATTATAGCCTTCTCCTGAGATGACATTCATAACGATACTAAGAATAATAAAGATAAAAAGCATCATAGGCTGAAGAAATTATACGCACGGTACGTAATTTTTTAGCCTTCCATAACTATATATCTATAAATGCATACATGTACTAGGCTATCTTTCCAAGAAGCCACAGCAGCCGGATAAATTGGCTGTTCCACCGAACTGCTATTTTATTCAGCCCGTAAGGGGGAAGCGGCTGCCTACAAAATCTATTTGGTCGCTGATGCTGCCGACATTTTTTTAAAAGGTACGCTCAGTTCTTTCATGGAGAACATTAAGGTTGGTACTTACAATTCAGGCAGGTAGGTTCAGTTCTTGGTGGTTGGGGAATGCTTATGGGCAAGGTCTTATGTCTGATCATATTGGCTGCTTCCAACTGTACCTACCACAAGCAGAAGCTCAGTGGATACAATGCTGCGAGCTGGGGAAAACCCCTAGAATAATCCTGAGATGACATTCATAGCGGTACTAAGAATAATAAAGATAAAAAGCATCATAGGCTGAAGAAATTATACGCTCGGTACGTCATTTTTTAGCCTTCCATAACTATATTTCTATATATGCATACATCCATATATTTAGCTAGATATCCTTAAAAATCTATATCGATATATATGTATTTCTATATATTTATATAGATATTTATCTATACACAGAGGCAGATAGATAGATAGATAGATAGATAGATAGATAGAGACTGTATGCAATAAGCCTGGATGTCTGACAGTTAAAGCTGCATCGTGATGTCATTAAGGCTCTATTATGAGACGTACAGCTTGGAACCATAAATACTATAGCACGGCTGCCATTTACAGTCAGTCTCCATTGGAGTTGGAAGTTGGCAAACATGTACTAGGCTATCTTTCCAAGAAGCCACAGCAGCCGGATAAATTGAATGTTCCACCGAACTGCTATTTTATTCCGCCAGTAAGGGGGAAAAGGTGGCCTACAAAATCTGATTGGTCGCTGCTGCTGCAGACATTTTTTTAAAAGGTACGCTCAGTTCTTTCATGGAGAACATTAAGGTAGGTACTTACAATTCAGGCAGGTAGGTTCAGTTCTTGGTGGTTGGGGAATGCTTATGGGCAAGGCCTTATGTCTGATCATATTGGCTGCTTCCAACTGTACCTACTGCAAGCAGACGCTCAGTGGATACAATGCTGCGAGCTGGGGAAAACCCCTAGAATAATCCACGGCAGGCAGGCAGGCAGGCTGGCAAGCAAAATGTAAATAACGGCATTGGTTAGCTGCGCTAAAATTCTTGCTTGTACCTGAAAAAGGTTTCGCCTGCAACGCGGCCTTCTACTGGTTTTGGCGACGTGACATTCACTGACAAGGCACAGGTGCTGGTAGGTTTCTGCGAGCACCCACAATACAGCGTTGCAGTCTTCAAATCTGTGCTGAACTCTTTTCCCTAAAATTAGCAAGATTCGCTTAAACCTCTTGTGGTGTATTCTAGCCTTCTCCTGAGATGACATTCATAATGATACTAAGAATAAAAAAGATAAAAAGCATCATAGGCTGAAGAAATTATACGCACAGTACATCATTTTTTAGCCTTCCATAACTATATATCTATATATGCATACATCCATATATTTAGCTAGATATGCATAAAAATCTATATCGATATATATGTATTTCTATATATATATATAGATATTTATCTATACACAGAGGCAGATAGAGATAGATAGATAGATAGATAGAGACTAGAGATGAGCGAGCATACTCGTCCGAACTTGATACTCATTCGAGTATTAGGGTATTCGAGATGCTCGTTACTCGTAACGAGTACCACGCGGTGTTCGGGTTACTTTCACTTTCTTCCCTGAGAAATTTGCGCGCTTTTCTGGCCAATAGAAAGACAGGGAAGGCATTACAACTTCCCCCTGCGACGTTCAAGCCCTATACCACCCCCCTGCAGTGAGTGGCTGGCGAGATTAGGTGTCACCCGAGTATTAAAATCTGCCCCTCCCGCGGCTCGCCACAGATGCATTCAGGCATAGTTCAGGGAAAGTGCTGTTGGTACCGGAGCTGCTATAGGGAGAGCGTTAGGAGTATTTTAGGCTTCAAGAACCCCAACGGTCCTTCTTAGGCCATAGAAATCGCAGATCGCACCTATGTGCGATCTGCGATTTCTGTTCTCTTCTCTATATGCGCTCAATGGGGCCGGCGGCAGCAGCGCCGACCCCATTGAGAACATATACAAGACAAATCATTCTTCTCTGCCACAGCTGTAACAGCTGTGGCAGAGAAGAACGATGTTGGCCCATTGAATTCAATGGAGCCAGCAATACAGCCGACTCCATTGAAAGCAATGGGCTGCCGGCGATCGCGGGATGAATTGTCGGGAAGGGCTTAAATATATAAGCCCTTCCCTGCAATTCATCCAGAAAAGTGTTACAATAAAAATCATTACTCACTTCTCCTGGCGTTCTGCGGCGCTGCTGCAGGATGTCGCTCCCTCCTGGTCCCCGGCAGAGCATTGCTTTCTCTACGAAGGGCTTTAAATCCCCGCCTCCAGAAACACACGTGCCTTCAGCCAATCACAGCCAATGACAATGATGTCATTGAATGGCTGTGATTGGCTGAAGGCACGTGTGCTTCTGGAGGCGGGGATTTAAAGCCCTTCGTAGAGAAAGCAATGCTCTGCCGGGGACCAGGAGGGAGTGACATCCTGCAGCAGCGCCGCAGAACGCCAGGAGAAGTGAGTAATGATTTTTATTGTAACACATTTCTGGATGAATTGCAGGGAAGGGCTTATATATTTAAGCCCTTCCCGACAATTCATCCCGCGATCGACGGCAGCCCATCGCTTTCAGTGGAACCTGCTGTATTGCCGGCTCCATTAAATTCAATGGGCTAACATCGTTCTTCTCTGCCACAGCTGTTACAGCTATGGCAGAGGAGAACGATCTTTATGCTGACAGTGCGGGGGGGGGGGGGCACTCTTGCCGCTATTGTGGCTTAATAGTGGGACCTGTGAACTTGAGATGCAGCCCAACATGTAGCCCCTCGCCTGCCCTATCCGTTGCTGTGTCGTTCCCATCACTTTCTTGAATTGCCCCGATTTTCACAAATGAAAACCTTAGCGAGCATCGGCGATATACAAAAATGCTCAGGTCGCCCATTGACTTCAATGGGGTTCGTTACTCGAAACGAACTCTCGAGCATCGCGAAAATTTCGTCCCGAATAACGAGCACCCGAGCATTTTGGTGCTCGCTCATCTCTAATAGAGACTGTATGCAATAAGCCTGGATGTCTGACAGTTAAAGCTGCATCGTGATGTCATTAAGGCTCTATTATGAGACGTACAGCTTGGAACCATAAATACTATAGCACGGCTGCCATTTACAGTCAGTCTCCATTGGAGTTGGAAGTTGGCAAACATGTACTAGGCTATCTTTCCAAGAAGCCACAGCAGCCGGATAAATTGAATGTTCCACCGAACTGCTATTTTATTCCGCCAGTAAGGGGGAAAAGGTGGCCTACAAAATCTGATTGGTCGCTGCTGCTGCAGACATTTTTTTAAAAGGTACGCTCAGTTCTTTCATGGAGAACATTAAGGTAGGTACTTACAATTCAGGCAGGTAGGTTCAGTTCTTGGTGGTTGGGGAATGCTTATGGGCAAGGCCTTATGTCTGATCATATTGGCTGCTTCCAACTGTACCTACTGCAAGCAGACGCTCAGTGGATACAATGCTGCGAGCTGGGGAAAACCCCTAGAATAATCCACGGCAGGCAGGCAGGCAAGCAAAATGTAAATAACGGCATTGGTTAGCTGCGCTAAAATTCTTGCTTGTACCTGAAAAAGGTTTCGCCTGCAACGCGGCCTTCTACTGGTTTTGGCGACGTGACATTCACTGACAAGGCACAGGTGCTGGTAGGTTTCTGTGAGCACCCACAATACAGCGTTGCAGTCTTCAAATCTGTGCTAAACTCTTTTCCCTAAAATTAGCAAGATTCGCTTAAACCTCGTGTGGTGTATTCTAGCCTTCTCCTGAGATGACATTCATAATGATACTAAGAATAAAAAAGATAAAAAGCATCATAGGCTGAAGAAATTATACGCACAGTACATCATTTTTTAGCCTTCCATAACTATATATCTATATATGCATACATCCATATATTTAGCTAGATATGCATAAAAATCTATATCGATATATATGTATTTCTATATATTTATATAGATATTTATCTATACACAGAGGCAGATAGAGATAGATAGATAGATAGAGACTAGAGATGAGCGAGCATACTCGTCCGAACTTGATACTCGTTCGAGTATTAGGGTGTTCGAGATGCTCGTTACTCGTAACGAGTACCACGCGGTGTTCGGGTTACTTTCACTTTCTTCCCTGAGAAATTTGCGCGCTTTTCTGGCCAATAGAAAGACAGGGAAGGCATTACAACTTCCCCCTGCGACGTTCAAGCCCTATACCACCCCCCTGCAGTGAGTGGCTGGCGAGATTAGGTGTCACCCGAGTATTAAAATCTGCCCCTCCCGCGGCTCGCCACAGATGCATTCAGACATAGTTCAGGGAAAGTGCTGTTGGTACCGGAGCTGCTATAGGGAGAGCGTTAGGAGTATTTTAGGCTTCAAGAACCCCAACGGTCCTTCTTAGGCCATAGAAATCGCAGATCGCACCTATGTGCGATCTGCGATTTCTGTTCTCTTCTCTATATGCGCTCAATGGGGCCGGCGGCAGCAGCGCGACCCCATTGAGAACATATACAAGACAAATCATTCTTCTCTGCCACAGCTGTAACAGCTGTGGCAGAGAAGAACGATGTTGGCCCATTGAATTCAATGGAGCCAGCAATACAGCCGACTCCATTGAAAGCAATGGGCTGCCGGCGATCGCGGGATGAATTGTCGGGAAGGGCTTAAATATATAAGCCCTTCCCTGCAATTCATCCAGAAAAGTGTTACAATAAAAATCATTGCTCACTTCTCCTGGCGTTCTGCGGCGCTGCTGCAGGATGTCGCTCCCTCCTGGTCCCCGGCAGAGCATTGCTTTCTCTACGAAGGGCTTTAAATCCCCGCCTCCAGAAACACACGTGCCTTCAGCCAATCACAGCCAATGACAATGATGTCATTGAATGGCTGTGATTGGCTGAAGGCACGTGTGCTTCTGGAGGCGGGGATTTAAAGCCCTTCGTAGAGAAAGCAATGCTCTGCCGGGGACCAGGAGGGAGCGACATCCTGCAGCAGCGCCGCAGAACGCCAGGAGAAGTGAGTAATGATTTTTATTGTAACACATTTCTGGATGAATTGCAGGGAAGGGCTTATATATTTAAGCCCTTCCCGACAATTCATCCCGCGATCGACGGCAGCCCATCGCTTTCAGTGGAACCTGCTGTATTGCCGGCTCCATTAAATTCAATGGGCTAACATCGTTCTTCTCTGCCACAGCTGTTACAGCTATGGCAGAGGAGAACGATCTTTATGCTGACAGTGCGGGGGGGGGGGGGGCACTCTTGCCGCTATTGTGGCTTAATAGTGGGACCTGTGAACTTGAGATGCAGCCCAACATGTAGCCCCTCGCCTGCCCTATCCGTTGCTGTGTCGTTCCCATCACTTTCTTGAATTGCCCCGATTTTCACAAATGAAAACCTTAGCGAGCATCGGCGATATACAAAAATGCTCAGGTCGCCCATTGACTTCAATGGGGTTCGTTACTCGAAACGAACTCTCGAGCATCGCGAAAATTTCGTCCCGAATAACGAGCACCCGAGCATTTTGGTGCTCGCTCATCTCTAATAGAGACTGTATGCAATAAGCCTGGATGTCTGACAGTTAAAGCTGCATCGTGATGTCATTAAGGCTCTATTATGAGACGTACAGCTTGGAACCATAAATACTATAGCACGGCTGCCATTTACAGTCAGTCTCCATTGGAGTTGGAAGTTGGCAAACATGTACTAGGCTATCTTTCCAAGAAGCCACAGCAGCCGGATAAATTGAATGTTCCACCGAACTGCTATTTTATTCCGCCAGTAAGGGGGAAAAGGTGGCCTACAAAATCTGATTGGTCGCTGCTGCTGCAGACATTTTTTTAAAAGGTACGCTCAGTTCTTTCATGGAGAACATTAAGGTAGGTACTTACAATTCAGGCAGGTAGGTTCAGTTCTTGGTGGTTGGGGAATGCTTATGGGCAAGGCCTTATGTCTGATCATATTGGCTGCTTCCAACTGTACCTACTGCAAGCAGACGCTCAGTGGATACAATGCTGCGAGCTGGGGAAAACCCCTAGAATAATCCACGGCAGGCAGGCAGGCAAGCAAAATGTAAATAACGGCATTGGTTAGCTGCGCTAAAATTCTTGCTTGTACCTGAAAAAGGTTTCGCCTGCAACGCGGCCTTCTACTGGTTTTGGCGACGTGACATTCACTGACAAGGCACAGGTGCTGGTAGGTTTCTGTGAGCACCCACAATACAGCGTTGCAGTCTTCAAATCTGTGCTGAACTCTTTTCCCTAAAATTAGCAAGATTCGCTTAAACCTCGTGTGGTGTATTCTAGCCTTCTCCTGAGATGACATTCATAATGATACTAAGAATAAAAAAGATAAAAAGCATCATAGGCTGAAGAAATTATACGCACAGTACATCATTTTTTAGCCTTCCATAACTATATATCTATATATGCATACATCCATATATTTAGCTAGATATGCATAAAAATCTATATCGATATATATGTATTTCTATATATTTATATAGATATTTATCTATACACAGAGGCAGATAGAGATAGATAGATAGATAGAGACTAGAGATGAGCGAGCATACTCGTCCGAACTTGATACTCGTTCGAGTATTAGGGTGTTCGAGATGCTCGTTACTCGTAACGAGTACCACGCGGTGTTCGGGTTACTTTCACTTTCTTCCCTGAGAAATTTGCGCGCTTTTCTGGCCAATAGAAAGACAGGGAAGGCATTACAACTTCCCCCTGCGACGTTCAAGCCCTATACCACCCCCCTGCAGTGAGTGGCTGGCGAGATTAGGTGTCACCCGAGTATTAAAATCTGCCCCTCCCGCGGCTCGCCACAGATGCATTCAGACATAGTTCAGGGAAAGTGCTGTTGGTACCGGAGCTGCTATAGGGAGAGCGTTAGGAGTATTTTAGGCTTCAAGAACCCCAACGGTCCTTCTTAGGCCATAGAAATCGCAGATCGCACCTATGTGCGATCTGCGATTTCTGTTCTCTTCTCTATATGCGCTCAATGGGGCCGGCGGCAGCAGCGCGACCCCATTGAGAACATATACAAGACAAATCATTCTTCTCTGCCACAGCTGTAACAGCTGTGGCAGAGAAGAACGATGTTGGCCCATTGAATTCAATGGAGCCAGCAATACAGCCGACTCCATTGAAAGCAATGGGCTGCCGGCGATCGCGGGATGAATTGTCGGGAAGGGCTTAAATATATAAGCCCTTCCCTGCAATTCATCCAGAAAAGTGTTACAATAAAAATCATTGCTCACTTCTCCTGGCGTTCTGCGGCGCTGCTGCAGGATGTCGCTCCCTCCTGGTCCCCGGCAGAGCATTGCTTTCTCTACGAAGGGCTTTAAATCCCCGCCTCCAGAAACACACGTGCCTTCAGCCAATCACAGCCAATGACAATGATGTCATTGAATGGCTGTGATTGGCTGAAGGCACGTGTGCTTCTGGAGGCGGGGATTTAAAGCCCTTCGTAGAGAAAGCAATGCTCTGCCGGGGACCAGGAGGGAGCGACATCCTGCAGCAGCGCCGCAGAACGCCAGGAGAAGTGAGTAATGATTTTTATTGTAACACATTTCTGGATGAATTGCAGGGAAGGGCTTATATATTTAAGCCCTTCCCGACAATTCATCCCGCGATCGACGGCAGCCCATCGCTTTCAGTGGAACCTGCTGTATTGCCGGCTCCATTAAATTCAATGGGCTAACATCGTTCTTCTCTGCCACAGCTGTTACAGCTATGGCAGAGGAGAACGATCTTTATGCTGACAGTGCGGGGGGGGGGGGGCACTCTTGCCGCTATTGTGGCTTAATAGTGGGACCTGTGAACTTGAGATGCAGCCCAACATGTAGCCCCTCGCCTGCCCTATCCGTTGCTGTGTCGTTCCCATCACTTTCTTGAATTGCCCCGATTTTCACAAATGAAAACCTTAGCGAGCATCGGCGATATACAAAAATGCTCAGGTCGCCCATTGACTTCAATGGGGTTCGTTACTCGAAACGAACTCTCGAGCATCGCGAAAATTTCGTCCCGAATAACGAGCACCCGAGCATTTTGGTGCTCGCTCATCTCTAATAGAGACTGTATGCAATAAGCCTGGATGTCTGACAGTTAAAGCTGCATCGTGATGTCATTAAGGCTCTATTATGAGACGTACAGCTTGGAACCATAAATACTATAGCACGGCTGCCATTTACAGTCAGTCTCCATTGGAGTTGGAAGTTGGCAAACATGTACTAGGCTATCTTTCCAAGAAGCCACAGCAGCCGGATAAATTGAATGTTCCACCGAACTGCTATTTTATTCCGCCAGTAAGGGGGAAAAGGTGGCCTACAAAATCTGATTGGTCGCTGCTGCTGCAGACATTTTTTTAAAAGGTACGCTCAGTTCTTTCATGGAGAACATTAAGGTAGGTACTTACAATTCAGGCAGGTAGGTTCAGTTCTTGGTGGTTGGGGAATGCTTATGGGCAAGGCCTTATGTCTGATCATATTGGCTGCTTCCAACTGTACCTACTGCAAGCAGACGCTCAGTGGATACAATGCTGCGAGCTGGGGAAAACCCCTAGAATAATCCACGGCAGGCAGGCAGGCAGGCAAGCAAAATGTAAATAACGGCATTGGTTAGCTGCGCTAAAATTCTTGCTTGTACCTGAAAAAGGTTTCGCCTGCAACGCGGCCTTCTACTGGTTTTGGCGACGTGACATTCACTGACAAGGCACAGGTGCTGGTAGGTTTCTGTGAGCACCCACAATACAGCGTTGCAGTCTTCAAATCTGTGCTGAACTCTTTTCCCTAAAATTAGCAAGATTCGCTTAAACCTCGTGTGGTGTATTCTAGCCTTCTCCTGAGATGACATTCATAATGATACTAAGAATAAAAAAGATAAAAAGCATCATAGGCTGAAGAAATTATACGCACAGTACATCATTTTTTAGCCTTCCATAACTATATATCTATATATGCATACATCCATATATTTAGCTAGATATGCATAAAAATCTATATCGATATATATGTATTTCTATATATTTATATAGATATTTATCTATACACAGAGGCAGATAGAGATAGATAGATAGATAGAGACTAGAGATGAGCGAGCATACTCGTCCGAACTTGATACTCGTTCGAGTATTAGGGTGTTCGAGATGCTCGTTACTCGTAACGAGTACCACGCGGTGTTCGGGTTACTTTCACTTTCTTCCCTGAGAAATTTGCGCGCTTTTCTGGCCAATAGAAAGACAGGGAAGGCATTACAACTTCCCCCTGCGACGTTCAAGCCCTATACCACCCCCCTGCAGTGAGTGGCTGGCGAGATTAGGTGTCACCCGAGTATTAAAATCTGCCCCTCCCGCGGCTCGCCACAGATGCATTCAGACATAGTTCAGGGAAAGTGCTGTTGGTACCGGAGCTGCTATAGGGAGAGCGTTAGGAGTATTTTAGGCTTCAAGAACCCCAACGGTCCTTCTTAGGCCATAGAAATCGCAGATCGCACCTATGTGCGATCTGCGATTTCTGTTCTCTTCTCTATATGCGCTCAATGGGGCCGGCGGCAGCAGCGCCGACCCCATTGAGAACATATACAAGACAAATCATTCTTCTCTGCCACAGCTGTAACAGCTGTGGCAGAGAAGAACGATGTTGGCCCATTGAATTCAATGGAGCCAGCAATACAGCCGACTCCATTGAAAGCAATGGGCTGCCGGCGATCGCGGGATGAATTGTCGGGAAGGGCTTAAATATATAAGCCCTTCCCTGCAATTCATCCAGAAAAGTGTTACAATAAAAATCATTGCTCACTTCTCCTGGCGTTCTGCGGCGCTGCTGCAGGATGTCGCTCCCTCCTGGTCCCCGGCAGAGCATTGCTTTCTCTACGAAGGGCTTTAAATCCCCGCCTCCAGAAACACACGTGCCTTCAGCCAATCACAGCCAATGACAATGATGTCATTGAATGGCTGTGATTGGCTGAAGGCACGTGTGCTTCTGGAGGCGGGGATTTAAAGCCCTTCGTAGAGAAAGCAATGCTCTGCCGGGGACCAGGAGGGAGCGACATCCTGCAGCAGCGACGCAGAACGCCAGGAGAAGTGAGTAATGATTTTTATTGTAACACATTTCTGGATGAATTGCAGGGAAGGGCTTATATATTTAAGCCCTTCCCGACAATTCATCCCGCGATCGACGGCAGCCCATCGCTTTCAGTGGAACCTGCTGTATTGCCGGCTCCATTAAATTCAATGGGCTAACATCGTTCTTCTCTGCCACAGCTGTTACAGCTATGGCAGAGGAGAACGATCTTTATGCTGACAGTGCGGGGGGGGGGGGGGGGCACTCTTGCCGCTATTGTGGCTTAATAGTGGGACCTGTGAACTTGAGATGCAGCCCAACATGTAGCCCCTCGCCTGCCCTATCCGTTGCTGTGTCGTTCCCATCACTTTCTTGAATTGCCCCGATTTTCACAAATGAAAACCTTAGCGAGCATCGGCGATATACAAAAATGCTCAGGTCGCCCATTGACTTCAATGGGGTTCGTTACTCGAAACGAACTCTCGAGCATCGCGAAAATTTCGTCCCGAATAACGAGCACCCGAGCATTTTGGTGCTCGCTCATCTCTAATAGAGACTGTATGCAATAAGCCTGGATGTCTGACAGTTAAAGCTGCATCGTGATGTCATTAAGGCTCTATTATGAGACGTACAGCTTGGAACCATAAATACTATAGCACGGCTGCCATTTACAGTCAGTCTCCATTGGAGTTGGAAGTTGGCAAACATGTACTAGGCTATCTTTCCAAGAAGCCACAGCAGCCGGATAAATTGAATGTTCCACCGAACTGCTATTTTATTCCGCCAGTAAGGGGGAAAAGGTGGCCTACAAAATCTGATTGGTCGCTGCTGCTGCAGACATTTTTTTAAAAGGTACGCTCAGTTCTTTCATGGAGAACATTAAGGTAGGTACTTACAATTCAGGCAGGTAGGTTCAGTTCTTGGTGGTTGGGGAATGCTTATGGGCAAGGCCTTATGTCTGATCATATTGGCTGCTTCCAACTGTACCTACTGCAAGCAGACGCTCAGTGGATACAATGCTGCGAGCTGGGGAAAACCCCTAGAATAATCCACGGCAGGCAGGCAGGCAAGCAAAATGTAAATAACGGCATTGGTTAGCTGCGCTAAAATTCTTGCTTGTACCTGAAAAAGGTTTCGCCTGCAACGCGGCCTTCTACTGGTTTTGGCGACGTGACATTCACTGACAAGGCACAGGTGCTGGTAGGTTTCTGTGAGCACCCACAATACAGCGTTGCAGTCTTCAAATCTGTGCTGAACTCTTTTCCCTAAAATTAGCAAGATTCGCTTAAACCTCTTGTGGTGTATTCTAGCCTTCTCCTGAGATGACATTCATAATGATACTAAGAATAAAAAAGATAAAAAGCATCATAGGCTGAAGAAATTATACGCACAGTACATCATTTTTTAGCCTTCCATAACTATATATCTATATATGCATACATCCATATATTTAGCTAGATATGCATAAAAATCTATATCGATATATATGTATTTCTATATATTTATATAGATATTTATCTATACACAGAGGCAGATAGAGATAGATAGATAGATAGAGACTAGAGATGAGCGAGCATACTCGTCCGAACTTGATACTCGTTCGAGTATTAGGGTGTTCGAGATGCTCGTTACTCGTAACGAGTACCACGCGGTGTTCGGGTTACTTTCACTTTCTTCCCTGAGAAATTTGCGCGCTTTTCTGGCCAATAGAAAGACAGGGAAGGCATTACAACTTCCCCCTGCGACGTTCAAGCCCTATACCACCCCCCTGCAGTGAGTGGCTGGCGAGATTAGGTGTCACCCGAGTATTAAAATCTGCCCCTCCCGCGGCTCGCCACAGATGCATTCAGACATAGTTCAGGGAAAGTGCTGTTGGTACCGGAGCTGCTATAGGGAGAGCGTTAGGAGTATTTTAGGCTTCAAGAACCCCAACGGTCCTTCTTAGGCCATAGAAATCGCAGATCGCACCTATGTGCGATCTGCGATTTCTGTTCTCTTCTCTATATGCGCTCAATGGGGCCGGCGGCAGCAGCGCCGACCCCATTGAGAACATATACAAGACAAATCATTCTTCTCTGCCACAGCTGTAACAGCTGTGGCAGAGAAGAACGATGTTGGCCCATTGAATTCAATGGAGCCAGCAATACAGCCGACTCCATTGAAAGCAATGGGCTGCCGGCGATCGCGGGATGAATTGTCGGGAAGGGCTTAAATATATAAGCCCTTCCCTGCAATTCATCCAGAAAAGTGTTACAATAAAAATCATTGCTCACTTCTCCTGGCGTTCTGCGGCGCTGCTGCAGGATGTCGCTCCCTCCTGGTCCCCGGCAGAGCATTGCTTTCTCTACGAAGGGCTTTAAATCCCCGCCTCCAGAAACACACGTGCCTTCAGCCAATCACAGCCAATGACAATGATGTCATTGAATGGCTGTGATTGGCTGAAGGCACGTGTGCTTCTGGAGGCGGGGATTTAAAGCCCTTCGTAGAGAAAGCAATGCTCTGCCGGGGACCAGGAGGGAGCGACATCCTGCAGCAGCGCCGCAGAACGCCAGGAGAAGTGAGTAATGATTTTTATTGTAACACATTTCTGGATGAATTGCAGGGAAGGGCTTATATATTTAAGCCCTTCCCGACAATTCATCCCGCGATCGACGGCAGCCCATCGCTTTCAGTGGAACCTGCTGTATTGCCGGCTCCATTAAATTCAATGGGCTAACATCGTTCTTCTCTGCCACAGCTGTTACAGCTATGGCAGAGGAGAACGATCTTTATGCTGACAGTGCGGGGGGGGGGGGGGGCACTCTTGCCGCTATTGTGGCTTAATAGTGGGACCTGTGAACTTGAGATGCAGCCCAACATGTAGCCCCTCGCCTGCCCTATCCGTTGCTGTGTCGTTCCCATCACTTTCTTGAATTGCCCCGATTTTCACAAATGAAAACCTTAGCGAGCATCGGCGATATACAAAAATGCTCAGGTCGCCCATTGACTTCAATGGGGTTCGTTACTCGAAACGAACTCTCGAGCATCGCGAAAATTTCGTCCCGAATAACGAGCACCCGAGCATTTTGGTGCTCGCTCATCTCTAATAGAGACTGTATGCAATAAGCCTGGATGTCTGACAGTTAAAGCTGCATCGTGATGTCATTAAGGCTCTATTATGAGACGTACAGCTTGGAACCATAAATACTATAGCACGGCTGCCATTTACAGTCAGTCTCCATTGGAGTTGGAAGTTGGCAAACATGTACTAGGCTATCTTTCCAAGAAGCCACAGCAGCCGGATAAATTGAATGTTCCACCGAACTGCTATTTTATTCCGCCAGTAAGGGGGAAAAGGTGGCCTACAAAATCTGATTGGTCGCTGCTGCTGCAGACATTTTTTTAAAAGGTACGCTCAGTTCTTTCATGGAGAACATTAAGGTAGGTACTTACAATTCAGGCAGGTAGGTTCAGTTCTTGGTGGTTGGGGAATGCTTATGGGCAAGGCCTTATGTCTGATCATATTGGCTGCTTCCAACTGTACCTACTGCAAGCAGACGCTCAGTGGATACAATGCTGCGAGCTGGGGAAAACCCCTAGAATAATCCACGGCAGGCAGGCAGGCAAGCAAAATGTAAATAACGGCATTGGTTAGCTGCGCTAAAATTCTTGCTTGTACCTGAAAAAGGTTTCGCCTGCAACGCGGCCTTCTACTGGTTTTGGCGACGTGACATTCACTGACAAGGCACAGGTGCTGGTAGGTTTCTGTGAGCACCCACAATACAGCGTTGCAGTCTTCAAATCTGTGCTGAACTCTTTTCCCTAAAATTAGCAAGATTCGCTTAAACCTCTTGTGGTGTATTCTAGCCTTCTCCTGAGATGACATTCATAATGATACTAAGAATAAAAAAGATAAAAAGCATCATAGGCTGAAGAAATTATACGCACAGTACATCATTTTTTAGCCTTCCATAACTATATATCTATATATGCATACATCCATATATTTAGCTAGATATGCATAAAAATCTATATCGATATATATGTATTTCTATATATTTATATAGATATTTATCTATACACAGAGGCAGATAGAGATAGATAGATAGATAGAGACTAGAGATGAGCGAGCATACTCGTCCGAACTTGATACTCGTTCGAGTATTAGGGTGTTCGAGATGCTCGTTACTCGTAACGAGTACCACGCGGTGTTCGGGTTACTTTCACTTTCTTCCCTGAGAAATTTGCGCGCTTTTCTGGCCAATAGAAAGACAGGGAAGGCATTACAACTTCCCCCTGCGACGTTCAAGCCCTATACCACCCCCCTGCAGTGAGTGGCTGGCGAGATTAGGTGTCACCCGAGTATTAAAATCTGCCCCTCCCGCGGCTCGCCACAGATGCATTCAGGCATAGTTCAGGGAAAGTGCTGTTGGTACCGGAGCTGCTATAGGGAGAGCGTTAGGAGTATTTTAGGCTTCAAGAACCCCAACGGTCCTTCTTAGGCCATAGAAATCGCAGATCGCACCTATGTGCGATCTGCGATTTCTGTTCTCTTCTCTATATGCGCTCAATGGGGCCGGCGGCAGCAGCGCCGACCCCATTGAGAACATATACAAGACAAATCATTCTTCTCTGCCACAGCTGTAACAGCTGTGGCAGAGAAGAACGATGTTGGCCCATTGAATTCAATGGAGCCAGCAATACAGCCGACTCCATTGAAAGCAATGGGCTGCCGGCGATCGCGGGATGAATTGTCGGGAAGGGCTTAAATATATAAGCCCTTCCCTGCAATTCATCCAGAAAAGTGTTACAATAAAAATCATTACTCACTTCTCCTGGCGTTCTGCGGCGCTGCTGCAGGATGTCGCTCCCTCCTGGTCCCCGGCAGAGCATTGCTTTCTCTACGAAGGGCTTTAAATCCCCGCCTCCAGAAACACACGTGCCTTCAGCCAATCACAGCCAATGACAATGATGTCATTGAATGGCTGTGATTGGCTGAAGGCACGTGTGCTTCTGGAGGCGGGGATTTAAAGCCCTTCGTAGAGAAAGCAATGCTCTGCCGGGGACCAGGAGGGAGTGACATCCTGCAGCAGCGCCGCAGAACGCCAGGAGAAGTGAGTAATGATTTTTATTGTAACACATTTCTGGATGAATTGCAGGGAAGGGCTTATATATTTAAGCCCTTCCCGACAATTCATCCCGCGATCGACGGCAGCCCATCGCTTTCAGTGGAACCTGCTGTATTGCCGGCTCCATTAAATTCAATGGGCTAACATCGTTCTTCTCTGCCACAGCTGTTACAGCTATGGCAGAGGAGAACGATCTTTATGCTGACAGTGCGGGGGGGGGGGCACTCTTGCCGCTATTGTGGCTTAATAGTGGGACCTGTGAACTTGAGATGCAGCCCAACATGTAGCCCCTCGCCTGCCCTATCCGTTGCTGTGTCGTTCCCATCACTTTCTTGAATTGCCCCGATTTTCACAAATGAAAACCTTAGCGAGCATCGGCGATATACAAAAATGCTCAGGTCGCCCATTGACTTCAATGGGGTTCGTTACTCGAAACGAACTCTCGAGCATCGCGAAAATTTCGTCCCGAATAACGAGCACCCGAGCATTTTGGTGCTCGCTCATCTCTAATAGAGACTGTATGCAATAAGCCTGGATGTCTGACAGTTAAAGCTGCATCGTGATGTCATTAAGGCTCTATTATGAGACGTACAGCTTGGAACCATAAATACTATAGCACGGCTGCCATTTACAGTCAGTCTCCATTGGAGTTGGAAGTTGGCAAACATGTACTAGGCTATCTTTCCAAGAAGCCACAGCAGCCGGATAAATTGAATGTTCCACCGAACTGCTATTTTATTCCGCCAGTAAGGGGGAAAAGGTGGCCTACAAAATCTGATTGGTCGCTGCTGCTGCAGACATTTTTTTAAAAGGTACGCTCAGTTCTTTCATGGAGAACATTAAGGTAGGTACTTACAATTCAGGCAGGTAGGTTCAGTTCTTGGTGGTTGGGGAATGCTTATGGGCAAGGCCTTATGTCTGATCATATTGGCTGCTTCCAACTGTACCTACTGCAAGCAGACGCTCAGTGGATACAATGCTGCGAGCTGGGGAAAACCCCTAGAATAATCCACGGCAGGCAGGCAGGCAAGCAAAATGTAAATAACGGCATTGGTTAGCTGCGCTAAAATTCTTGCTTGTACCTGAAAAAGGTTTCGCCTGCAACGCGGCCTTCTACTGGTTTTGGCGACGTGACATTCACTGACAAGGCACAGGTGCTGGTAGGTTTCTGTGAGCACCCACAATACAGCGTTGCAGTCTTCAAATCTGTGCTGAACTCTTTTCCCTAAAATTAGCAAGATTCGCTTAAACCTCTTGTGGTGTATTCTAGCCTTCTCCTGAGATGACATTCATAATGATACTAAGAATAAAAAAGATAAAAAGCATCATAGGCTGAAGAAATTATACGCACAGTACATCATTTTTTAGCCTTCCATAACTATATATCTATATATGCATACATCCATATATTTAGCTAGATATGCATAAAAATCTATATCGATATATATGTATTTCTATATATTTATATAGATATTTATCTATACACAGAGGCAGATAGAGATAGATAGATAGATAGAGACTAGAGATGAGCGAGCATACTCGTCCGAACTTGATACTCGTTCGAGTATTAGGGTGTTCGAGATGCTCGTTACTCGTAACGAGTACCACGCGGTGTTCGGGTTACTTTCACTTTCTTCCCTGAGAAATTTGCGCGCTTTTCTGGCCAATAGAAAGACAGGGAAGGCATTACAACTTCCCCCTGCGACGTTCAAGCCCTATACCACCCCCCTGCAGTGAGTGGCTGGCGAGATTAGGTGTCACCCGAGTATTAAAATCTGCCCCTCCCGCGGCTCGCCACAGATGCATTCAGACATAGTTCAGGGAAAGTGCTGTTGGTACCGGAGCTGCTATAGGGAGAGCGTTAGGAGTATTTTAGGCTTCAAGAACCCCAACGGTCCTTCTTAGGCCATAGAAATCGCAGATCGCACCTATGTGCGATCTGCGATTTCTGTTCTCTTCTCTATATGCGCTCAATGGGGCCGGCGGCAGCAGCGCCGACCCCATTGAGAACATATACAAGACAAATCATTCTTCTCTGCCACAGCTGTAACAGCTGTGGCAGAGAAGAACGATGTTGGCCCATTGAATTCAATGGAGCCAGCAATACAGCCGACTCCATTGAAAGCAATGGGCTGCCGGCGATCGCGGGATGAATTGTCGGGAAGGGCTTAAATATATAAGCCCTTCCCTGCAATTCATCCAGAAAAGTGTTACAATAAAAATCATTGCTCACTTCTCCTGGCGTTCTGCGGCGCTGCTGCAGGATGTCGCTCCCTCCTGGTCCCCGGCAGAGCATTGCTTTCTCTACGAAGGGCTTTAAATCCCCGCCTCCAGAAACACACGTGCCTTCAGCCAATCACAGCCAATGACAATGATGTCATTGAATGGCTGTGATTGGCTGAAGGCACGTGTGCTTCTGGAGGCGGGGATTTAAAGCCCTTCGTAGAGAAAGCAATGCTCTGCCGGGGACCAGGAGGGAGCGACATCCTGCAGCAGCGCCGCAGAACGCCAGGAGAAGTGAGTAATGATTTTTATTGTAACACATTTCTGGATGAATTGCAGGGAAGGGCTTATATATTTAAGCCCTTCCCGACAATTCATCCCGCGATCGACGGCAGCCCATCGCTTTCAGTGGAACCTGCTGTATTGCCGGCTCCATTAAATTCAATGGGCTAACATCGTTCTTCTCTGCCACAGCTGTTACAGCTATGGCAGAGGAGAACGATCTTTATGCTGACAGTGCGGGGGGGGGGGGGGGGCACTCTTGCCGCTATTGTGGCTTAATAGTGGGACCTGTGAACTTGAGATGCAGCCCAACATGTAGCCCCTCGCCTGCCCTATCCGTTGCTGTGTCGTTCCCATCACTTTCTTGAATTGCCCCGATTTTCACAAATGAAAACCTTAGCGAGCATCGGCGATATACAAAAATGCTCAGGTCGCCCATTGACTTCAATGGGGTTCGTTACTCGAAACGAACTCTCGAGCATCGCGAAAATTTCGTCCCGAATAACGAGCACCCGAGCATTTTGGTGCTCGCTCATCTCTAATAGAGACTGTATGCAATAAGCCTGGATGTCTGACAGTTAAAGCTGCATCGTGATGTCATTAAGGCTCTATTATGAGACGTACAGCTTGGAACCATAAATACTATAGCACGGCTGCCATTTACAGTCAGTCTCCATTGGAGTTGGAAGTTGGCAAACATGTACTAGGCTATCTTTCCAAGAAGCCACAGCAGCCGGATAAATTGAATGTTCCACCGAACTGCTATTTTATTCCGCCAGTAAGGGGGAAAAGGTGGCCTACAAAATCTGATTGGTCGCTGCTGCTGCAGACATTTTTTTAAAAGGTACGCTCAGTTCTTTCATGGAGAACATTAAGGTAGGTACTTACAATTCAGGCAGGTAGGTTCAGTTCTTGGTGGTTGGGGAATGCTTATGGGCAAGGCCTTATGTCTGATCATATTGGCTGCTTCCAACTGTACCTACTGCAAGCAGACGCTCAGTGGATACAATGCTGCGAGCTGGGGAAAACCCCTAGAATAATCCACGGCAGGCAGGCAGGCAAGCAAAATGTAAATAACGGCATTGGTTAGCTGCGCTAAAATTCTTGCTTGTACCTGAAAAAGGTTTCGCCTGCAACGCGGCCTTCTACTGGTTTTGGCGACGTGACATTCACTGACAAGGCACAGGTGCTGGTAGGTTTCTGTGAGCACCCACAATACAGCGTTGCAGTCTTCAAATCTGTGCTGAACTCTTTTCCCTAAAATTAGCAAGATTCGCTTAAACCTCTTGTGGTGTATTCTAGCCTTCTCCTGAGATGACATTCATAATGATACTAAGAATAAAAAAGATAAAAAGCATCATAGGCTGAAGAAATTATACGCACAGTACATCATTTTTTAGCCTTCCATAACTATATATCTATATATGCATACATCCATATATTTAGCTAGATATGCATAAAAATCTATATCGATATATATGTATTTCTATATATTTATATAGATATTTATCTATACACAGAGGCAGATAGAGATAGATAGATAGATAGAGACTAGAGATGAGCGAGCATACTCGTCCGAACTTGATACTCGTTCGAGTATTAGGGTGTTCGAGATGCTCGTTACTCGTAACGAGTACCACGCGGTGTTCGGGTTACTTTCACTTTCTTCCCTGAGAAATTTGCGCGCTTTTCTGGCCAATAGAAAGACAGGGAAGGCATTACAACTTCCCCCTGCGACGTTCAAGCCCTATACCACCCCCCTGCAGTGAGTGGCTGGCGAGATTAGGTGTCACCCGAGTATTAAAATCTGCCCCTCCCGCGGCTCGCCACAGATGCATTCAGACATAGTTCAGGGAAAGTGCTGTTGGTACCGGAGCTGCTATAGGGAGAGCGTTAGGAGTATTTTAGGCTTCAAGAACCCCAACGGTCCTTCTTAGGCCATAGAAATCGCAGATCGCACCTATGTGCGATCTGCGATTTCTGTTCTCTTCTCTATATGCGCTCAATGGGGCCGGCGGCAGCAGCGCCGACCCCATTGAGAACATATACAAGACAAATCATTCTTCTCTGCCACAGCTGTAACAGCTGTGGCAGAGAAGAACGATGTTGGCCCATTGAATTCAATGGAGCCAGCAATACAGCCGACTCCATTGAAAGCAATGGGCTGCCGGCGATCGCGGGATGAATTGTCGGGAAGGGCTTAAATATATAAGCCCTTCCCTGCAATTCATCCAGAAAAGTGTTACAATAAAAATCATTGCTCACTTCTCCTGGCGTTCTGCGGCGCTGCTGCAGGATGTCGCTCCCTCCTGGTCCCCGGCAGAGCATTGCTTTCTCTACGAAGGGCTTTAAATCCCCGCCTCCAGAAACACACGTGCCTTCAGCCAATCACAGCCAATGACAATGATGTCATTGAATGGCTGTGATTGGCTGAAGGCACGTGTGCTTCTGGAGGCGGGGATTTAAAGCCCTTCGTAGAGAAAGCAATGCTCTGCCGGGGACCAGGAGGGAGCGACATCCTGCAGCAGCGCCGCAGAACGCCAGGAGAAGTGAGTAATGATTTTTATTGTAACACATTTCTGGATGAATTGCAGGGAAGGGCTTATATATTTAAGCCCTTCCCGACAATTCATCCCGCGATCGACGGCAGCCCATCGCTTTCAGTGGAACCTGCTGTATTGCCGGCTCCATTAAATTCAATGGGCTAACATCGTTCTTCTCTGCCACAGCTGTTACAGCTATGGCAGAGGAGAACGATCTTTATGCTGACAGTGCGGGGGGGGGGGGGGGGCACTCTTGCCGCTATTGTGGCTTAATAGTGGGACCTGTGAACTTGAGATGCAGCCCAACATGTAGCCCCTCGCCTGCCCTATCCGTTGCTGTGTCGTTCCCATCACTTTCTTGAATTGCCCCGATTTTCACAAATGAAAACCTTAGCGAGCATCGGCGATATACAAAAATGCTCAGGTCGCCCATTGACTTCAATGGGGTTCGTTACTTGAAACGAACTCTCGAGCATCGCGAAAATTTCGTCCCGAATAACGAGCACCCGAGCATTTTGGTGCTCGCTCATCTCTAATAGAGACTGTATGCAATAAGCCTGGATGTCTGACAGTTAAAGCTGCATCGTGATGTCATTAAGGCTCTATTATGAGACGTACAGCTTGGAACCATAAATACTATAGCACGGCTGCCATTTACAGTCAGTCTCCATTGGAGTTGGAAGTTGGCAAACATGTACTAGGCTATCTTTCCAAGAAGCCACAGCAGCCGGATAAATTGAATGTTCCACCGAACTGCTATTTTATTCCGCCAGTAAGGGGGAAAAGGTGGCCTACAAAATCTGATTGGTCGCTGCTGCTGCAGACATTTTTTTAAAAGGTACGCTCAGTTCTTTCATGGAGAACATTAAGGTAGGTACTTACAATTCAGGCAGGTAGGTTCAGTTCTTGGTGGTTGGGGAATGCTTATGGGCAAGGCCTTATGTCTGATCATATTGGCTGCTTCCAACTGTACCTACTGCAAGCAGACGCTCAGTGGATACAATGCTGCGAGCTGGGGAAAACCCCTAGAATAATCCACGGCAGGCAGGCATGCAAGCAAAATGTAAATAACGGCATTGGTTAGCTGCGCTAAAATTCTTGCTTGTACCTGAAAAAGGTTTCGCCTGCAACGCGGCCTTCTACTGGTTTTGGCGACGTGACATTCACTGACAAGGCACAGGTGCTGGTAGGTTTCTGTGAGCACCCACAATACAGCGTTGCAGTCTTCAAATCTGTGCTGAACTCTTTTCCCTAAAATTAGCAAGATTCGCTTAAACCTCTTGTGGTGTATTCTAGCCTTCTCCTGAGATGACATTCATAATGATACTAAGAATAAAAAAGATAAAAAGCATCATAGGCTGAAGAAATTATACGCACAGTACATCATTTTTTAGCCTTCCATAACTATATATCTATATATGCATACATCCATATATTTAGCTAGATATGCATAAAAATCTATATCGATATATATGTATTTCTATATATTTATATAGATATTTATCTATACACAGAGGCAGATAGAGATAGATAGATAGATAGATAGATAGAGACTAGAGATGAGCGAGCATACTCGTCCGAACTTGATACTCGTTCGAGTATTAGGGTGTTCGAGATGCTCGTTACTCGTAACGAGTACCACGCGGTGTTCGGGTTACTTTCACTTTCTTCCCTGAGAAATTTGCGCGCTTTTCTGGCCAATAGAAAGACAGGGAAGGCATTACAACTTCCCCCTGCGACGTTCAAGCCCTATACCACCCCCCTGCAGTGAGTGGCTGGCGAGATTAGGTGTCACCCGAGTATTAAAATCTGCCCCTCCCGCGGCTCGCCACAGATGCATTCAGAGATAGTTCAGGGAAAGTGCTGTTGGTACCGGAGCTGCTATAGGGAGAGCGTTAGGAGTATTTTAGGCTTCAAGAACCCCAACGGTCCTTCTTAGGCCATAGAAATCGCAGATCGCACCTATGTGCGATCTGCGATTTCTGTTCTCTTCTCTATATGCGCTCAATGGGGCCGGCGGCAGCAGCGCCGACCCCATTGAGAACATATACAAGACAAATCATTCTTCTCTGCCACAGCTGTAACAGCTGTGGCAGAGAAGAACGATGTTGGCCCATTGAATTCAATGGAGCCAGCAATACAGCCGACTCAATTGAAAGCAATGGGCTGCCGGCGATCGCGGGATGAATTGTCGGGAAGGGCTTAAATATATAAGCCCTTCCCTGCAATTCATCCAGAAAAGTGTTACAATAAAAATCATTGCTCACTTCTCCTGGCGTTCTGCGGCGCTGCTGCAGGATGTCGCTCCCTCCTGGTCCCCGGCAGAGCATTGCTTTCTCTACGAAGGGCTTTAAATCCCCGCCTCCAGAAACACACGTGCCTTCAGCCAATCACAGCCAATGACAATGATGTCATTGAATGGCTGTGATTGGCTGAAGGCACGTGTGCTTCTGGAGGCGGGGATTTAAAGCCCTTCGTAGAGAAAGCAATGCTCTGCCGGGGACCAGGAGGGAGCGACATCCTGCAGCAGCGACGCAGAACGCCAGGAGAAGTGAGTAATGATTTTTATTGTAACACATTTCTGGATGAATTGCAGGGAAGGGCTTATATATTTAAGCCCTTCCCGACAATTCATCCCGCGATCGACGGCAGCCCATCGCTTTCAGTGGAACCTGCTGTATTGCCGGCTCCATTAAATTCAATGGGCTAACATCGTTCTTCTCTGCCACAGCTGTTACAGCTATGGCAGAGGAGAACGATCTTTATGCTGACAGTGCGGGGGGGGGGGCACTCTTGCCGCTATTGTGGCTTAATAGTGGGACCTGTGAACTTGAGATGCAGCCCAACATGTAGCCCCTCGCCTGCCCTATCCGTTGCTGTGTGGTTCCCATCACTTTCTTGAATTGCCCCGATTTTCACAAATGAAAACCTTAGCGAGCATCGGCGATATACAAAAATGCTCAGGTCGCCCATTGACTTCAATGGGGTTCGTTACTCGAAACGAACCCTCGAGCATCGCGAAAATTTCGTCCCGAATAACGAGCACCCGAGCATTTTGGTGCTCGCTCATCTCTAATAGAGACTGTATGCAATAAGCCTGGATGTCTGACAGTTAAAGCTGCATCGTGATGTCATTAAGGCTCTATTATGAGACGTACAGCTTGGAACCATAAATACTATAGCACGGCTGCCATTTACAGTCAGTCTCCATTGGAGTTGGAAGTTGGCAAACATGTACTAGGCTATCTTTCCAAGAAGCCACAGCAGCCGGATAAATTGAATGTTCCACCGAACTGCTATTTTATTCCGCCAGTAAGGGGGAAAAGGTGGCCTACAAAATCTGATTGGTCGCTGCTGCTGCAGACATTTTTTTAAAAGGTACGCTCAGTTCTTTCATGGAGAACATTAAGGTAGGTACTTACAATTCAGGCAGGTAGGTTCAGTTCTTGGTGGTTTGGGGAATGCTTATGGGCAAGGCCTTATGTCTGATCATATTGGCTGCTTCCAACTGTACCTACTGCAAGCAGACGCTCAGTGGATACAATGCTGCGAGCTGGGGAAAACCCCTAGAATAATCCACGGCAGGCAGGCAGGCAGGCAAGCAAAATGTAAATAACGGCATTGGTTAGCTGCGCTAAAATTCTTGCTTGTACCTGAAAAAGGTTTCGCCTGCAACGCGGCCTTCTACTGATTTTGGCGACGTGACATTCACTGACAAGGCACAGGTGCTGGTAGGTTTCTGCGAGCACCCACAATACAGCGCTGCAGTCTTCAAATCTGTGCTGAACTCTTTTCCCTAAAATTAGCAAGATTCGCTTAAACCTCTTGTGGTGTATTCTAGCCTTCTCCTGAGATGACATTCATAATGATACTAAGAATAAAAAAGATAAAAAGCATCATAGGCTGAAGAAATTATACGCACAGTACATCATTTTTTAGCCTTCCATAACTATATATCTATATATGCATACATCCATATATTTAGCTAGATATGCATAAAAATCTATATCGATATATATGTATTTCTATATATTTATATAGATATTTATCTATACACAGAAGCAGATAGAGATAGATAGATAGAGACTAGAGATGAGCGAGCATACTCGTCCGAACTTGATACTCGTTCGAGTATTAGGGTGTTCGAGATGCTCGTTACTCGTAACGAGTACCACGCGGTGTTCGGGTTACTTTCACTTTCTTCCCTGAGAAATTTGCGCGCTTTTCTGGCCAATAGAAAGACAGGGAAGGCATTACAACTTCCCCCTGCGACGTTCAAGCCCTATACCACCCCCCTGCAGTGAGTGGCTGGCGAGATTAGGTGTCACCCGAGTATTAAAATCTGCCCCTCCCGCGGCTCGCCACAGATGCATTCAGAGATAGTTCAGGGAAAGTGCTGTTGGTACCGGAGCTGCTATAGGGAGAGCGTTAGGAGTATTTTAGGCTTCAAGAACCCCAACGGTCCTTCTTAAGCCATAGAAATCGCAGATCGCACCTATGTGCGATCTGCGATTTCTGTTCTCTTCTCTATATGCGCTCAATGGGGCCGGCGGCAGCAGCGCCGACCCCATTGAGAACATATACAAGACAAATCATTCTTCTCTGCCACAGCTGTAACAGCTGTGGCAGAGAAGAACGATGTTGGCCCATTGAATTCAATGGAGCCAGCAATACAGCCGACTCAATTGAAAGCAATGGGCTGCCGGCGATCGCGGGATGAATTGTCGGGAAGGGCTTAAATATATAAGCCCTTCCCTGCAATTCATCCAGAAAAGTGTTACAATAAAAATCATTGCTCACTTCTCCTGGCGTTCTGCGGCGCTGCTGCAGGATGTCGCTCCCTCCTGGTCCCCGGCAGAGCATTGCTTTCTCTACGAAGGGCTTTAAATCCCCGCCTCCAGAAACACACGTGCCTTCAGCCAATCACAGCCAATGACAATGATGTCATTGAATGGCTGTGATTGGCTGAAGGCACGTGTGCTTCTGGAGGCGGGGATTTAAAGCCCTTCGTAGAGAAAGCAATGCTCTGCCGGGGACCAGGAGGGAGCGACATCCTGCAGCAGCGACGCAGAACGCCAGGAGAAGTGAGTAATGATTTTTATTGTAACACATTTCTGGATGAATTGCAGGGAAGGGCTTATATATTTAAGCCCTTCCCGACAATTCATCCCGCGATCGACGGCAGCCCATCGCTTTCAGTGGAACCTGCTGTATTGCCGGCTCCATTAAATTCAATGGGCTAACATCGTTCTTCTCTGCCACAGCTGTTACAGCTATGGCAGAGGAGAACGATCTTTATGCTGACAGTGCGGGGGGGGGGGCACTCTTGCCGCTATTGTGGCTTAATAGTGGGACCTGTGAACTTGAGATGCAGCCCAACATGTAGCCCCTCGCCTGCCCTATCCGTTGCTGTGTGGTTCCCATCACTTTCTTGAATTGCCCCGATTTTCACAAATGAAAATCTTAGCGAGCATCGGCGATATACAAAAATGCTCAGGTCGCCCATTGACTTCAATGGGGTTCGTTACTCGAAACGAACCCTCGAGCATCGCGAAAATTTCGTCCCGAATAACGAGCACCCGAGCATTTTGGTGCTCGCTCATCTCTAATAGAGACTGTATGCAATAAGCCTGGATGTCTGACAGTTAAAGCTGCATCGTGATGTCATTAAGGCTCTATTATGAGACGTACAGCTTGGAACCATAAATACTATAGCACGGCTGCCATTTACAGTCAGTCTCCATTGGAGTTGGAAGTTGGCAAACATGTACTAGGCTATCTTTCCAAGAAGCCACAGCAGCCGGATAAATTGAATGTTCCACCGAACTGCTATTTTATTCCGCCAGTAAGGGGGAAAAGGTGGCCTACAAAATCTGATTGGTCGCTGCTGCTGCAGACATTTTTTTAAAAGGTACGCTCAGTTCTTTCATGGAGAACATTAAGGTAGGTACTTACAATTCAGGCAGGTAGGTTCAGTTCTTGGTGGTTGGGGAATGCTTATGGGCAAGGCCTTATGTCTGATCATATTGGCTGCTTCCAACTGTACCTACTGCAAGCAGACGCTCAGTGGATACAATGCTGCGAGCTGGGGAAAACCCCTAGAATAATCCACGGCAGGCAGGCAGGCAAGCAAAATGTAAATAACGGCATTGGTTAGCTGCGCTAAAATTCTTGCTTGTACCTGAAAAAGATTTCGCCTACAACGCGGCCTTCTACTGGTTTTGGCGACGTGACATTCACTGACAAGGCACAGGTGCTGGTAGGTTTCTGTGAGCACCCACAATACAGCGTTGCAGTCTTCAAATCTGTGCTGAACTCTTTTCCCTAAAATTAGCAAGATTCGCTTAAACCTCTTGTGGTGTATTCTAGCCTTCTCCTGAGATGACATTCATAATGATACTAAGAATAAAAAAGATAAAAAGCATCATAGGCTGAAGAAATTATACGCACAGTACATCATTTTTTAGCCTTCCATAACTATATATCTATATATGCATACATCCATATATTTAGCTAGATATGCATAAAAATCTATATCGATATATATGTATTTCTATATATTTATATAGATATTTATCTATACACAGTGGCAGATAGAGATAGATAGATAGAGACTAGAGATAAGCGAGCACACTCATCCGAACTTGATACTCGTTCGAGTATTAGGGTGTTCGAGATGCTCGTTACTCGTAACGAGTACCACGCGGTGTTCGGGTTACTTTCACTTTCTTCCCTGAGAAATTTGCGCGCTTTTCTGGCCAATAGAAAGACAGGGAAGGCATTACAACTTCCCCCTGCGACGTTCAAGCCCTATACCACCCCCCTGCAGTGAGTGGCTGGCGAGATTAGGTGTAACCCGAGTATTAAAATCTGCCCCTCCCGCGGCTCGCCACAGATGCATTCAGACATAGTTCAGGGAAAGTGCTGTTGGTACCGGAACTGCTATAGGGAGAGCGTTAGGAGTATTTTAGGCTTCAAGAACCCCAACGGTCCTTCTTAGGCCATAGAAATCGCAGATCGCACCTATGTGCGATCTGCGATTTCTGTTCTCTTCTCTATATGCGCTCAATGGGGCCGGCGGCAGCAGCGCCGACCCCATTGAGAACATATACAAGACAAATCATTCTTCTCTGCCACAGCTGTAACAGCTGTGGCAGAGAAGAACGATGTTGGCCCATTGAATTCAATGGAGCCAGCAATACAGCCGACTCCATTGAAAGCAATGGGCTGCCGGCGATCGCGGGATGAATTGTCGGGAAGGGCTTAAATATATAAGCCCTTCCCTGCAATTCATCCAGAAAAGTGTTACAATAAAAATCATTACTCACTTCTCCTGGCGTTCTGCGGTGCTGCTGCAGGATGTCGCTCCCTCCTGGTCCCCGGCAGAGCATTGCTTTCTCTACGAAGGGCTTTAAATCCCCGCCTCCAGAAACACACGTGCCTTCAGCCAATCACAGCCAATGACAATGATGTCATTGAATGTCTGTGATTGGCTGAAGGCACGTGTGTTTCTGGAGGCGGGGATTTAAAGCCCTTCGTAGAGAAAGCAATGCTCTGCCGGGGACCAGGAGGGAGCGACATCCTGCAGCAGCGCCGCAGAACGCCAGGAGAAGTGAGTAATGATTTTTTTTATATATTTAAGCCCTTCCCGACAATTCATCCCGCGATCGACGGCAGCCCATCGCTTTCAGTGGAACCTGCTGTATTGCCGGCTCCATTAAATTCAATGGGCTAACATCGTTCTTCTCTGCCACAGCTGTTACAGCTATGGCAGAGGAGAACGATCTTTATGCTGACAGTGCGGGGGGGGGGCACTCTTGCCGCTATTGTGGCTTAATAGTGGGACCTGTGAACTTGAGATGCAGCCCAACATGTAGCCCCTCGCCTGCCCTATCCGTTGCTGTGTGGTTCCCATCACTTTCTTGAATTGCCCCGATTTTCACAAATGAAAACCTTAGCGAGCATCGGCGATATACAAAAATGCTCAGGTCGCCCATTGACTTCAATGGGGTTCGTTACTCGAAACGAACCCTCGAGCATCGCGAAAATTTCGTCCCGAATAACGAGCACCCGAGCATTTTGGTGCTCGCTCATCTCTAATAGAGACTGTATGCAATAAGCCTGGATGTCTGACAGTTAAAGCTGCATCGTGATGTCATTAAGGCTCTATTATGAGACGTACAGCTTGGAACCATAAATACTATAGCACGGCTGCCATTTACAGTCAGTCTCCATTGGAGTTGGAAGTTGGCAAACATGTACTAGGCTATCTTTCCAAGAAGCCACAGCAGCCGGATAAATTGAATGTTCCACCGAACTGCTATTTTATTCCGCCAGTAAGGGGGAAAAGGTGGCCTACAAAATCTGATTGGTCGCTGCTGCTGCAGACATTTTTTTAAAAGGTACGCTCAGTTCTTTCATGGAGAACATTAAGGTAGGTACTTACAATTCAGGCAGGTAGGTTCAGTTCTTGGTGGTTTGGGGAATGCTTATGGGCAAGGCCTTATGTCTGATCATATTGGCTGCTTCCAACTGTACCTACTGCAAGCAGACGCTCAGTGGATACAATGCTGCGAGCTGGGGAAAACCCCTAGAATAATCCACGGCAGGCAGGCAGGCAGGCAAGCAAAATGTAAATAACGGCATTGGTTAGCTGCGCTAAAATTCTTGCTTGTACCTGAAAAAGGTTTCGCCTGCAACGCGGCCTTCTACTGATTTTGGCGACGTGACATTCACTGACAAGGCACAGGTGCTGGTAGGTTTCTGCGAGCACCCACAATACAGCGCTGCAGTCTTCAAATCTGTGCTGAACTCTTTTCCCTAAAATTAGCAAGATTCGCTTAAACCTCTTGTGGTGTATTCTAGCCTTCTCCTGAGATGACATTCATAATGATACTAAGAATAAAAAAGATAAAAAGCATCATAGGCTGAAGAAATTATACGCACAGTACATCATTTTTTAGCCTTCCATAACTATATATCTATATATGCATACATCCATATATTTAGCTAGATATGCATAAAAATCTATATCGATATATATGTATTTCTATATATTTATATAGATATTTATCTATACACAGAAGCAGATAGAGATAGATAGATAGAGACTAGAGATGAGCGAGCATACTCGTCCGAACTTGATACTCGTTCGAGTATTAGGGTGTTCGAGATGCTCGTTACTCGTAACGAGTACCACGCGGTGTTCGGGTTACTTTCACTTTCTTCCCTGAGAAATTTGCGCGCTTTTCTGGCCAATAGAAAGACAGGGAAGGCATTACAACTTCCCCCTGCGACGTTCAAGCCCTATACCACCCCCCTGCAGTGAGTGGCTGGCGAGATTAGGTGTCACCCGAGTATTAAAATCTGCCCCTCCCGCGGCTCGCCACAGATGCATTCAGAGATAGTTCAGGGAAAGTGCTGTTGGTACCGGAGCTGCTATAGGGAGAGCGTTAGGAGTATTTTAGGCTTCAAGAACCCCAACGGTCCTTCTTAAGCCATAGAAATCGCAGATCGCACCTATGTGCGATCTGCGATTTCTGTTCTCTTCTCTATATGCGCTCAATGGGGCCGGCGGCAGCAGCGCCGACCCCATTGAGAACATATACAAGACAAATCATTCTTCTCTGCCACAGCTGTAACAGCTGTGGCAGAGAAGAACGATGTTGGCCCATTGAATTCAATGGAGCCAGCAATACAGCCGACTCAATTGAAAGCAATGGGCTGCCGGCGATCGCGGGATGAATTGTCGGGAAGGGCTTAAATATATAAGCCCTTCCCTGCAATTCATCCAGAAAAGTGTTACAATAAAAATCATTGCTCACTTCTCCTGGCGTTCTGCGGCGCTGCTGCAGGATGTCGCTCCCTCCTGGTCCCCGGCAGAGCATTGCTTTCTCTACGAAGGGCTTTAAATCCCCGCCTCCAGAAACACACGTGCCTTCAGCCAATCACAGCCAATGACAATGATGTCATTGAATGGCTGTGATTGGCTGAAGGCACGTGTGCTTCTGGAGGCGGGGATTTAAAGCCCTTCGTAGAGAAAGCAATGCTCTGCCGGGGACCAGGAGGGAGCGACATCCTGCAGCAGCGACGCAGAACGCCAGGAGAAGTGAGTAATGATTTTTATTGTAACACATTTCTGGATGAATTGCAGGGAAGGGCTTATATATTTAAGCCCTTCCCGACAATTCATCCCGCGATCGACGGCAGCCCATCGCTTTCAGTGGAACCTGCTGTATTGCCGGCTCCATTAAATTCAATGGGCTAACATCGTTCTTCTCTGCCACAGCTGTTACAGCTATGGCAGAGGAGAACGATCTTTATGCTGACAGTGCGGGGGGGGGGGCACTCTTGCCGCTATTGTGGCTTAATAGTGGGACCTGTGAACTTGAGATGCAGCCCAACATGTAGCCCCTCGCCTGCCCTATCCGTTGCTGTGTGGTTCCCATCACTTTCTTGAATTGCCCCGATTTTCACAAATGAAAATCTTAGCGAGCATCGGCGATATACAAAAATGCTCAGGTCGCCCATTGACTTCAATGGGGTTCGTTACTCGAAACGAACCCTCGAGCATCGCGAAAATTTCGTCCCGAATAACGAGCACCCGAGCATTTTGGTGCTCGCTCATCTCTAATAGAGACTGTATGCAATAAGCCTGGATGTCTGACAGTTAAAGCTGCATCGTGATGTCATTAAGGCTCTATTATGAGACGTACAGCTTGGAACCATAAATACTATAGCACGGCTGCCATTTACAGTCAGTCTCCATTGGAGTTGGAAGTTGGCAAACATGTACTAGGCTATCTTTCCAAGAAGCCACAGCAGCCGGATAAATTGAATGTTCCACCGAACTGCTATTTTATTCCGCCAGTAAGGGGGAAAAGGTGGCCTACAAAATCTGATTGGTCGCTGCTGCTGCAGACATTTTTTTAAAAGGTACGCTCAGTTCTTTCATGGAGAACATTAAGGTAGGTACTTACAATTCAGGCAGGTAGGTTCAGTTCTTGGTGGTTGGGGAATGCTTATGGGCAAGGCCTTATGTCTGATCATATTGGCTGCTTCCAACTGTACCTACTGCAAGCAGACGCTCAGTGGATACAATGCTGCGAGCTGGGGAAAACCCCTAGAATAATCCACGGCAGGCAGGCAGGCAAGCAAAATGTAAATAACGGCATTGGTTAGCTGCGCTAAAATTCTTGCTTGTACCTGAAAAAGATTTCGCCTACAACGCGGCCTTCTACTGGTTTTGGCGACGTGACATTCACTGACAAGGCACAGGTGCTGGTAGGTTTCTGTGAGCACCCACAATACAGCGTTGCAGTCTTCAAATCTGTGCTGAACTCTTTTCCCTAAAATTAGCAAGATTCGCTTAAACCTCTTGTGGTGTATTCTAGCCTTCTCCTGAGATGACATTCATAATGATACTAAGAATAAAAAAGATAAAAAGCATCATAGGCTGAAGAAATTATACGCACAGTACATCATTTTTTAGCCTTCCATAACTATATATCTATATATGCATACATCCATATATTTAGCTAGATATGCATAAAAATCTATATCGATATATATGTATTTCTATATATTTATATAGATATTTATCTATACACAGTGGCAGATAGAGATAGATAGATAGAGACTAGAGATAAGCGAGCACACTCATCCGAACTTGATACTCGTTCGAGTATTAGGGTGTTCGAGATGCTCGTTACTCGTAACGAGTACCACGCGGTGTTCGGGTTACTTTCACTTTCTTCCCTGAGAAATTTGCGCGCTTTTCTGGCCAATAGAAAGACAGGGAAGGCATTACAACTTCCCCCTGCGACGTTCAAGCCCTATACCACCCCCCTGCAGTGAGTGGCTGGCGAGATTAGGTGTAACCCGAGTATTAAAATCTGCCCCTCCCGCGGCTCGCCACAGATGCATTCAGACATAGTTCAGGGAAAGTGCTGTTGGTACCGGAACTGCTATAGGGAGAGCGTTAGGAGTATTTTAGGCTTCAAGAACCCCAACGGTCCTTCTTAGGCCATAGAAATCGCAGATCGCACCTATGTGCGATCTGCGATTTCTGTTCTCTTCTCTATATGCGCTCAATGGGGCCGGCGGCAGCAGCGCCGACCCCATTGAGAACATATACAAGACAAATCATTCTTCTCTGCCACAGCTGTAACAGCTGTGGCAGAGAAGAACGATGTTGGCCCATTGAATTCAATGGAGCCAGCAATACAGCCGACTCCATTGAAAGCAATGGGCTGCCGGCGATCGCGGGATGAATTGTCGGGAAGGGCTTAAATATATAAGCCCTTCCCTGCAATTCATCCAGAAAAGTGTTACAATAAAAATCATTACTCACTTCTCCTGGCGTTCTGCGGTGCTGCTGCAGGATGTCGCTCCCTCCTGGTCCCCGGCAGAGCATTGCTTTCTCTACGAAGGGCTTTAAATCCCCGCCTCCAGAAACACACGTGCCTTCAGCCAATCACAGCCAATGACAATGATGTCATTGAATGTCTGTGATTGGCTGAAGGCACGTGTGTTTCTGGAGGCGGGGATTTAAAGCCCTTCGTAGAGAAAGCAATGCTCTGCCGGGGACCAGGAGGGAGCAACATCCTGCAGCAGCGCCGCAGAACGCCAGGAGAAGTGAGTAATGATTTTTTTTATATATTTAAGCCCTTCCCGACAATTCATCCCGCGATCGACGGCAGCCCATCGCTTTCAGTGGAACCTGCTGTATTGCCGGCTCCATTAAATTCAATGGGCTAACATCGTTCTTCTCTGCCACAGCTGTTACAGCTATGGCAGAGGAGAACGATCTTTATGCTGACAGTGCGGGGGGGGGGGCACTCTTGCCGCTATTGTGGCTTAATAGTGGGACCTGTGAACTTGAGATGCAGCCCAACATGTAGCCCCTCGCCTGCCCTATCCGTTGCTGTGTGGTTCCCATCACTTTCTTGAATTGCCCCGATTTTCACAAATGAAAACCTTAGCGAGCATCGGCGATATACAAAAATGCTCAGGTCGCCCATTGACTTCAATGGGGTTCGTTACTCGAAACGAACCCTCGAGCATCGCGAAAATTTCGTCCCGAATAACGAGCACCCGAGCATTTTGGTGCTCGCTCATCTCTAATAGAGACTGTATGCAATAAGCCTGGATGTCTGACAGTTAAAGCTGCATCGTGATGTCATTAAGGCTCTTTTATGAGACGTACAGCTTGGAACCATAAATACTATAGCACGGCTGCCATTTACAGTCAGTCTCCATTGGAGTTGGAAGTTGGCAAACATGTACTAGGCTATCTTTCCAAGAAGCCACAGCAGCCGGATAAATTGAATGTTCCACCGAACTGCTATTTTATTCCGCCAGTAAGGGGGAAAAGGTGGCCTACAAAATCTGATTGGTCGCTGCTGCTGCAGACATTTTTTTAAAAGGTACGCTCAGTTCTTTCATGGAGAACATTAAGGTAGGTACTTACAATTCAGGCAGGTAGGTTCAGTTCTTGGTGGTTTGGGGAATGCTTATGGGCAAGGCCTTATGTCTGATCATATTGGCTGCTTCCAACTGTACCTACTGCAAGCAGACGCTCAGTGGATACAATGCTGCGAGCTGGGGAAAACCCCTAGAATAATCCACGGCAGGCAGGCAGGCAGGCAAGCAAAATGTAAATAACGGCATTGGTTAGCTGCGCTAAAATTCTTGCTTGTACCTGAAAAAGGTTTCGCCTGCAACGCGGCCTTCTACTGATTTTGGCGACGTGACATTCACTGACAAGGCACAGGTGCTGGTAGGTTTCTGCGAGCACCCACAATACAGCGCTGCAGTCTTCAAATCTGTGCTGAACTCTTTTCCCTAAAATTAGCAAGATTCGCTTAAACCTCTTGTGGTGTATTCTAGCCTTCTCCTGAGATGACATTCATAATGATACTAAGAATAAAAAAGATAAAAAGCATCATAGGCTGAAGAAATTATACGCACAGTACATCATTTTTTAGCCTTCCATAACTATATATCTATATATGCATACATCCATATATTTAGCTAGATATGCATAAAAATCTATATCGATATATATGTATTTCTATATATTTATATAGATATTTATCTATACACAGAAGCAGATAGAGATAGATAGATAGAGACTAGAGATGAGCGAGCATACTCGTCCGAACTTGATACTCGTTCGAGTATTAGGGTGTTCGAGATGCTCGTTACTCGTAACGAGTACCACGCGGTGTTCGGGTTACTTTCACTTTCTTCCCTGAGAAATTTGCGCGCTTTTCTGGCCAATAGAAAGACAGGGAAGGCATTACAACTTCCCCCTGCGACGTTCAAGCCCTATACCACCCCCCTGCAGTGAGTGGCTGGCGAGATTAGGTGTCACCCGAGTATTAAAATCTGCCCCTCCCGCGGCTCGCCACAGATGCATTCAGACATAGTTCAGGGAAAGTGCTGTTGGTACCGGAGCTGCTATAGGGAGAGCGTTAGGAGTATTTTAGGCTTCAAGAACCCCAACGGTCCTTCTTAGGCCATAGAAATCGCAGATCGCACCTATGTGCGGTCTGCGATTTCTGTTCTCTTCTCTATATGCGCTCAATGGGGCCGGCGGCAGCAGCGCCGACCCCATTGAGAACATATACAAGACAAATCATTCTTCTCTGCCACAGCTGTAACAGCTGTGGCAGAGAAGAACGATGTTGGCCCATTGAATTCAATGGAGCCAGCAATACAGCCGACTCCATTGAAAGCAATGGGCTGCCGGCGATCGCGGGATGAATTGTCGGGAAGGGCTTAAATATATAAGCCCTTCCCTGCAATTCATCCAGAAAAGTGTTACAATAAAAATCATTACTCACTTCTCCTGGCGTTCTGCGGCGCTGCTGCAGGATGTCGCTCCCTCCTGGTCCCCGGCAGAGCATTGCTTTCTCTACGAAGGGCTTTAAATCCCCGCCTCCAGAAACACACGTGCCTTCAGCCAATCACAGCCAATGACAATGATGTCATTGAATGACTGTGATTGGCTGAAGGCACGTGTGCTTCTGGAGGCGGGGATTTAAAGCCCTTCGTAGAGAAAGCAATGCTCTGCCGGGGACCAGGAGGGAGCGACATCTTGCAGCAGCGCCGCAGAACGCCAGGAGAAGTGAGTAATGATTTTTATTGTAACACATTTCTGGATGAATTGCAGGGAAGGGCTTATATATTTAAGCCCTTCCCGACAATTCATCCCGCGATCGACGGCAGCCCATCGCTTTCAGTGGAACCTGCTGTATTGCCGGCTCCATTAAATTCAATGGGCTAACATCGTTCTTCTCTGCCACAGCTGTTACAGCTATGGCAGAGGAGAACGATCTTTATGCTGACAGTGCGGGTGGGGGGGGACACTCTTGCCGCTATTGTGGCTTAATAGTGGGACCTGTGAACTTGAGATGCAGCCCAACATGTAGCCCCTCGCCTGCCCTATCCGTTGCTGTGTCGTTCCCATCACTTTCTTGAATTGCCCCCATTTTCACAAATGAAAACCTTAGCGAGCATCGGCGATATACAAAAATGCTCAGGTCGCCCATTGACTTCAATGGGGTTCGTTACTCGAAACGAACCCTCGAGCATCGCGAAAATTTCGTCCCGAATAACGAGCACCCGAGCATTTTGGTGCTCGCTCATCTCTAATAGAGACTGTATGCAATAAGCCTGGATGTCTGACAGTTAAAGCTGCATCGTGATGTCATTAAGGCTCTATTATGAGACGTACAGCTTGGAACCATAAATACTATAGCACGGCTGCCATTTACAGTCAGTCTCCATTGGAGTTGGAAGTTGGCAAACATGTACTAGGCTATCTTTCCAAGAAGCCACAGCAGCCGGATAAATTGAATGTTCCACCGAACTGCTATTTTATTCCGCCAGTAAGGGGGAAAAGGTGGCCTACAAAATCTGATTGGTCGCTGCTGCTGCAGACATTTTTTTAAAAGGTACGCTCAGTTCTTTCATGGAGAACATTAAGGTAGGTACTTACAATTCAGGCAGGTAGGTTCAGTTCTTGGTGGTTGGGGAATGCTTATGGGCAAGGCCTTATGTCTGATCATATTGGCTGCTTCCAACTGTACCTACTGCAAGCAGACGCTCAGTGGATACAATGCTGCGAGCTGGGGAAAACCCCTAGAATAATCCACGGCAGGCAGGCAGGCAAGCAAAATGTAAATAACGGCATTGGTTAGCTGCGCTAAAATTCTTGCTTGTACCGGAAAAAGGTTTCGCCTGCAACGCGGCCTTCTACTGGTTTTGGCGACGTGACATTCACTGACAAGGCACGGGTGCTGGTAGGTTTCTGTGAGCACCCACAATACAGCGTTGCAGTCTTCAAATCTGTGCTGAACTCTTTTCCCTAAAATTAGCAAGATTCGCTTAAACCTCTTGTGGTGTATTCTAGCCTTCTCCTGAGATGACATTCATAATGATACTAAGAATAAAAAAGATAAAAAGCATCATAGGCTGAAGAAATTATATGCACAGTACATCATTTTTTAGCCTTCCATAACTATATATCTATATATGCATACATCCATATATTTAGCTAGATATGCATAAAAATCTATATCGATATATATGTATTTCTATATATTTATATAGATATTTATCTATACACAGAGGCAGATAGAGATAGATAGATAGATAGAGACTAGAGATGAGCGAGCATACTCGTCCGAACTTGATACTCGTTCGAGTATTAGGGTGTTCAAGATGCTCGTTACTCGTAACGAGTACCACGCGGTGTTCGGGTTACTTTCACTTTCTTCCCTGAGAAATTTGCGCGCTTTTCTGGCCAATAGAAAGACAGGGAAGGCATTACAACTTCCCCCTGCGACGTTCAAGCCCTATACCACCCCCCTGCAGTGAGTGGCTGGCGAGATTAGGTGTCACCCGAGTATTAAAATCTGCCCCTCCCGCGGCTCGCCACAGATGCATTCAGACATAGTTCAGGGAAAGTGCTGTTGGTACCGGAGCTGCTATAGGGAGAGCGTTAGGAGTATTTTAGGCTTCAAGAACCCCAACGGTCCTTCTTAGGCCATAGAAATCGCAGATCGCACCTATGTGCGATCTGCGATTTCTGTTCTCTTCTCTATATGCGCTCAATGGGGCCGGCGGCAGCAGCGCCGACCCCATTGAGAACATATACAAGACAAATCATTCTTCTCTGCCACAGCTGTAACAGCTGTGGCAGAGAAGAACGATGTTGGCCCATTGAATTCAATGGAGCCAGCAATACAGCCGACTCCATTGAAAGCAATGGGCTGCCGGCGATCGCGGGATGAATTGTCGGGAAGGGCTTAAATATATAAGCCCTTCCCTGCAATTCATCCAGAAAAGTGTTACAATAAAAATCATTACTCACTTCTCCTGGCGTTCTGCGGCGCTGCTGCAGGATGTCGCTCCCTCCTGGTCCCCGGCAGAGCATTGCTTTCTCTACGAAGGGCTTTAAATCCCCGCCTCCAGAAACACACGTGCCTTCAGCCAATCACAGCCAATGACAATGATGTCATTGAATGGCTGTGATTGGCTGAAGGCACGTGTGCTTCTGGAGGCGGGGATTTAAAGCCCTTCGTAGAGAAAGCAATGCTCTGCCGGGGACCAGGAGGGAGCGACATCCTGCAGCAGCGCCGCAGAACGCCAGGAGAAGTGAGTAATGATTTTTATTGTAACACATTTCTGGATGAATTGCAGGGAAGGGCTTATATATTTAAGCCCTTCCCGACAATTCATCCCGCGATCGACGGCAGCCCATCGCTTTCAGTGGAACCTGCTGTATTGCCGGCTCCATTAAATTCAATGGGCTAACATCGTTCTTCTCTGCCACAGCTGTTACAGCTATGGCAGAGGAGAACGATCTTTATGCTGACAGTGCGGGGGGGGGGGGGGGCACTCTTGCCGCTATTGTGGCTTAATAGTGGGACCTGTGAACTTGAGATGCAGCCCAACATGTAGCCCCTCGCCTGCCCTATCCGTTGCTGTGTCGTTCCCATCACTTTCTTGAATTGCCCCCATTTTCACAAATGAAAACCTTAGCGAGCATCGGCGATATACAAAAATGCTCAGGTCGCCCATTGACTTCAATGGGGTTCGTTACTCGAAACGAACCCTCGAGCATCGCGAAAATTTCGTCCCGAATAACGAGCACCCGAGCATTTTGGTGCTCGCTCATCTCTAATAGAGACTGTATGCAATAAGCCTGGATGTCTGACAGTTAAAGCTGCATCGTGATGTCATTAAGGCTCTATTATGAGACGTACAGCTTGGAACCATAAATACTATAGCACGGCTGCCATTTACAGTCAGTCTCCATTGGAGTTGGAAGTTGGCAAACATGTACTAGGCTATCTTTCCAAGAAGCCACAGCAGCCGGATAAATTGAATGTTCCACCGAACTGCTATTTTATTCCGCCAGTAAGGGGGAAAAGGTGGCCTACAAAATCTGATTGGTCGCTGCTGCTGCAGACATTTTTTTAAAAGGTACGCTCAGTTCTTTCATGGAGAACATTAAGGTAGGTACTTACAATTCAGGCAGGTAGGTTCAGTTCTTGGTGGTTGGGGAATGCTTATGGGCAAGGCCTTATGTCTGATCATATTGGCTGCTTCCAACTGTACCTACTGCAAGCAGACGCTCAGTGGATACAATGCTGCGAGCTGGGGAAAACCCCTAGAATAATCCACGGCAGGCAGGCAGGCAAGCAAAATGTAAATAACGGCATTGGTTAGCTGCGCTAAAATTCTTGCTTGTACCTGAAAAAGGTTTCGCCTGCAACGCGGCCTTCTACTGGTTTTGGCGACGTGACATTCACTGACAAGGCACGGGTGCTGGTAGGTTTCTGTGAGCACCCACAATACAGCGTTGCAGTCTTCAAATCTGTGCTGAACTCTTTTCCCTAAAATTAGCAAGATTCGCTTAAACCTCTTGTGGTGTATTCTAGCCTTCTCCTGAGATGACATTCATAATGATACTAAGAATAAAAAAGATAAAAAGCATCATAGGCTGAAGAAATTATACGCACAGTACATCATTTTTTAGCCTTCCATAACTATATATCTATATATGCATACATCCATATATTTAGCTAGATATGCATAAAAATCTATATCGATATATATGTATTTCTATATATTTATATAGATATTTATCTATACACAGAGGCAGACAGAGATAGATAGATAGATAGATAGAGACTAGAGATGAGCGAGCATACTCGTCCGAACTTGATACTCGTTCGAGTATTAGGGTGTTCAAGATGCTCGTTACTCGTAACGAGTACCACGCGGTGTTCGGGTTACTTTCACTTTCTTCCCTGAGAAATTTGCGCGCTTTTCTGGCCAATAGAAAGACAGGGAAGGCATTACAACTTCCCCCTGCGACGTTCAAGCCCTATACCACCCCCTTTGCAGTGAGTGGCTGGCGAGATTAGGTGTCACCCGAGTATTAAAATCTGCCCCTCCCGCGGCTCGCCACAGATGCATTCAGACATAGTTCAGGGAAAGTGCTGTTGGTACCGGAGCTGCTATAGGGAGAGCGTTAGGAGTATTTTAGGCTTCAAGAACCCCAACGGTCCTTCTTAGGCCATAGAAATCGCAGATCGCACCTATGTGCGATCTGCGATTTCTGTTCTCTTCTCTATATGCGCTCAATGGGGCCGGCGGCAGCAGCGCCGACCCCATTGAGAACATATACAAGACAAATCATTCTTCTCTGCCACAGCTGTAACAGCTGTGGCAGAGAAGAACGATGTTGGCCCATTGAATTCAATGGAGCCAGCAATACAGCCGACTCCATTGAAAGCAATGGGCTGCCGGCGATCGCGGGATGAATTGTCGGGAAGGGCTTAAATATATAAGCCCTTCCCTGCAATTCATCCAGAAAAGTGTTACAATAAAAATCATTACTCACTTCTCCTGGCGTTCTGCGGCGCTGCTGCAGGATGTCGCTCCCTCCTGGTCCCCGGCAGAGCATTGCTTTCTCTACGAAGGGCTTTAAATCCCCGCCTCCAGAAACACACGTGCCTTCAGCCAATCACAGCCAATGACAATGATGTCATTGAATGGCTGTGATTGGCTGAAGGCACGTGTGCTTCTGGAGGCGGGGATTTAAAGCCCTTCGTAGAGAAAGCAATGCTCTGCCGGGGACCAGGAGGGAGCGACATCCTGCAGCAGCGCCGCAGAACGCCAGGAGAAGTGAGTAATGATTTTTATTGTAACACATTTCTGGATGAATTGCAGGGAAGGGCTTATATATTTAAGCCCTTCCCGACAATTCATCCCGCGATCGACGGCAGCCCATCGCTTTCAGTGGAACCTGCTGTATTGCCGGCTCCATTAAATTCAATGGGCTAACATCGTTCTTCTCTGCCACAGCTGTTACAGCTATGGCAGAGGAGAACGATCTTTATGCTGACAGTGCGGGGGGGGGGGGGCACTCTTGCCGCTATTGTGGCTTAATAGTGGGACCTGTGAACTTGAAATGCAGCCCAACATGTAGCCCCTCGCCTGCCCTATCCGTTGCTGTGTCGTTCCCATCACTTTCTTGAATTGCCCCGATTTTCACAAATGAAAACCTTAGCGAGCATCGGCGATATACAAAAATGCTCAGGTCGCCCATTGACTTCAATGGGGTTCGTTACTCGAAACGAACCCTCGAGCATCGCGAAAATTTCGTCCCGAATAACGAGCACCCGAGCATTTTGGTGCTCGCTCATCTCTAATAGAGACTGTATGCAATAAGCCTGGATGTCTGACAGTTAAAGCTGCATCGTGATGTCATTAAGGCTCTATTATGAGACGTACAGCTTGGAACCATAAATACTATAGCACGGCTGCCATTTACAGTCAGTCTCCATTGGAGTTGGAAGTTGGCAAACATGTACTAGGCTATCTTTCCAAGAAGCCACAGCAGCCGGATAAATTGAATGTTCCACCGAACTGCTATTTTATTCCGCCAGTAAGGGGGAAAAGGTGGCCTACAAAATCTGATTGGTCGCTGCTGCTGCAGACATTTTTTTAAAAGGTACGCTCAGTTCTTTCATGGAGAACATTAAGGTAGGTACTTACAATTCAGGCAGGTAGGTTCAGTTCTTGGTGGTTGGGGAATGCTTATGGGCAAGGCCTTATGTCTGATCATATTGGCTGCTTCCAACTGTACCTACTGCAAGCAGACGCTCAGTGGATACAATGCTGCGAGCTGGGGAAAACCCCTAGAATAATCCACGGCAGGCAGGCAGGCAAGCAAAATGTAAATAACGGCATTGGTTAGCTGCGCTAAAATTCTTGCTTGTACCGGAAAAAGGTTTCGCCTGCAACGCGGCCTTCTACTGGTTTTGGCGACGTGACATTCACTGACAAGGCACGGGTGCTGGTAGGTTTCTGTGAGCACCCACAATACAGCGTTGCAGTCTTCAAATCTGTGCTGAACTCTTTTCCCTAAAATTAGCAAGATTCGCTTAAACCTCTTGTGGTGTATTCTAGCCTTCTCCTGAGATGACATTCATAATGATACTAAGAATAAAAAAGATAAAAAGCATCATAGGCTGAAGAAATTATACGCACAGTACATCATTTTTTAGCCTTCCATAACTATATATCTATATATGCATACATCCATATATTTAGCTAGATATGCATAAAAATCTATATCGATATATATGTATTTCTATATATTTATATAGATATTTATCTATACACAGAGGCAGATAGAGATAGATAGATAGATAGAGACTAGAGATGAGCGAGCATACTCGTCCGAACTTGATACTCGTTCGAGTATTAGGGTGTTCAAGATGCTCGTTACTCGTAACGAGTACCACGCGGTGTTCGGGTTACTTTCACTTTCTTCCCTGAGAAATTTGCGCGCTTTTCTGGCCAATAGAAAGACAGGGAAGGCATTACAACTTCCCCCTGCGACGTTCAAGCCCTATACCACCCCCCTGCAGTGAGTGGCTGGCGAGATTAGGTGTCACCCGAGTATTAAAATCTGCCCCTCCCGCGGCTCGCCACAGATGCATTCAGACATAGTTCAGGGAAAGTGCTGTTGGTACCGGAGCTGCTATAGGGAGAGCGTTAGGAGTATTTTAGGCTTCAAGAACCCCAACGGTCCTTCTTAGGCCATAGAAATCGCAGATCGCACCTATGTGCGATCTGCGATTTCTGTTCTCTTCTCTATATGCGCTCAATGGGGCCGGCGGCAGCAGCGCCGACCCCATTGAGAACATATACAAGACAAATCATTCTTCTCTGCCACAGCTGTAACAGCTGTGGCAGAGAAGAACGATGTTGGCCCATTGAATTCAATGGAGCCAGCAATACAGCCGACTCCATTGAAAGCAATGGGCTGCCGGCGATCGCGGGATGAATTGTCGGGAAGGGCTTAAATATATAAGCCCTTCCCTGCAATTCATCCAGAAAAGTGTTACAATAAAAATCATTACTCACTTCTCCTGGCGTTCTGCGGCGCTGCTGCAGGATGTCGCTCCCTCCTGGTCCCCGGCAGAGCATTGCTTTCTCTACGAAGGGCTTTAAATCCCCGCCTCCAGAAACACACGTGCCTTCAGCCAATCACAGCCAATGACAATGATGTCATTGAATGGCTGTGATTGGCTGAAGGCACGTGTGCTTCTGGAGGCGGGGATTTAAAGCCCTTCGTAGAGAAAGCAATGCTCTGCCGGGGACCAGGAGGGAGCGACATCCTGCAGCAGCGCCGCAGAACGCCAGGAGAAGTGAGTAATGATTTTTATTGTAACACATTTCTGGATGAATTGCAGGGAAGGGCTTATATATTTAAGCCCTTCCCGACAATTCATCCCGCGATCGACGGCAGCCCATCGCTTTCAGTGGAACCTGCTGTATTGCCGGCTCCATTAAATTCAATGGGCTAACATCGTTCTTCTCTGCCACAGCTGTTACAGCTATGGCAGAGGAGAACGATCTTTATGCTGACAGTGCGGGGGGGGGGGGGGCACTCTTGCCGCTATTGTGGCTTAATAGTGGGACCTGTGAACTTGAAATGCAGCCCAACATGTAGCCCCTCGCCTGCCCTATCCGTTGCTGTGTCGTTCCCATCACTTTCTTGAATTGCCCCGATTTTCACAAATGAAAACCTTAGCGAGCATCGGCGATATACAAAAATGCTCAGGTCGCCCATTGACTTCAATGGGGTTCGTTACTCGAAACGAACCCTCGAGCATCGCGAAAATTTCGTCCCGAATAACGAGCACCCGAGCATTTTGGTGCTCGCTCATCTCTAATAGAGACTGTATGCAATAAGCCTGGATGTCTGACAGTTAAAGCTGCATCGTGATGTCATTAAGGCTCTATTATGAGACGTACAGCTTGGAACCATAAATACTATAGCACGGCTGCCATTTACAGTCAGTCTCCATTGGAGTTGGAAGTTGGCAAACATGTACTAGGCTATCTTTCCAAGAAGCCACAGCAGCCGGATAAATTGAATGTTCCACCGAACTGCTATTTTATTCCGCCAGTAAGGGGGAAAAGGTGGCCTACAAAATCTGATTGGTCGCTGCTGCTGCAGACATTTTTTTAAAAGGTACGCTCAGTTCTTTCATGGAGAACATTAAGGTAGGTACTTACAATTCAGGCAGGTAGGTTCAGTTCTTGGTGGTTGGGGAATGCTTATGGGCAAGGCCTTATGTCTGATCATATTGGCTGCTTCCAACTGTACCTACTGCAAGCAGACGCTCAGTGGATACAATGCTGCGAGCTGGGGAAAACCCCTAGAATAATCCACGGCAGGCAGGCAGGCAAGCAAAATGTAAATAACGGCATTGGTTAGCTGCGCTAAAATTCTTGCTTGTACCGGAAAAAGGTTTCGCCTGCAACGCGGCCTTCTACTGGTTTTGGCGACGTGACATTCACTGACAAGGCACGGGTGCTGGTAGGTTTCTGTGAGCACCCACAATACAGCGTTGCAGTCTTCAAATCTGTGCTGAACTCTTTTCCCTAAAATTAGCAAGATTCGCTTAAACCTCTTGTGGTGTATTCTAGCCTTCTCCTGAGATGACATTCATAATGATACTAAGAATAAAAAAGATAAAAAGCATCATAGGCTGAAGAAATTATACGCACAGTACATCATTTTTTAGCCTTCCATAACTATATATCTATATATGCATACATCCATATATTTAGCTAGATATGCATAAAAATCTATATCGATATATATGTATTTCTATATATTTATATAGATATTTATCTATACACAGAGGCAGATAGAGATAGATAGATAGATAGAGACTAGAGATGAGCGAGCATACTCGTCCGAACTTGATACTCGTTCGAGTATTAGGGTGTTCAAGATGCTCGTTACTCGTAACGAGTACCACGCGGTGTTCGGGTTACTTTCACTTTCTTCCCTGAGAAATTTGCGCGCTTTTCTGGCCAATAGAAAGACAGGGAAGGCATTACAACTTCCCCCTGCGACGTTCAAGCCCTATACCACCCCCCTGCAGTGAGTGGCTGGCGAGATTAGGTGTCACCCGAGTATTAAAATCTGCCCCTCCCGCGGCTCGCCACAGATGCATTCAGACATAGTTCAGGGAAAGTGCTGTTGGTACCGGAGCTGCTATAGGGAGAGCGTTAGGAGTATTTTAGGCTTCAAGAACCCCAACGGTCCTTCTTAGGCCATAGAAATCGCAGATCGCACCTATGTGCGATCTGCGATTTCTGTTCTCTTCTCTATATGCGCTCAATGGGGCCGGCGGCAGAAGCGCCGACCCCATTGAGAACATATACAAGACAAATCATTCTTCTCTGCCACAGCTGTAACAGCTGTGGCAGAGAAGAACGATGTTGGCCCATTGAATTCAATGGAGCCAGCAATACAGCTGACTCCATTGAAAGCAATGGGCTGCCGGCGATCGCGGGATGAATTGTCGGGAAGGGCTTAAATATATAAGCCCTTCCCTGCAATTCATCCAGAAAAGTGTTACAATAAAAATCATTACTCACTTCTCCTGGCGTTCTGCGGCGCTGCTGCAGGATGTCGCTCCCTCCTGGTCCCCGGCAGAGCATTGCTTTCTCTACGAAGGGCTTTAAATCCCCGCCTCCAGAAACACACGTGCCTTCAGCCAATCACAGCCAATGACAATGATGTCATTGAATGGCTGTGATTGGCTGAAGGCACGTGTGCTTCTGGAGGCGGGGATTTAAAGCCCTTCGTAGAGAAAGCAATGCTCTGCCGGGGACCAGGAGGGAGCGACATCCTGCAGCAGCGCCGCAGAACGCCAGGAGAAGTGAGTAATGATTTTTATTGTAACACATTTCTGGATGAATTGCAGGGAAGGGCTTATATATTTAAGCCCTTCCCGACAATTCATCCCGCGATCGACGGCAGCCCATCGCTTTCAGTGGAACCTGCTGTATTGCCGGCTCCATTAAATTCAATGGGCTAACATCGTTCTTCTCTGCCACAGCTGTTACAGCTATGGCAGAGGAGAACGATCTTTATGCTGACAGTGCGGGGGGGGGGGGGCACTCTTGCCGCTATTGTGGCTTAATAGTGGGACCTGTGAACTTGAAATGCAGCCCAACATGTAGCCCCTCGCCTGCCCTATCCGTTGCTGTGTCGTTCCCATCACTTTCTTGAATTGCCCCGATTTTCACAAATGAAAACCTTAGCGAGCATCGGCGATATACAAAAATGCTCAGGTCGCCCATTGACTTCAATGGGGTTCGTTACTCGAAACGAACCCTCGAGCATCGCGAAAATTTCGTCCCGAATGACGAGCACCCGAGCATTTTGGTGCTCGCTCATCTCTAGTAGAGACTGTATGCAATAAGCCTGGATGTCTGACAGTTAAAGCTGCATCGTGATGTCATTAAGGCTCTATTATGAGACGTACAGCTTGGAACCATAAATACTATAGCACGGCTGCCATTTACAGTCAGTCTCCATTGGAGTTGGAAGTTGGCAAACATGTACTAGGCTATCTTTCCAAGAAGCCACAGCAGCCGGATAAATTGAATGTTCCACCGAACTGCTATTTTATTCCGCCAGTAAGGGGGAAAAGGTGGCCTACAAAATCTGATTGGTCGCTGCTGCTGCAGACATTTTTTTAAAAGGTACGCTCAGTTCTTTCATGGAGAACATTAAGGTAGGTACTTACAATTCAGGCAGGTAGGTTCAGTTCTTGGTGGTTGGGGAATGCTTATGGGCAAGGCCTTATGTCTGATCATATTGGCTGCTTCCAACTGTACCTACTGCAAGCAGACGCTCAGTGGATACAATGCTGCGAGCTGGGGAAAACCCCTAGAATAATCCACGGCAGGCAGGCAGGCAAGCAAAATGTAAATAACGGCATTGGTTAGCTGCGCTAAAATTCTTGCTTGTACCTGAAAAAGGTTTCGCCTGCAACGCGGCCTTCTACTGGTTTTGGCGACGTGACATTCACTGACAAGGCACAGGTGCTGGTAGGTTTCTGCGAGCACCCACAATACAGCGTTGCAGTCTTCAAATCTGTGCTGAACTCTTTTCCCTAAAATTAGCAAGATTCGCTTAAACCTCTTGTGGTGTATTCTAGCCTTCTCCTGAGATGACATTCATAATGATACTAAGAATAAAAAAGATAAAAAGCATCATAGGCTGAAGAAATTATACGCACAGTACATCATTTTTTAGCCTTCCATAACTATATTTCTATATATGCATACATCCATATATTTAGCTAGATATCCTTAAAAATCTATATCGATATATATGTATTTCTATATATTTATATAGATATTTATCTATACACAGAGGCAGATAGATAGATAGATAGATAGATAGATAGATACATAGATAGAGACTGTATGCAATAAGCCTGGATGTCTGACAGTTAAAGCTGCATCGTGATGTCATTAAGGCTCTATTATGAGACGTACAGCTTGGAACCATAAATACTATAGCACGGCTGCCATTTACAGTCAGTCTCCATTGGAGTTGGAAGTTGGCAAACATGTACTAGGCTATCTTTCCAAGAAGCCACAGCAGCCGGATAAATTGAATGTTCCACCGAACTGCTATTTTATTCCGCCAGTAAGGGGGAAAAGGTGGCCTACAAAATCTGATTGGTCGCTGCTGCTGCAGACATTTTTTTAAAAGGTACGCTCAGTTCTTTCATGGAGAACATTAAGGTAGGTACTTACAATTCAGGCAGGTAGGTTCAGTTCTTGGTGGTTGGGGAATGCTTATGGGCAAGGCCTTATGTCTGATCATATTGGCTGCTTCCAACTGTACCTACTGCAAGCAGACGCTCAGTGGATACAATGCTGCGAGCTGGGGAAAACCCTTAGAATAATCCACGGCAGGCAGGCAGGCAAGCAAAATGTAAATAACGGCATTGGTTAGCTGCGCTAAAATTCTTGCTTGTACCTGAAAAAGGTTTCGCCTGCAACGCGGCCTTCTACTGGTTTTGGCGACGTGACATTCACTGACAAGGCACAGGTGCTGGTAGGTTTCTGCGAGCACCCACAATACAGCGTTGCAGTCTTCAAATCTGTGCTGAACTCTTTTCCCTAAAATTAGCAAGATTCGCTTAAACCTCTTGTGGTGTATTCTAGCCTTCTCCTGAGATGACATTCATAATGATACTAAGAATAAAAAAGATAAAAAGCATCATAGGCTGAAGAAATTATACGCACAGTACATCATTTTTTAGCCTTCCATAACTATATATCTATATATGCATACATCCATATATTTAGCTAGATATGCATAAAAATCTATATCGATATATATGTATTTCTATATATTTATATAGATATTTATCTATACACAGAAGCAGATAGAGATAGATAGAGACTAGAGATGAGCGAGCATACTCGTCCGAACTTGATACTCGTTCGAGTATTAGGGTGTTCGAGAATCTCGTTACTCGTAACGAGTACCACGCGGTGTTCGGGTTACTTTCACTTTCTTCCCTGAGAAATTTGCGCGCTTTTCTGGCCAATAGAAAGACAGGGAAGGCATTACAACATCCCCCTGCGATGTTCAAGCCCTATACCACCCCCCTGCAGTGAGTGGCTGGCGAGATTAGGTGTCACCCGAGTATTAAAATCTGCCCCTCCCGCGGCTCGCCACAGATGCATTCAGACATAGTTCAGGGAAAGTGCTGTTGGTACCGGAGCTGCTATAGGGAGAGCGTTAGGAGTATTTTAGGCTTCAAGAACCCCAACGGTCTTTCTTAGGCCATAGAAATCGCAGATCGCACCTATGTGCGATCTGCGATTTCTGTTCTCTTCTCTATATGCGCTCAATGGGGCCGGCGGCAGCAGCGCCGACCCCATTGAGAACATATACAAGACAAATCATTCTTCTCTGCCACAGCTGTAACAGCTGTGGCAGAGAAGAACGATGTTGGCCCATTGAATTCAATGGAGCCAGCAATACAGCTGACTCCATTGAAAGCAATGGGCTGCCGGCGATAGCGGGATGAATTGTCGGGAAGGGCTTAAATATATAAGCCCTTCCCTGCAATTCATCCAGAAAAGTGTTACAATAAAAATCATTACTCACTTCTCCTGGCGTTCTGCGGCGCTGCTGCAGGATGCCGGCAGAGCATTGCTTTCTCTACGAAGGGCTTTAAATCCCCGCCTCCAGAAACACACGTGCCTTCAGCCAATCACAGCCAATGACAATGATGTCATTGAATGGCTGTGATTGGCTGAAGGCACGTGTGCTTCTGGAGGCGGGGATTTAAAGCCCTTCGTAGAGAAAGCAATGCTCTGCCGGGGACCAGGAGGGAGCGACATCCTGCAGCAGCGCCGCAGAACGCCAGGAGAAGTGAGTAATGATTTTTATTGTAACACATTTCTGGATGAATTGCAGGGAAGGGCTTATATATTTAAGCCCTCCCCGACAATTCATCCCGCGATCGACGGCAGCCCATCGCTTTCAGTGGAACCTGCTGTATTGCCGGCTCCATTAAATTCAATGGGCTAACATCGTTCTTCTCTGCCACAGCTGTTACAGCTATGGCAGAGGAGAACGATCTTTATGCTGACAGTGCGGGGGGGGGGGTACTCTTGCCGCTATTGTGGCTTAATAGTGGGACCTGTGAACTTGAGATGCAGCCCAACATGTAGCCCCTCGCCTGCCCTATCCGTTGCTTAGTCGTTCCCATCACTTTCTTGAATTGCCCCGATTTTCACAAATGAAAACCTTAGCGAGCATCGGCGATATACAAAAATGCTCAGGTCGCCCATTGACTTTAATGGGGTTCGTTACTCGAAACGAACCCTCGAGCATCGCGAAAATTTCGTCCCGAATAACGAGCACCCGAGCAGTTTGGTGCTCGCTCATCTCTAATAGAAACTGTATGCAATAAGCCTGGATGTCTGACAGTTAAAGCTGCATCGTGATGTCATTAAGGCTCTATTATGACACGTACAGCTTGGAACCATAAATACTATAGCACGGCTGCCATTTACAGTCAGTCTCCATTGGAGTTGGAAGTTGGCAAACATGTACTAGGCTATCTTTCCAAGAAGCCACAGCAGCGGATTAATTGGATGTTCCACCGAACTGCTATTTTATTCGGCCAGTAAGGCGGAAGCGGTGGCCTACAAAATCTGATTGGTCGCTGCTGCTGCCGACATTTTTTTAAAAGGTACGCTCAGTTCTTTCAGGGAGAACATTAAGGTATGTACTTACAATTCAGGCAGGTAGGTTCAGTTCTTGGAGGTTGGGGAATGCTTATGGGCAAGGCCTTATGTCTGATCATATTGGCTGCTTCCAACTGTACCTACCGCAAGCAGATGCTCAGTGGATACAATGCTCTGAGCTGGGGAAAACCCCTAGAATAATCCATGGCAGGCAGGCAGACAAGCAAAATGTAAAACCCGGAATTGGTTAGCTGCGCTAAAATTCTTGCTTGTACCTGAAAAAGGTTTCGCCTGCAATGCGGCCTTCTACTGGTTTTGGCGACGTGACATTCACTGACAAAGCACAGGCGCTGGTAGGTTTCTGCGAGCACCCACAATACAGCGTTGCAGTCTTCAAATCTGTGCAGAACTCTTTTCCCTAAAATTAGCAAGATTCGCTTAAACCTCTTGTGGTGTATTATAGCCTTCTCCTGAGATGACATTCATAGCGGTACTAAGAATAATAAAGATAAAAAGCATCATAGGCTGAAGAAATTATACGCTCGGTACGTCATTTTTTAGCCTTCCATAACTATATTTCTATATATGCATACATCCATATATTTAGCTAGATATCCTTAAAAATCTATATCGATATATATGTATTTCTATATATTTATACAGATATTTATCTATACACAGAGGCAGATAGATAGATAGATAGATAGATAGATAGATAGATAGATAGATAGATAGATAGATAGATAGATAGATAGATAGATAGATAGATAGAGACTGTATGCAATAAGCCTGGATGTCTGACAGTTAAAGCTGCATCGTGATGTCATTAAGGCTCTATTATGAGACGTACAGCTTGGAACCATAAATACTATAGCACGGCTGCCATTTACAGTCAGTCTCCATTGGAGTTGGAAGTTGGCAAACATGTACTAGGCTATCTTTCCAAGAAGCCACAGCAGCCGGATAAATTGAATGTTCCACCGAACTGCTATTTTATTCCGCCAGTAAGGGGGAAAAGGTGGCCTACAAAATCTGATTGGTCGCTGCTGCTGCAGACATTTTTTTAAAAGGTACGCTCAGTTCTTTCATGGAGAACATTAAGGTAGGTACTTACAATTCAGGCAGGTAGGTTCAGTTCTTGGTGGTTGGGGAATGCTTATGGGCAAGGCCTTATGTCTGATCATATTGGCTGCTTCCAACTGTACCTACTGCAAGCAGACGCTCAGTGGATACAATGCTGCGAGCTGGGGAAAACCCTTAGAATAATCCACGGCAGGCAAGCAAAATGTAAATAACGGCATTGGTTAGCTGCGCTAAAATTCTTGCTTGTACCTGAAAAAGGTTTCGCCTGCAACGCGGCCTTCTACTGGTTTTGGCGACGTGACATTCACTGACAAGGCACAGGTGCTGGTAGGTTTCTGCGAGCACCCACAATACAGCGTTGCAGTCTTCAAATCTGTGCTGAACTCTTTTCCCTAAAATTAGCAAGATTCGCTTAAACCTCTTGTGGTGTATTCTAGCCTTCTCCTGAGATGACATTCATAATGATACTAAGAATAAAAAAGATAAAAAGCATCATAGGCTGAAGAAATTATACGCACAGTACATCATTTTTTAGCCTTCCATAACTATATATCTATATATACATACATCCATATATTTAGCTAGATATGCATAAAAATCTATATCGATATATATGTATTTCTATATATTTATATAGATATTTATCTATACACAGAGGCAGATAGAGATAGATAGATAGATAGATAGATAGATAGATAGAGACTAGAGATGAGCGAGCATACTCGTCCGAACTTGATACTCGTTCGAGTATTATAGTGTTCGAGATGCTCGTCACTCGTAACGAGTACCACGCGGTGTTCGGAATACTTTCACTTTCTTCCCTGAGAAATTTGCGCGCTTTTCTGGCCAATAGAAAGACAGGGAAGGCATTACAACTTCCCCCTGCGACGTTCAAGCCCTATACCACCCCCCTGCAGTGAGTGGCTGGCGAGATTAGGTGTCACCCGAGTATTAAAATCTGCCCCTCCCGCGGCTCGCCACAGATGCATTCAGACATAGTTCAGGGAAAGTGCTGTTGGTACCGGAGCTGCTATAGGGAGAGCGTTAGGAGTATTTTAGGCTTCAAGAACCCCAACGGTCCTTCTTAGGCCATAGAAATCGCAGATCGCACCTATGTGCGATCTGCGATTTCTGTTCTCTTCTCTATATGCGCTCAATGGGGCCAGCGGCAGCAGCGCCGACCCCATTGAGAACATATACAAGACAAATCATTCTTCTCTGCCACAGCTGTAACAGCGGTGGCAGAGAAGAACAATGTTGGCCCATTGAATTCAATGGAGCCAGCAATACAGCCGACTCCATTGAAAGCAATGGGCTGCCGGCGATCGCGGGATGAATTGTCGGGAAGGGCTTAAATATATAAGCCCTTCCCTGCAATTCATCCAGAAAAGTGTTACAATAAAAATCATTACTCACTTCTCCTGGCGTTCTGCGGCGCTGCTGCAGGATGTCGCTCCCTCCTGGTCCCCGGCAGAGCATTGCTTTCTCTACGAAGGGCTTTAAATCCCCGCCTCCAGAAACACACGTGCCTTCAGCCAATCACAGCCAATGACAATGATGTCATTGAATGGCTGTGATTGGCTGAAGGCACGTGTGCTTCTGGAGGCGGGGATTTAAAGCCCTTCGTAGAGAAAGCAATGCTCTGCCGGGGACCAGGAGGGAGCGACATCCTGCAGCAGCGCCGCAGAACGCCAGGAGAAGTGAGTAATGATTTTTATTGTAACACATTTCTGGATGAATTGCAGGGAAGGGATATATTTAAGCCCTTCCCGACAAATCATCCCGCGATCGACGGCAGCCCATCGCTTTCAGTGGAACCTGCTGTATTGCCGGCTCCATTAAATTCAATGGGCTAACATCGTTCTTCTCTGCCACAGCTGTTACAGCTATGGCAGAGGAGAACGATCTTTATGCTGACAGTGCGGGGGGGGGGGGCACTCTTGCCGCTATTGTGGCTTAATAGTGGGACCTGTGAACTTGAGATGCAGCCCAACATGTAGCCCCTCGCCTGCCCTATCCGTTGATGAATTTGTTAAGGGGTCTAGTTTTCAAAATAGGGTCATTTGTGAGGGTTCTTTTTCGTTTTGGCCGCCCAATGTCTCTACAAGTGGGCAATGGGGACTGGAATTAATTCCGTTGTACCCTGAAATCCAATGGGTGCTCCTTCCATTATAGGCCTAGCCATGTGTCCTTTAAGTAGATTAGGGACACAATGGGTATGTTTCTGAACACGGGACAGCGGGGGTATCCATTTTGGGGTGAATGTCTTCATTCCTATGTACACTGTCCAAAAAACCCAGTTTTTCAATTGACACAATTGCTAAAAAAATGAAAGCCTGTTTGCGCCTTAATGACCAGGCCAAACTTGCCACAACTTGCCTCCAGCTTTCCTAGTCTTCTGCACAACACCATTACATGTCTACACCAATTTGTTTTCGGGAGCCGAGGCAAGTGGGGTGACGACTACCGAGCGAGGCTCTGTTCGTGTCAGTGGTAGGGAGCTCCTTACCTATTGCTCCCCAGGCAGCCTGCTTACCTCTTCTTCTTATCCCAAATCTTCTCCTGGAGCCGCTTGTCACTTCGGTCACGTGACCTCCAGCAACCCGATTTTCCTCCATCCGGTCAAAAAGCGTGCATTGCGCTACCTTCCGCTTCCTTCACTAGTGACGTATGCGTACATTACCTTGTCAGGAAGTGCGGAATGAAAGCAGCCGTGCGAGACAATGGCGTGACTGCGCACGTGCGAACCCGACACACGACTGCGCATGCAGCTATCCTGGAGATAGCTATAGTCTATGGAATATACACGGGCTTTAGCCTTGGCAGTCGTCGTCTTTAAAATCTATGTATAGCTACCTCCCATGCTGTCCATTGGTTTCTACAGTAACATTGCAGCGCCCTCTATTGGTTTTACAGAAACGTGCTGCACCTATGTTCCCTTTAATAAATGATCCCCAGATAGGGGACGTATCAGATGTAACACGCTCAGGCAGCACTCCAGGCGCACCCACAATGCTCTGAGGGAGCTGGAAGACCTTTGCATAGCCCCACCCAACGCTTTCTCAACCGCGCCCTCCCCCCTCACATCCTCCTCAGTCCTTCCTCTTGCACCGTGCTCACGCATACTAGGCTTGCAGAGCCTGCAGGACTCGTCACCTCCCTACGCAGGATGGTTAAGCAGACGATGGCACTAGAAGCAAGCACTAGTTTGCCTCTGAAGGTGCGTCCGTCGGTCGTTTTGAGAGATCTCTTTTGGTGGACGCATTTCGAGTGGGGACGGACGGAAACTTTTTCCCAAAAAAAGGAAAATTGGCTTCGAGCCCATAGGGCTTTATTGGCTTCCCCTGGGCTGGCATTAGTAGACCCTAGTAAGAATAAGAATAGATCAGCATGGTCATCTGAAGAAGTTAAAATGTACAGCAGGCCTTTTTTTTTTTTTTCCTGCCATACATAAATAAATTCATCCATCCATCCATAACTATAGATTATATAGAGAAATAAATCTTGCTATTTGTATAGCGATAGATAGATAGATAGATAGATAGAGTGAGTAGATTATAGACATACATTATATCCAGATGATAGATTTTAGATTATTTATATCTGTGTAGATTTTATCATCTATATTAATTAGATAATCCATAGATCTATTATCTATCTATCAATCAATAGATCTATTATATAATCAACATACATTATAGAATCTACATATATACATAATACAGCTTTATGTGTTTGTGTATGTATGTAGATATATAAATATATATTTATATATCATCTAAAATCTATCTTTAATCTATATGCACAAAATCTATATAATCTATATCTACATAATTAATAAATAAATAGATAGATTCATTCATTCATACTCATTCATTCATACATACATACATACATACATACACACTGTATGCAAATGAGCCAGGTGTCTGGCAGGCTGATGTCACTGCATTGTGATGTCATCAATTTAGAAGTATAAATACCGGACTTGGCAGCCATGTTAGTCAGTCTCCGCTGCAGCTCGGAGACGGGAGGTGGGGGAACCCCTATCTCCTCCGAGAAGCCACAGAACTGGACCCTTTTTATTTTTAGCAGAGTGCATTTTTAATGCAGCACACAAGGGGGAGACAGCGGCCTACCAAAATCTACTGGGTCATATGACGTGGCTGGCGGTGGGCGGGGAAGCGGTTTTTACTCACTCTGAGTAAAGCCCTGGGGGCTGTGGACATGACAGCTCCTGGCGGAAGATGATGATTGGTATTTGTTTCGGGGGTGGGGGGAGAAATTTCCGGAATACTCATTGGGTGTCTCGTCTGAAGTTTTTGCATCTATGGTCGGGGAATGGGAGAGCCCAAATCTTATAGTTCCAGTGTATGTACAACCTTCCACGAGAGCGCGGGGACGTTACTAGTCTAAGTAAACGATGCGCATAAATGCCACAAATGTATTAACCCTTAATCGTACTGACCAGCAGATTGTGTGCCTTTAGGAAAAGCATAGGTGTACCGTCAGGTGTCACAATTGCAAACCGGCCCCTGCGGTGAGGGAACTCAGAGGCCCCCACCATATAAAGAATGTGCATGGAGTGCATTACTCCCTTGCCGCACTGCCTGTTGTGGGAGGGGGTGGAGGGTTGGCCAATGCAGTGTACAGCGCGGAGCTGGTTGATGACATCATCATTCTTCTGCTCCTGGCACCCCTGTGGTCTCCTCACACTACCAGACGCCTGTTTTGGGAGGGGTGGAGGGTCGGCCGACGCGGTGTACGGCGCGGAGTTGGATGATGACATCATCATGCTGCTCCTGGCGCCTGTGTGGTCCCTTCACACTGCCGGACGCCTGTTGGGGGAGGGGTGGAGTGTCGGCCGACGCGGTGTATGTAGTGGAGCCGGATGATGACATCATCATTCTTCTGCTCCTGGCACCTGTAGAGAGCATTGGTCCTGTTCCGGAGGGCTGGTCCCATGACTGTCATATTCTGACTGCCCTGTGTTTGTCCCCCCCTTCCCCACGGCTCAGGGGTCAATGTATTTCTTGGAAGCCCCTTGAGAACATGGCCATATGAGGCCTGGTGAAGTGTAGTTCTTATTTTCCCATCTCTCGATGCCTGTGATGTATTCCAGCATTAATGCCCGGATACATTGTGTCCTGCGGGGGGCAGATTATCTCCATATCAAACACAACACTTGGTTTTGGAAGTTCTTTTCCCATCCCCGCATTCAGCATCCCATAACTTCTGCATCTTCCCCGGTCAGAGGTAGGTGAGGCCTTGCTTTCTACGTGACGACCTTTTTGCCCCATTTTGGGTCCATACTTTTGATCACTTAGTATTTTGCCTCCATTTATTAGAGGTTTGTCTTTTTCTCCAGTTTTTCTGTGTTTGATAGTGTATTCAGTGTATTGTACAGGCCATTACGGATATGGTGATACCAAATATGGGGGTCTTCACCCCCCCTCCCATATGAAATAAGAGGAAAATGCACAGAAAAGTTGAATATCTATATCTCTCTCTATAGGGGCCACAACAGCCATGATTATACAAGAGGCTTCTGTACCGCAATGCCTCATCAGTTACAGTAGTGATCATAGGTAATGGCAAGCAGGGACACCTGTTGTCATGGCAACCAATCGGCCTGCCACGATTACAAGGGCCAGACGACATAACATAGGGAGCATGCTCCCTCGGGGAATCCTCTACTTGCTGCCATCTCAACAGAATGTAGGAGTTTAATAGTAGGGATCGCTATCCTTATGTACCCTGCTGTAGCAGTGGGAAGCCCGCTATCGGATGGTGTGAGCTCAGCTTCTGATCCCACGCCATCCACATGATGTACGCTTGTGTCCTGTTGTGGCAAGTACCACACAGCCAGGACAGACGTACATCCGGTGGCATTAAGGGTTTAACCCCTTAAGAGATAACTTATGTCCTGGGTGGTTGGTACTTGCTGTAAACTCGTGGGAGCAGAATCTGAGATTGTACTATCCCACAGTGGGAGCTGGCTGGGACTGACAGCAATCTATGCTGACCGTGGCATGTAAAGGGTTCACAGTGGGAGCTGGCTGGGGCTCACAGCAATCTATGCTGACCGTGGCATGTAAAGGGTTTATAGAGGGAGCTGGCTGGGACTGACAGCAATCTATGCTGACCGTGGCATGTAAAGGGTTCGCAGAGGGAGTTGGCTGGGACTGACAGCAATCTATGCTGACTGGGCATGTAAAAGGTTTACAGAGGGAGCTGGCTGGGACTGACAGCCATCTATGCTGACCGCGGCATGTGGAGGGAGCACAGAGGGAGCTGGCTGGGACTGACAGCAATCTACGCTGATCGCGACATGTAAAGGGTTTACAGAGGGAGCTGGCTGGGACTGACAGCCATCTTTGCTGACCGCGGCATGTAAAGGGTTCACAGTGGGAGCTGGCTGGGATTGAAAGTAATAAATGCTGACCACGGCATGTAAAGGGTTTACAGAGGGAGCTGGCTGGGGCTGACAGCAATCTATGCTGACCGTGGCATGTAAAAGGTTTACAGAGGGAGCTGGCTTGGGCTGACAGCAATCTATGCAGACCGTGACATGTAAAGGGTTCACAGAGGGAGCTGGCTGGGGCTGACAGCAATCTATGCTGACCGCGGCATATAAAGGGAGCACAGTGGGAGCTGGCTTGGGCTGACAGCAATCTATGCTGACCGTGGAATGTAAAGGGTTCACAGTGGGAGCTGGTTGGGACTGACAGCAATCTATGCTGACCGTGGAATGTAAAGGGTACAATGGTGTCGCATCTGTAAGAAGTCCCCGCGCTGCACGCAGATGGCGCAGAGCGGTGCAGTTGGGGCCGCGCCATGTCCGCTAGGTGCTGTTATTCACCCGCCCCTCCAGCCTCCTGTGCGGCAGCAGCCATGCATGAAGACTCGGCCTGCGCTGTGCAGCTGCTTCTGTTGTGCGCATAAACCTCTCCATTTATGACCCCACTAGTCCCAGCGAAGACTAGAGAGCCCTCCCCATTACCCACAATGCCCCAGCGGAGACTATGGCCCGCCCATTACCCACAATGCCCTGGTTAAAGCAGCTGTAAACACTAATGCCCACTAGAGATATGATAGCCTCATCTGCTGGATGTGCAGCTCTGCCTGCAGGAACTGAAGCCCGGCCACCGCACCCACCCCAAAAGACATGAAGTTCAGAACTGCTGCGTTAAAAAACTAGACCCCTTAACGAATTCTTCTAGGGTTGTGCTGCGTATTTTGACCCACAGTATTTGAATGAATCTGAGCAAAGCAAAAGGAAAAAATTACAATTTTAATTTTTTGGGCAATTGTGTCATTTTAAAAGCATTTTTTTGTACAGTGTACATAGGAATGAAGACTTTCACTCCAAAATGGATCCCCGTTTGTCCCGTGTTCAGAAACCTACCCATTGTGGCCCTAATATTATGACCGTATGCACAACAGGGCCCAAACCGAAAGGCGCATCAAACGTCAACTGTGTCTTAACATTTACGTAATCGCCATTATCCATCGGATAACAGCGATCACATGACCGGGGACCGCTCACTGCGGCCCTCAGTCACTGCTCCAGGCTCTCGGCTACCTTTAGTAGCCAGGAGTAAGGAGACTTTAAATTTACCAGGCCCTCTGCAGCTTCTGCGCTTGCGTCCACCATCTTGCTGATGGGCACATGTGCTCACATGGACCATGCTCCATTTTCGTGCGGGAGACCAAAATCGGAATTTACTCACCTGCTCCGGATCTTCCCTTCGCCGCGGCTGGCTGTATAACATATCCAGTCGTGTAACGATCACAATTAAGCTGCGCTGCGAACACACAGGATAGATGATGTATACTCACTTAGGAGAGGGGAGTGTCAGCCTCCCCCCTCAGGAGTCCGAGATGGCTCTAAACAATTGTTAACTCCGAAGACTACCTCCACCAGAATCGAAAGTTGCTTCCTCACGATCCAATATCAGGAAATAGTTTTTATTATTAAACAAACACAAATAGGTCCCTTTTTGAGGGGACCCGACATATACATACAACGCGTTTCGGCTGTTGGAAGCCTTTTTCAAGTATATCCTGCCACTCATAGATAGCTAACTTAAATATAAAACTACTAGACATACAATTCAATCACCTGGAAGAGCCACGTTGTATCGGGCGAAGTATACATCCTGGCGTGCGTCCCTGCATTGCCACCGGCTCACGCGTCATAATAACGCTGCTGGAGGACCTGTGATGATGCCGAAAAATGGGCGGAGCAAGCGGTCACATGACTGGCAATGTCATGTGACACCGCAGATGGAATTGACAGTGAGGAGGTCACGTGACTGGCACTGTCATGTGACCGGCACAGACACGTCACATTACGTATGGGGGCTCACAGCGGGAGAGGTGGGCTAGCCGTCACCTATTATCCCGGCTGACATGTAAAGCTCCTTCCCATGTAATAACATGATAGGCATCCTATAATGTGATACACCATGACATATCAAAAAAGGCCCATTATATAAATATATATATAAATATATATATATTATATAAATATATAAATTATATAAGTGATTTTTTTAAAAATGGAGCATGAAAAAATCTGGACCATGCTCCATTTTCGTGCGGGAGACCAAAATCGGAATTCACCTGCTCCTGATCTTCCCTTCGCCGCGGCTGGCTGTATAACATATCCAGTCGTGTGAGACCGGCCTTCGGTAGATCACTACCTTTTTATCACGTGACCAGGGACAGCTCAACGAGACCACCGATCACTGCTCCAGGCTCTCGGTGACCTTTGGTAGCCGGGAGCATAGAGATTAAAAATTTACCGGGCTCCCCAGCTGCTGCGCATGTGTCTGGCATTTTAAGGCAGGTTCATGCGCAGAAGCCGGAGAAGGTCCACGGAGGAGGATCACATTGAGGTTCAAATACGGAGGCCTCCGGTAAGAAGTTTCATCTCCTCTCACCGATCTAAGAGGGGAGATTAAACTTCAACTTTTTCTTAACTTTTACATGATCGCCGCTATCCAACCGAGGATAAGGATCCCGGGGGACATCTCCGGAGGCCTATAGAAATATTTTCACCTTCCTTTACGGATTGGATTCGTTACGGAATGGATATCCATTGGCTAACGGCAATCACGTGACTGGGGACCATGTACTGCGGCCCACCATGAAATCTCCAGGCTCTCGGCTATGTTTGGTAGCCAGGAGCAGGGATATCTTAAATTACTCAGGCAAACTGCGGCTCTTGTATCGGCCAACGTTGACGACGGGCGCGTGCGCAGAAGCCGAGGTGAGGTCCAAGGGTAAATCCGGGGGCCTTAGGTATGTAATTACATCTCCCCTCACGAATATGAGCGAAGATTACATTTTACCATTTTTTAACTTTGTTTACTTTTAAGGGTGACTGGTGGTCGCGCCAACAGCAGGGAGCTGTCATGTCCACAGCCCCCAGGGCTTTAATCCCCAGAGCAAGTGTCTTTTTATGGCCCTGGAGATTAAAGGCCGCTTAGGCAGGAAGTCACTAAGGGGTTAAGGAGCAAACAGACTTCGTCACTAGGGCCGCTCTCACACAGACAGTTTTTACAGCGTTTAGCTCGGCGTTTGAAAAGCCACGGTAAACACTGTAAAACACCTCCATTGATTTCAGTGGAGCTTCTCAGTGATGTGGATTTATTTTGGGGTCTACGGCGTAATCAATAGGAATGTTTGTACCCTTCCAGATTTATGTTCAGAGATTGTGCGCACAATGTAAGAGATCACACGGAGACAAGACTGTCAGTGAAGAAAGTCTTCCTGACTGTTTATTAGTAGGCGTATAGCATCTTATATAGCATGATGAGTTAATTGCCCTTTATGGGCAGCAGGAAGCAATACGTAGTTGGGAATCAAAGCATGGGATTGGGTGGTCCAAATATGGTCTTTTTCCATACGGTCCTGCGTGAGTTGCTGTAGTCATGGACGTCCGACATCACGTGGTTTCAGGTACAAAATCAGCACCATCTCTCCGAGTTTGATGGAGAGGGCAGGGGCGAGAATGAGCAATGTGTCGTCAAATGACGCCTGAGGGTTATGTGCAGGTAAAATGTGTCCTGAGGTTATGAGCGTGTGTTTCTATAATGCTGCATATTCTGATGACGGTTAGCAGTAATGAAACTGTCTGTTTTACTAACTGTCCCTACACTACCCCGCAGCCCTCAACGGTTGACCCTCCTCGACCTCCCAGATCGAGGCAGGCCCATCGAGCAAGCTAAGGCAAGCTCTCCGGGTCTACCACAGGGTTTTTCACAGCCCTTGCGACTGGACCACAGCTAGCCTGAGTCCCCTGTATTAGTTTAGTCGCTCTTCTTTGAACCCCCTCCAATACTGTAACATCTTTCCTGAGCACCGGTGATGAAATAAGAACATCTAAAATCTATTTGGTATCTTCGTGTCCATAACAATTTGAACTCTCAAAAAATCAGCATCATTTATGTTGTCAGAAAAAAAGCCAAAATGTCAGAATTGTACTTTTTGGGTCATTCAATTCCCCCCCCCCAAAAAATATCATAAAAAACGATAAAAAAGTGGCATGTAGTCCAAAATGATACCAAGAGAAACCATAGGTTGTCCTGCAAAGTTTTGAGATGGCAGCAAGTAAAGGATTCCCCGAGGGAGCGTGCTCCCTATGTTATGTCGTCTGGCCCTTGTAATCATGGCGGGCCGATGGGTTGCCATGACAACAGGTGTCCCTGCTTGCCATTACCTATGATCACTACTGTAACTGATGAGGCATTACCGTACGTGTACGTATGTATATATATTTATTATATATGATTGTTCTGACCAGGTTGGGGGAGTAGTGGTCAATGTAAGTGGGTGGAGCGGATCTAGGGATCAGTAATACTGGTGTGATGTGACTGTTAACCTGCTGATTTTTCATCATTTCCTGCAGATCTGATGTCCTTGAGAATGGGAAGGCTGTCCGACAGTGAAGAGACCCTCAACGTTCAGCAATCTTGAAACCCTTCGTTTTATGGACTGCTTTTTGCCTGTGACTCACCTTTTTTTTTTATAAGCTTTTTCTTTCAAAGAATTATGACGGAGGATCCTGAAAAACTGCGCAATATTTTACACCGATTGAGTAAACAGAAAAGATACCCAAACACAGCGGCCTTTGGTTTATCAGGGAATGACACTTGGTGTAAAATCCACATTTTTAGTAAATAATAAAACGTGATTTGAATTTGTTTTTTTGTTTTACCTTATTTATGTTTTTAACTCCTGATTACCCACGCTGTAAAGCCGGCTGCACATGGCTGTGACGGGCTCCGCCATGGAATTCCGGGGCGGAGCCCGTCACGGCGGCCCCAAGAGACCCCAATACTTACCTCCAGTTTCGGAGTCCCGCATGACGCCTCAGCGCGCATGGGCAATCGAGCGCGTGACGCACCGCAGTGGCATGTGACGCGGTAGGCGTAGAGGCGGTTTCACGCTATCTTCCGCTGTGCTACAGCGGAAGATAGTGTGAATGGACGGCTTCCACAGACTGTAATGGAAGCCGTCCACGCGTACACCCGCGGCAAATAGAGCATGCCGTGGGTGAGGACGGGTGATTTTACGGTGCGGAATTCCGCTGTGAAATTCCGCACCGTAAGCATTGAGCTATTAGGTTGAATAGATCCGTCTGTGGGAAGGAGCCTTAAGGCCTCATGTCCACTAGCAAAATGGAATTGCGGTTTCCGCAGCGGATTTGCCCCTAGGGAATCATTGGCCATCCGTGGTCCATTAAACTGATTTTTGCACCCGCGGATGGAATTTTAATAGAATTGCGTTTTTCACGCGTGGGAGAAAAAAACCCGGCATGCTCTGAGGGAGCTGGAAGACCTTTGCATAGCCCCACCCAACGCTTTCTCAACCGCGCCCTCCCCCCTCCCCCTCACATCCTCCTTAGTCCTTCCTCTTGCACCGTGCTCACGCATCCTAGGCTTGCAGAGCCTGCAGGACTCGTCACCTCCCTACGCAGGATGGTTAAGCAGACGATGACACTAGAAGCAAGCACTAGTTTGCCTCTGAAGGTGCGTCCGTCGGTCGTTTTGAGAGATCTCTTTTGGTGGACGCATTTCGAGTGGGGACAGACGGAAACTTTTTCCCAAAAAAAGGAAAATTGGCTTCGAGCCCATAGGGCTTTATTGGCTGCCCCTGGGCTGGCATTAGTAGACCCTAGTAAGAATAAGAATAGATCAGCATGGTCATCTGAAGAAGTTAAAATGTACAGCAGGCCTTTTTTTTCCCCGCCATACATAAATAAATTCATCCATCCATCCATAACTATAGATTATATAGAGAAATAAATCTTGCTATTTGCATATCGATAGATAGATAGATAGATAGATAGATAGATAGATAGATAGATAGGGGCTGACAGCAATCTATGCTGACCGCGGCATATAAAGGGAGCACAGTGGGAGCTGGCTTGGGCTGACAGCAATCTATGCTGACCGTGGAATGTAAAGGGTTCACAGTGGGAGCTGGTTGGGACTGACAGCAATCTATGCTGACCGTGGAATGTAAAGGGTACAATGGTGTCGCATCTGTAAGAAGTCCCCGCGCTGCACGCAGATGGCGCAGAGCGGTGCAGTTGGGGCCGTGCCATGTCCGCTAGGTGCTGTTATTCACCCGCCCCTCCAGCCTCCTGTGCGGCAGCAGCCATGCATGAAGACTCGGCCTGCGCTGTGCAGCTGCTTCTGTTGTGCGCATAAACCTCTCCATTTATGACCCCACTAGTCCCAGCGAAGACTAGAGAGCCCTCCCCATTACCCACAATGCCCCAGCGGAGACTATGGCCCGCCCATTACCCACAATGCCCTGGTTAAAGCAGCTGTAAACACTAATGCCCACTAGAGATATGATAGCCTCATCTGCTGGATGTGCAGCTCTGCCTGCAGGAACTGAAGCCCGGCCACCGCACCCACCCCAAAAGACATGAAGTTCAGAACTGCTGCGTTAAAAAACTAGACCCCTTAACGAATTCTTCTAGGGTTGTGCTGCGTATTTTGACCCACAGTATTTGAATGAATCTGAGCAAAGCAAAAGGAAAAAATTACAATTTTAATTTTTTGGGCAATTGTGTCATTTTAAAAGCATTTTTTTGTACAGTGTACATAGGAATGAAGACTTTCACTCCAAAATGGATCCCCGTTTGTCCCGTGTTCAGAAACCTACCCATTGTGGCCCTAATATTATGACCGTATGCACAACAGGGCCCAAACCGAAAGGCGCATCAAACGTCAACTGTGTCTTAACATTTACGTAATCGCCATTATCCATCGGATAACAGCGATCACATGACCGGGGACCGCTCACTGCGGCCCTCAGTCACTGCTCCAGGCTCTCGGCTACCTTTAGTAGCCAGGAGTAAGGAGACTTTAAATTTACCAGGCCCTCTGCAGCTTCTGCGCTTGCGTCCACCATCTTGCTGATGGGCACATGCGCTCACATGGACCATGCTCCATTTTCGTGCGGGAGACCAAAATCGGAATTTACTCACCTGCTCCGGATCTTCCCTTCGCCGCGGCTGGCTGTATAACATATCCAGTCGTGTAACGATCACAATTAAGCTGCGCTGCGAACACACAGGATAGATGATGTATACTCACTTAGGAGAGGGGAGTGTCAGCCTCCCCCCTCAGGAGTCCGAGATGGCTCTAAACAATTGTTAACTCCGAAGACTACCTCCACCAGAATCGAAAGTTGCTTCCTCACGATCCAATATCAGGAAATAGTTTTTATTATTAAACAAACACAAATAGGTCCCTTTTTGAGGGGACCCGACATATACATACAACGCGTTTCGGCTGTTGGAAGCCTTTTTCAAGTATATCCTGCCACTCATAGATAGCTAACTTAAATATAAAACTACTAGACATACAATTCAATCACCTGGAAGAGCCACGTTGTATCGGGCGAAGTATACATCCTGGCGTGCGTCCCTGCATTGCCACCGGCTCACGCGTCATAATAACGCTGCTGGAGGACCTGTGATGATGCCGAAAAATGGGCGGAGCAAGCGGTCACATGACTGGCAATGTCATGTGACACCGCAGATGGAATTGACAGTGAGGAGGTCACGTGACTGGCACTGTCATGTGACCGGCACAGACACGTCACATTACGTATGGGGGCTCACAGCGGGAGAGGTGGGCTAGCCGTCACCTATTATCCCGGCTGACATGTAAAGCTCCTTCCCATGTAATAACATGATAGGCATCCTATAATGTGATACACCATGACATATCAAAAAAGGCCCATTATATAAATATATATATAAATATATAAATTATATAAGTGATTTTTTTTAAAATGGAGCATGAAAAAATCTGGACCATGCTCCATTTTCGTGCGGGAGACCAAAATCGGAATTCACCTGCTCCTGATCTTCCCTTCGCCGCGGCTGGCTGTATAACATATCCAGTCGTGTGAGACCGGCCTTCGGTAGATCACTACCTTTTTATCACGTGACCAGGGACAGCTCAACGAGACCACCGATCACTGCTCCAGGCTCTCGGTGACCTTTGGTAGCCGGGAGCATAGAGATTAAAAATTTACCGGGCTCCCCAGCTGCTGCGCATGTGTCTGGCATTTTAAGGCAGGTTCATGCGCAGAAGCCGGAGAAGGTCCACGGAGGAGGATCACATTGAGGTTCAAATACGGAGGCCTCCGGTAAGAAGTTTCATCTCCTCTCACCGATCTAAGAGGGGAGATTAAACTTCAACTTTTTCTTAACTTTTACATGATCGCCGCTATCCAACCGAGGATAAGGATCCCGGGGGACATCTCCGGAGGCCTATAGAAATATTTTCACCTTCCTTTACGGATTGGATTCGTTACGGAATGGATATCCATTGGCTAACGGCAATCACGTGACTGGGGACCATGTACTGCGGCCCACCATGAAATCTCCAGGCTCTCGGCTATGTTTGGTAGCCAGGAGCAGGGATATCTTAAATTACTCAGGCAAACTGCGGCTCTTGTATCGGCCAACGTTGACGACGGGCGCGTGCGCAGAAGCCGAGGTGAGGTCCAAGGGTAAATCCGGGGGCCTTAGGTATGTAATTACATCTCCCCTCACGAATATGAGCGAAGATTACATTTTACCATTTTTTAACTTTGTTTACTTTTAAGGGTGACTGGTGGTCGCGCCAACAGCAGGGAGCTGTCATGTCCACAGCCCCCAGGGCTTTAATCCCCAGAGCAAGTGTCTTTTTACGGCCCTGGAGATTAAAGGCCGCTTAGGCAGGAAGTCACTAAGGGGTTAAGGAGCAAACAGACTTCGTCACTAGGGCCGCTCTCACACAGACAGTTTTTACAGCGTTTAGCTCGGCGTTTGAAAAGCCACGGTAAACACTGTAAAACACCTCCATTGATTTCAGTGGAGCTTCTCAGTGATGTGGATTTATTTTGGGGTCTACGGCATAATCAATAGGAATGTTTGTACCCTTCCAGATTTATGTTCAGAGATTGTGCGCACAATGTAAGAGATCACACGGAGACAAGACTGTCAGTGAAGAAAGTCTTCCTGACTGTTTATTAGTAGGCGTATAGCATCTTATATAGCATGATGAGTTAATTGCCCTTTATGGGCAGCAGGAAGCAATACGTGGTTGGGAATCAAAGCATGGGATTGGGTGGTCCAAATATGGTCTTTTTCCATACGGTCCTGCGTGAGTTGCTGTAGTCATGGACGTCCGACATCACGTGGTTTCAGGTACAAAATCAGCACCATCTCTCCGAGTTTGATGGAGAGGGCAGGGGCGAGAATGAGCAATGTGTCGTCAAATGACGCCTGAGGGTTATGTGCAGGTAAAATGTGTCCTGAGGTTATGAGCGTGTGTTTCTATAATGCTGCATATTCTGATGACGGTTAGCAGTAATGAAACTGTCTGTTTTACTAACTGTCCCTACACTACCCCGCAGCCCTCAACGGTTGACCCTCCTCGACCTCCCAGATCGAGGCAGGCCCATCGAGCAAGCTAAGGCAAGCTCTCCGGGTCTACCACAGGGTTTTTCACAGCCCTTGCGACTGGACCACAGCTAGCCTGAGTCCCCTGTATTAGTTTAGTCGCTCTTCTTTGAACCCCCTCCAATACTGTAACATCTTTCCTGAGCACCGGTGATGAAATAAGAACATCTAAAATCTATTTGGTATCTTCGTGTCCATAACAATTTGAACTCTCAAAAAATCAGCATCATTTATGTTGTCAGAAAAAAAGCCAAAATGTCAGAATTGTACTTTTTGGGTCATTCAATTCCCCCCCCCAAAAAATATCATAAAAAACGATAAAAAAGTAGCATGTAGTCCAAAATGATACCAAGAGAAACCATAGGTTGTCCTGCAAAGTTTTGAGATGGCAGCAAGTAAAGGATTCCCCGAGGGAGCGTGCTCCCTATGTTATGTCGTCTGGCCCTTGTAATCATGGCGGGCCGATGGGTTGCCATGACAACAGGTGTCCCTGCTTGCCATTACCTATGATCACTACTGTAACTGATGAGGCATTACCGTACGTGTACGTATGTATATATATTTATTATATATGATTGTTCTGACCAGGTTGGGGGAGTAGTGGTCAATGTAAGTGGGTGGAGCGGATCTAGGGATCAGTAATACTGGTGTGATGTGACTGTTAACCTGCTGATTTTTCATCATTTCCTGCAGATCTGACGTCCTTGAGAATGGGAAGGCTGTCCGACAGTGAAGAGACCCTCAACGTTCAGCAATCTTGAAACCCTTCGTTTTATGGACTGCTTTTTGCCTGTGACTCACCTTCTTTTTTTTTTATAAGCTTTTTCTTTCAAAGAATTATGACGGAGGATCCTGAAAAACTGCGCAATATTTTACACCGATTGAGTAAACAGAAAAGATACCCAAACACAGCGGCCTTTGGTTTATCAGGGAATGACACTTGGTGTAAAATCCACATTTTTAGTAAATAATAAAACGTGATTTGAATTTGTTTTTTTGTTTTACCTTATTTATGTTTTTAACTCCTGATTACCCACGCTGTAAAGCCGGCTGCACATGGCTGTGACGGGCTCCGCCATGGAATTCCGGGGCGGAGCCCGTCACGGCGGCCCCAAGAGACCCCAATACTTACCTCCAGTTTCGGAGTCCCGCATGACGCCTCAGCGCGCATGGGCAATCGAGCGCGTGACGCACCGCAGCGGCATGTGACGCGGTAGGCGTAGAGGCGGTTTCACGCTATCTTCCGCTGTGCTACAGCGGAAGATAGCGTGAATGGACGGCTTCCACAGACTGTAATGGAAGCCGTCCACGCGTACACCCGCGGCAAATAGAGCATGCCGTGGGTGAGGACGGGTGATTTTACGGTGCGGAATTCCGCTGTGAAATTCCGCACCGTAAGCATTGAGCTATTAGGTTGAATAGATCCGTCTGTGGAAGGAGCCTTAAGGCCTCATGTCCACTAGCAAAATGGAATTGCGGTTTCCGCAGCGGATTTGCCCCTAGGGAATCATTGGCCATCCGTGGTCCATTAAACTGATTTTTGCACCCGCGGATGGAATTTTAATAGAATTGCGTTTTTCACGCGTGGGAGAAAAAAACCCGGCATGCTCTGAGGGAGCTGGAAGACCTTTGCATAGCCCCACCCAACGCTTTCTCAACCGTGCCCTCCCCCCTCCCCCTCACATCCTCCTCAGTCCTTCCTCTTGCACCGTGCTCACGCATCCTAGGCTTGCAGAGCCTGCAGGACTCGTCACCTCCCTACGCAGGATGGTTAAGCAGACGATGACACTAGAAGCAAGCACTAGTTTGCCTCTGAAGGTGCGTCCGTCGGTCGTTTTGAGAGATCTCTTTTGGTGGACGCATTTCGAGTGGGGACAGACGGAAACTTTTTCCCAAAAAAAGGAAAATTGGCTTCGAGCCCATAGGGCTTTATTGGCTGCCCCTGGGCTGGCATTAGTAGACCCTAGTAAGAATAAGAATAGATCAGCATGGTCATCTGAAGAAGTTAAAATGTACAGCAGGCCTTTTTTTTCCCCGCCATACATAAATAAATTCATCCATCCATCCATAACTATAGATTATATAGAGAAATAAATCTTGCTATTTGTATATCGATAGATAGATAGATAGATAGATAGATAGATAGATAGATAGATAGATAGATAGATAGATAGAGTGAGTAGATTATAGACATACATTATATCCAGATGATAGATTTTAGATTATTTATATCTGTGTAGATTTTATCATCTATATTAATTAGATAATCCATAGATCTATTATCTATCTATCAATCAACAGATCTATTATATAATCAACATACATTATAGAATCTACATATATACATAATACAGCTTTATGTGTTTGTGTATGTATGTAGATATATAAATATATATTAATATATATATATATATATATCATCTAAAATCTATCTTTAATCTATATGCACAAAATCTATAATTCAGATATAATCTATATCTACATAATTAATAAATAAATAGATAGATTCATTCATTCATACTCATTCATTCATACATACATACATACACACTGTATGCAAATGAGCCAGGTGTCTGGCAGGCTGATGTCACTGCATTGTGATGTCATCAATTTAGAAGTATAAATACCGGACTTGGCAGCCATGTTAGTCAGTCTCCGCTGCAGCTCGGAGACAGGAGGTGGGGGAACCCCTATCTCCTCCGAGAAGCCACAGAACTGGACCCTTTTTATTTTTAGCAGAGTGCATTTTTAATGCAGCACACAAGGGGGAGACAGCGGCCTACCAAAATCTACTGGGTCATATGACGTGGCTGGCGGTGGGCGGGGAAGTGGTTTTTACTCTATCTTCCGCTGTGCTACAGCGGAAGATAGCGTGACGCACTGCTTCCATTGACTAAAATGGAGGCCGGCCGCGCGTACACCCGCGGCAAATAAAGCATACCGCGGGTGAGGTCAGGTGATTTCACGGTGCGGAATTCCACGATGGAATTCCGCACCGTGAGCATTGAGCTATTAGGTTCAATAGAACCTAATAGCTGCGGGCAACGCAGCAGATTTACGCAGCGTAAATCCCTCCTTGGGAAGGAGCCCTAACTTTAGCCAGCAGAAGGCACCATAGTATAAGGCACAAAAAGAAAAGCCCCTAGGCAACCCGAATCCAAAATTGGATTGCAGAGGGTTAAAGAGGCCCTGTCCTTTTTAGAACGACGGGGGTAAAATCATACGTCCGGATCAGCCCCGCCCCTGACACGTTGGCGCTTTGCGATAAATAAGTGGGTTTTGTGTTGCAGTTTGGGTACCCAGTCTCTAAAAGGTTCGCCATCACTGATATAGAGGAAGCCCCGACATGTTGGCTACACATGGGAGTGCAGCGCCAAAAACGCATGGAACCGTAGTAAGAGGAAAAACAGTGTGAAAATGGCCTTATAAAGATATATGTTTACATTTAGGCTGGATTCCGATGAGCTTACGCATATTTGCACAGACAAAGAAATAACACGCAACGATTATCTCAGCTAGTGAAATAGACAATTAGTATAATATGCGTTCTTTCCCTATGAGAATGTGCGAGAAAATATAGTATGCTGCGTATTTTTTTCTGCGATCGAAATGCACATGGAAAATACGCGCCTGTGAACAAACCCATTGAAATCAATCATTTCTATTTTCTGTGACTTTCATAGGTGCAACTGCCCCAGAACAAATGGAATCCTGTCCCCTTCACCAGCAGTTTACACTCCGTGCCAGTGCGCGGAAGTTTGGAAATTGCTACGGGATGACAGGCGCCGCCCGATATTTACCACCTAAATCAAGTACAACATGTGGCAAAAAAACAATATCAGAATCACTTGGATATGCAGAGCCTTTAGGCCTCATGTCCACGGGGAAAAGAAGAATTAAAATCCGCAGCAGATCACCTGCACGCGGATCCGCACCCCATAGGGATGCAATGACCACCCGCGGGTAGATAAATACCTGCGGATGGTCAATAAAAGTGAATTAATAAAAATGTGGACATGCTCCATTTAGGTGCGGGTCTCCCACGGGGACGGCTCCCGCAGGCTTCTATTGAAGCCTATAGAAGCCGTCCGGATCCGCGGGAGACCTAAAATAAGAATAACTTACCCGTAGCGGACCGGGCAGATCTTCTTTCTTCGGCCCGGCGGATGGGCCCGGCGCACGCGCGCGGCACGCCTATAGCAGTTTGTCTCCTCACCAACCATATGTATCAGTGTTATGGTGGATGGTCTATATTGCATCTATTACTCCTAGTTCTAGCTGGTTGTCATCCCTTTGATGACTGTCAGGATCCAGCAGCCCCCCACCCATCCTTCCCCTCTGAAGGTAATATGGAGCTCACTAGCTCCACAAGACTAGATTGGAGCGGCTCCTCTCTTCAGTAGATCCACTCTAGCGACTTCACTGATCTGCTGGCTAGAATGTATTGGCTGGTGGTAGGATCTCCCAGCAGCCACTACACTCCAGACGCACCATCCAATCAGTGAGCGCGGGGCGGGGCTAGTGGGCGGCAGCGCTGGGGAGGACGCAGCAGTTCTGAACTTCATGTCTTTTGGGGTGGGTGCGGTGGCCGGGCTTCAGTTCCTGCAGGCAGAGCTGCACATCCAGCAGGTGAGGCCATCATATCTCTAGTGGGCATTAGTGTTTACAGCTGCTTTAACCAGGGCATTGTGGGTAATGGGCGGGGCCATAGTCTCCGCTAGGGCATTGTGGGTAATGGGGGGGGCTCTCTAGTCTTCGCTGGGACTAGTGGGGTCATAAATGGAGAGGTTTATGCGCACAACAGAAGCATCTGCACAGCGCAGGCCGAGTCTTCATGCATGGCTGCTGCCACACAGGAGGCTGGAGGGGCAGGTGAATAACAGCACCTAGCGGACATGGCGCGGCCCCAACTGCACCGCTCTGCGTGCAGCGCAGGGACTTCTTACAGATGCGACACCATTGTACCCTTTACATTTCACGGTCAGCATAGATTGCTGTCAGTCCCAACCAGCTCCCTCTGTAAACCCTTTACATGCCACGGTCAGCATAGATTGCTGTCAGCTCCAGCCAGCTCCCACTGTGAACCCTTTACATTCCACGGTCAGCATAGATTGCTGTCAGTCCCAGCCAGCTACCACTGTGCTCCCTCTATATGCCGCGGTCAGCATAGATTGCTGTCAGCCCCAGCCAGCTCCCTCTGTAAACCTTTTACATGCCACGGTCAGCATAGATTGCTGTCAGCCCCAGCCAGCTCCCTCTGTGAACCCTTTACATGTCGCGGTCAGCATAGATTGCTGTCAGCCCCAGCCAGCTCCCTCTGTAAACCTTTTACATGCCCAGTCAGCATAGATTGCTGTCAGCCCCAGCCAGCTCCCTCTGTAAACCCTTTACATGCATAGATTGCTGTCAGTCCCAGCCAGCTCCCTCTGCGAACCCTTTACATGCCACGGTCAGCATAGATTGCTGTCAGTCCCAACCAGCTCCCTCTATAAACCCTTTACATGCCACGGTCAGCATAGATTGCTGTGAGCCCCAGCCAGCTCCCACTGTGAACCCTTTACATGCCACGGTCAGCATAGATTGCTGTCAGTCCCAGCCAGCTCCCATTGTGAAGCCTTTACATGTCACGGTCAGCATAGATTGCTGTCAGCCCCAGCCAGCTCCCTCTGTGACCACTTTACATGCCGCGGTCAGCATAGATTGCTGTCAGTCCCAGCCAGCTCCCTCTGTGAACCCTTTACATGCCACAATCAACATAGATTGCTGTCAGTCCCAGCCAGCTCCCACTGTGGGATAGTACAATCTCAGATTCTGCTCCCACGAGTTTACAGCAAGTACCAGCCACCCAGGACATAAGTTATCTCTTAAGGGGTTAAACCCTTAATGCCACCGGATGTACGTCTGTCCTGGCTGTGTGGTACTTGCCACAACAGGACACAAACGTACATCATGTGGATGGCATGAGATCAGAAGCTGAGCTCACACCATCCGATAGCGGGCTTCCCACTGCTACAACAGGGTACATAAGGATAGCGATCCCTACTATTAAACTCCTACATTCTGTTGAGATGGCAGCAAGTAGAGGATTCCCCGAGGGAGCATGCTCCCTATGTTATGTCGTCTGGCCCTTGTAATCGTGGCAGGCCGATTGGTTGCCATGACAACAGGTGTCCCTGCTTGCCATTACCTATGATCACTACTGTAACTGATGAGGCATTGCGGTACAGAAGCCTCTTGTATAATCATGGCTGCTGTGGCCCCTATAGAGAGATATAGATATTCAACTTTTCTGTGCATTTTCCTCTATTTCATATGGGGGGGGGGGTGAAGACCCCCATATTTGGTATCACCATATCCGTAATGGCCTGTACAATACACTGAATACACTATCAAACACAGAAAAACTGGAGAAAGACAAACCTCTAATAAATGGAGGCAAAATACTAAGTGATCAAAAGTATGGACCCAAAATGGGACAAAAAGCTCGTCACGTAGAAAGCAAGGCCTCACATACCTCTGACCGGGGAAGATGCAGAAGTTATGGGATGCTGAATGCGGGGATGGGAAAAGAACTTCCAAAACCAAGTGTTGTGTTTGATATGGAGATAATCTGCCCGCCGCAGGACACAATGTATCCGGGCATTAATGCTGGAATACATCACAGGCGTCGAGAGATGGGAAAATAAGAACTACACTTCACCAGGCCTCATATGGCCATGTCCTCAAGGGGCTTCCAAGAAATACATTGACCCCTGGGGAAGGGGGGGACAAACACAGGGCAGTCAGAATATGACAGTCATGGGACCAGCCCTCCGGAACAGGACCAATGCTCTCTACAGGTGCCAGGAGCAGAAGAATGATGATGTCATCATCCGGCTCCACTACATACACCGCGTCGGCCGACACTCCACCCCTCCCACAACAGGCGTCCGGCAGTGTGAAGGGACCACACAGGCGCCAGGAGCAGGATGATGATGTCATCATCCAACTCCGCGCCGGCCGACCCTCCACCCCTCCCACAACAGGTGTCTGGTAGTGTGAGGAGACCACACGGGTGCCAGGAGCAGAAGAATGATGATGTCATCAACCAGCTCCGCGCTGTCAACTGCATTGGCCAACCCTCCACCCCCTCCCACAACAGGCAGTGCGGCAAGGGAGTAACGCACTCCATGCACATTCTTTATATGGTGGGGGCCTCTGAGTTCCCTCACCGCAGGGGCCGGTTTGCAATTGTGACACCTGACGGTACACCTATGCTTTTCCTAAAGGCACACAATCTGCTGGTCAGTACGATTAAGGGCGCCCACCCACTGGCGATTTTTTTCCCTGCGAAATTCGCAGCATTTTCTTCTCTGCAGGGGTCTATGGGACTTGTAATGTTAAAATCACGATCGTGCAAAATCGCGATTTCGCGGTAAATTGCGATTTTGCGCGATCGCGATTTTAACATTACAAGTCCCATAGACCACTGCAGAGAAAAAAATGCTGCGAATTTCGCAGGGAAAAAAAAAAAAAAATCGCCAGTGGGTGGGCGCCCTAAGGGTTAATACATTTGTGGCATTTATGCGCATTGTTTACTTAGACTAGTAACGTCCCCGCGCTCTCGTGGAAGGTTGTACATACACTGGAACTATAAGATTTGGGCTCTCCCATTCCCCGACCATAGATGCAAAAACTTCAGACGAGACACCCAATGAGTATTCCGGAAATTTCTCCCCCCACCCCCGAAACAAATACCAATCATCATCTTCCGCCAGGAGCTGTCATGTCCACAGCCCCCAGGGCTTTAATCCTCAGAGTGAGCATGTTTTTACGGTCCTAGGGATCAAAAACACTATAGGGCGGTCAATAAGGGGTTAAGGAGCAAACAGACTGTCACTAAGGCCTCTCTATTTTAGTTTGTTTCAGCCCTTTTTAACGCTCCTCATCACCGATTGTAATGATGGAGTGCGTTACACAACGCTGTTGAGCACGTTTGAAAATGGCGTTCGAAAACGCTTTAAAATGCAGCATTTTACCAGACGCCTGTGTGAAAGCAGCCTTAGGGCTCATGTCCACGGGCGTATACGTAACACACTGTGGGTCTCCTGCGGTGTTTTACAAATTGCAACCAACACTCTCTGCCGGCAGATAGACGGCAGAGGCCGCGTATGTGGTAAGTATAGCACTGTGCATGCCCACTAATTTCACATCACGGACATGCGCAGTTTGATTTTTTTTTTTTAATTCCCGCTCTGTTCAGATCAGGAGAGTGTATCGAAACACTGCCCTCTTGCAATGTGGAATTTCTGCGGTTTTGTTTTTACCACTTCTTTTCCCGCCCGTTATTTGTGCGCTCGGGAAAAGATAATACCTGCCCTATCATGTAGTGACAGTACCTGCAGGGAAGATCGGGCGGCACCTGTCATCACGTAGCAATTTCCAAACTTCCGCGCACTGGCACGGAGTGTAAACTGCTGGTGAAGGGGACAGGATTCCATTTGTTCTGGGGCAGTTGCACCTATGAAAGTCACAGAAAATAGAAATGATTGATTTCAATGGGTTTGTTCACAGGCGCGTATTTTCCATGTGCATTTCGATCGCAGAAAAAAATACGCAGCATACTATATTTTCTCGCACATTCTCATAGGGAAAGAACGCATATTATACTAATTGTCTATTTCACTAGCTGAGATAATCGTTGCGTGTTATTTCTTTGTCTGTGCAAATATGCGTAAGCTCATCGGAATCCAGCCTAAATGTAAACATATATCTTTATAAGGCCATTTTCACACTGTTTTTCCTCTTACTACGGTTCCATGCGTTTTTGGCGCTGCACTCCCATGTGTAGCCAACATGTCGGGGCTTCCTCTATATCAGTGATGGCGAACCTTTTAGAGACTGGGTACCCAAACTGCAACACAAAACCCACTTATTTATCGCAAAGCGCCAACGTGTCAGGGGCGGGGCTGATCCGGACGTATGATTTTACCCCCGTCGTTCTAAAAAGGACAGGGCCTCTTTAACCCTCTGCAATCCAATTTTGGATTCGGGTTGCCTAGGGGCTTTTCTTTTTCTGCCTTATACTATGGCGCCTTCTGCTGGCTAAAGTTAGGGCTCCTTCCCAAGGAGGGATTTACGCTGCGTAAATCTGCTGCGTTGCCCGCAGCTATTAGGTTCTATTGAACCTAATAGCTCAATGCTCACGGTGCGGAATTCCATCGTGGAATTCCGCACCGTGAAATCACCTGACCTCACCCGCGGTATGCTTTATTTGCCGCAGGTGTACGCGCGGCCGGCCTCCATTCTAGTCAATGGAAGCAGTGCGTCACGCTATCTTCCGCTGTAGCACAGCGGCAGATAGAGTAAAAACTGCTTCCCCGCCCACCGCCAGCCACGTCATATGACCCAGTAGATTTTGGTAGGCCGCTGTCTCCCCCTTTTGTGCTGCATTAAAAATGCACTCTGCTAAAAATAAAAAGGGTCCAGTTCTGTGGCTTCTCGGAGGAGATAGGGGTTCCCCCACCTCCCGTCTCCGAGCTGCAGCGGAGACTGACTAACATGGCTGCCAAGTCCGGTATTTATACTTCTAAATTGATGACATCACAATGCAGTGACATCAGCCTGCCAGACACCTGGCTCATTTGCATACAGTGTGTATGTATGTATGTATGTATGAATGAATGAGTATGAATGAATGAATCTATCTATTTATTAATTATGTAGATATAGATTATATCTGAATTATTGATTTTGTGCATATAGATTAAAGATAGATTTTAGATGATATATATATATATTTATATATCTACATACATACACAAACACATAAAGCTGTATTATGTATATATGTAGATTCTATAATGTATGTTGATTATATAATAGATCTGTTGATTGATAGATAGATAATAGATCTATGGATTATCTAATTAATATAGATGATAAAATCTACATAGATATAAATAATCTAAAATCTATCATCTGGATATAATGTATGTCTATAATCTACTCACTCTATCTATCGCTATACAAATAGCAAGATTTATTTCTCTATATAATCTATAGTTATGGATGGATGGATGAATTTATTTATGTATGGCGGGGGAAAAAAAAGGCCTGCTGTACATTTTAACTTCTTCAGATGACCATGCTGATCTATTCTTATTCTTACTAGGGTCTACTAATGCCAGCCCAGGGGAAGCCAATAAAGCCCTATGGGCTCGAAGCCAATTTTCCTTTTTTTGGGAAAAAGTTTCCGTCTGTCCCCACTCGAAACGCTAAGATAGTATGTGGCGATGGGCGGCACACAGCCGGTATGTAATGTAACTGTGTGCCACGTGCGAGATACAGTCATGTGAGCCCGGTCTTACTGATTTAGTGGGAGTTTTTCCTGTGAATATATGAATCTTCTGGCTTCCATTTACGCTACTCAGGCATTCTGGTCGCCACTTGTAGTTGTGCGAACTTCACATTGAGAATCTGCAGCATAAAGAAGGAGAAGCAGTGAAGGACGGGTGGAGCCGCAGAACGGGACTGGCAGGTCTTTTATGGGGGAAAATAAAATATATATGTAATTTAGGTTTCCCTAGTGGGGTGCAGCCAACCCAGATCTCGCCTTTACTTTCAATGAGAACGTGTATTTTATTGTTTATTTGAGAAGCAACAGACATCTGAGGATGAGATGAACTTCTCGGTTTTATTGACACCAACATAAGTAGAAGCATTTCGGGGCTCTGGCACTCCTTCAGTTTTTGCTGGCAATACACTTCTTTGTTAAGGCGACTCATGTCTAAATGCTGCCCACGATTCTGGCAAAGCAAATGCTGAGGAAGGGGAGGCGTAGGCCTGAAACGCGTCTCCTTATGCTGGCTTCAATAAAACAGAGCAGTTGAGCTAATCCCCGATGCCTTGTGCTTCTCTAGGACGGTCGCACCTATACCCAGTTTTTTTTACTATTGCCTCACAGAATCCTTGAAGGATGGCAGGCTACATCTGCTGCGCGGACCAGACGGCGTCTGTAAGATGCACTACGCTACTTGCTTACCGGAGCCGTGCTGCACAGATAGTGTAGTTGTGCTAAGCCAAGTGGAGCTGTGACTCAATTACTCAGTGGCACGCTGACGTGGAATGCGTTAGTGTTACTACATCTGTAAATTGATGTCTTGCAGCTTTAAAATCCGCCCCGCAGGTCAATTTAAACTGTAGATTGTTTTTCCGCATTATATGGATAAGATTTCTTTAAATGTGTGACTACTTCTCCATTCACGTCTGTGGAGCTGACGGAGATGGTCAAGCACTGAGCTCCCATGAATGGCGGAGTCGTAGTCATGCAATGAGACTAGTGCTACGCGACCAAGATTGCTGTATAGCCCTGCGACCTCACACTCTCGGGCCGGCTTCACACCACCGGTTTCCTATTGTTCAATCCACAGTCGTCGTCCACACGGAGGATCCGCAGCAAATCACACGCATTGAAAGATACATACTACTGCTACTTCCTTCACTCTCGCGGTCATCCGCATTACAGATTCTGCAGGAACGCAGGGTCGCCTTCCGCTGTGGTATCCCGCATTCGGAATGTGAAGCGGTCGTGTGCAACCGGCCTTACTGAAGACAATGGAGTTGTGATACAACTCACAAGTAGCTGCGACCAATATATTGCAAAAATTCAACCTCGTAGAGGTTTAAGCAATCTATAGGTTGTGGGAACTTGCGCGACCCCATTGATATATTTGAGAATGCAAGTTCACAGGGCTGCACAGCGATCTTTGGTCACATGACCCATGTCATGGCGAAAGACTCCATAGAGCTCCAGCCTTAGGGCTCATGTCCACGACTGTGTTCTCACCGCAGAGACGCAGCGTTTTACGCATACCACCGTGGGCTCTTCGGCCAGATTCACACAGATGTATTTGCGCAGCATATTACGCATGAAAAATATACATGCTAAATACACGTCAGTAGAACCCGCTGATTGCAGCGAGTTCCTTCACATAAGTGTATTTTGCATGTGCACTTTGTCCAAAAAAAAAAGCAGTCCCCTTTATTTTCTCGTGCATTTCTGCAGGGGAAGAACATGTATTATTCTAATTACACTAATTGCCCATTTCAATAAATGGCGGCATGGTTGCGTGTTTTTTTGCGCTTGCAAATGTGCTTGATTCGTGCTAACAAAAGTACAGTAAGGGCCGCTTCACACAAACATATTTGTTTCAATGGATGCCTTCAGAATTCTCTTTACTCACACATTTCGCATGCGTGCAAAACCCCAACATGCTCTATTTTTGTGCACATTTGCGCACCAAGGGTCCCTGTACAAGTCTATGGGAAGTGTGCACGTAACCGATTCCTATCTCCAAAAAAAGTTATAATAAAAAGTGATAAAGTCTTATAAACTCCAAAATGGTACAAATAAAAACTACAGGACATCACGCAAAAAAAACGAGCCGTCGCACAAGTATCATGCAATACTTCTGCCATGTATCACGTGGACATGAGGCCTAAATCTAAGTGCTTGGTTGTTAGCAGCCGCAGCTGCGCTGCACCTCTTGCTCGTCAGTTTTTTTTTCTGCTTTTGGAAACTGCTGTAGGAAAGGGGGTGCACCAGTACTGGAGGTACTGCAATACCAGCTCAATGTGCGAAGTGGACAGAGCAAGCACTTTTTCCAGCTCCCTGTTCTAAAAATCCATTTAATATATGATCCTCAGATAGGGAACGTATCAGATGCAACACGCTCAGGCAGCACTCCGGGCACACCCACAATGCACTGAGGGAGCCGGAAGACCTTTGCATAGCCCCGCCCAACGCCTTTACACGTCCAAAAGGGTCTCGTCCAAATGACACGAAGGAACGCTGCGCACTCTCCGCGACGTAGGCGGTGTGCGAGGAAGGCTGCACAAGAACCCCTCTGCACTCAGTAGGCTGTACAGCTGTCCTCCTGTCCTGGAGATAGCTATAGTCTATGGAATATACACGGGCTTTAGCCTTGGCAGTCGCTTCCATTTCAAGCACAAAAGCAAAAGGCATTACGAGCAAGCGTGTTCAACTGCAAAATGATGCATCCGCCGAACAAATGGATACAAGATGTGATACAGACAGGCACAGAGGCTCAAGTTCCCTTCTGTACCACCTTTAGCTTGGATACAAGATGTGATACAGGCAGGCATGAAGGCTCTGGTACCCTGTCATACCGCCTCTAGCTTGGATACAAGATGTGATACGGGTGGGCATGGAGGCTCCAGTGCCCTGTTGTACCGCCTCTATATTGGATACAAGATGTGATATGCAATCCTCTGTAACAGCGGATTCTTTACTCCCCGTTCAGTGACAAGGGGACTCCCCATAGGGAATATTTATACACAGAGCACCTATGCGTGTATGCATGTCCTATGTTTTGCAGGTACGCCCATTTGCATATTTCTCTGGGTTCTGTTTAAATTCTCAAATGGGTTTCGTTGGCGACCTTGAACAAAACCCTAGGCTGCCATTACTAAAACTGAGACCAAAGCTGCACATTTTGATCTCCATTTCAGCAGATTTCTGTTGGTTTCCCACATTTCTGCCGGACAGAATAACTTAGTCGACTACACGGCTCTATCTGGCCAGAAACTAATGGAAACCTAGTTAAATAGAGACTTTTTTTTGTCTCCATTTGACTAATGAAAGCTTATTGTTGTGTCCGGGAGCTCCGTCTGAATGACCTGGACATACAAGATCTGTGACTGAAGGCTTAGAAGGGTATTTCAATCTCAGCAAATAAAAGTAATACCTTGTATAATCAAAAATTAACATTGTCCAATATAATTTATAAGCGACTATATGCATAAAACAATGCGGGTGTCCCGTAGTGTACTAACAGTCTATGTGATGCCGACTCTGTCGGCAGAGACTGCGTATGGCAGCGAGTGTACTGCGCATGACTACGTATCTCACGTACACGATCATGCGATGTGTGACTGTCTTTTTTCTTCTAATTCCCAGCTCTGTTTCATCGTGGGGGTTGCATATGTATTGCGTATGGACAGTGCTGTATATACGCTGCCCATACAAAAGTATAGGGCTCACACTGCGTGGTATGTGGAGAAATAGAGCAAGCTGCCATCTTTTCCTCGCTCGGATCTACACACAGTGTTTACACGCTAATGTGAAAGGATCAATAAAAGTCAGACAACAAAAAAAAAAAAAATCACAGAGCGGCCATATACTCACTGATATACTGATTCACCACGTGTCACACGGCAGTACATCGCATGAGCCCTAAAGTAGAACATGCTGCGTACCTATTTATGTAGTCTAATAGAGCCTCCTGAGTGTGAATAAGCTGGTGATGTCACCAGCTGCTTCCTTTGGGTAAGTGAGATTTTTGACCCCTGTGAAAGGGGCATTACTGTATGCTAAACTGTTCACTTCATTTTCATTGCCTTCTATGACATTTATGGAAATGGCACAGATTATTGTTAGGGGTTCCATCACATGTGCGAAAATCAGCATCCCCACCACACTCCCCTTGTGCAGCCGTACCGCCTCCACACTCCCCGCATGTAACCGCCGCCTCCACACTCCCCGCATGTAAACGCACCGTCACCACACTCCCCAGCATGTAACCGCACCGTCACCACACTCCCCAGCATGTAACCACACCGTCACCACACTCCCCAGCATGTAACCACACCGTCACCACACTCCCCAGCATGTAACCACACCGTCACCACACTCCCCAGCATGTAACCACACCATCACCACACTCCCCAGCATGTAACCACACCGTCACCACACTCCCCGCATGTAACCCCACCATCACCACACCGCCCTTATGTAACCGTACCGCCACCACACTCCCAGCATGTAACCGTACCATCACCACACCTTCCTCATGTAACCATTCCGCCTCCACACTCTCCGCACATAACCGCACCGTCACCACACTCCCCGCACGTAACAGCACCGTCACCACAATTACCTCATGTTACCGTGCCGCCACCACACTCCCTGCACGTAACCGCGCTGCCACCACACTCCCTGCACGTAAGCGCTGCCACCACACTCCCTGCACGTAAGCGCTGCCACCACACTCCCTGCACGTAACCGCGCCGTCACCACTCTCCCCGCACGTAACCGCGCCGTCACCACTCTCCCCGCACGTAACCGCGCCGTCACCACTCTCCCCGCACGTAACCGCGCCGTCACCACTCTCCCCTCATGTAACCCCCTCCGTCACCACACTCCCTGCATGTAACCCCACCGTCACCACACTCCCTGCATGTAACCCCACCGTCGCCACATTTCCCTCATGAAAACCCACTTCTCTCGCGTAACCATAACACCACCACACTCCCCTTATATAACCGTACCATCACCACACACCTCGTGTAACCCCACATAGGAATGTATATAAGAAAGATGGAGAGACCACACCATTCCCTGACTCACTTACACCCTAGGTGTCTCCACACACTTTTTGGGTGCTCACCTTAAGGAGATAGGACACCGCTTATAATCCACATCATAGGCCCCTCGCAGACTAAGCCAGAAGCCTGCTGCACACCTCCCCACTCATCACAATTGTGGGGTGCATTAAAACCGCTTTACCATGCGTTCAAAAGTGCTGCTCAAAATTGAGGTAAAAAACCCACGATTTTAAGCTGTGTTTTCTGAACGCACGTCTTAGAGCAGCCTTAGGCCCCGTGCACACGGGCGGAAATTCCACTGCCGGATTTCCCGCAGAATTTCCACCCATGGAAGCTGCCATAGGATTGCGTTAGAAAACGCAATCCTAGGCAGACGGCCGCGGTTTGTCCGCGCGAAATCACACATGGAAAACAAACCGCGGCATGCTCTATTTCTGTGCGGGGTTCGCAGAGCCCCGCACAGAAACGTCACTCGCCGGCCGCTGGCACCAGTCTGCGCATTTAGGACGGCAACTCCCACAGCCTAGAAGTTTGTATGATCTAGAGGCTCAGTCACAGCAAATGTGGACACAATACCATATGGAACCTGTATGCCTCAATTGCCCCCCATATGACATCTTGTATCCAAGCTAGAGGCGGTACATCATAGTACTAGAGCCTCCATGCTCGCCTGTATCACATCTTGTATCCAATCTAGAGGTGGGACAACAGGGTACTAGAGCCTCCATGCTCGCCTGTATCACATCTTTTTTTATGATCGCAGGGAGAGAAAAAGCATCAATTCTGCCATAGAATTTTGAGGTTTATTTATAGCGTTAATCATGCAGCACATGGTTAACTACCTGAGCCTAATATATGTCATTTTAATTTTAATGATGGGATTTTTTTCTATAGTGCACAGGAAGATGAGGATTGACACCCCAAAATGAAGACCCCCCGTATGTCCCATGTTCAGAGATATACCCATTGTGGCTCTAATCTTGTGTCCGTATGCACAATGGGGCCCAAACCGAAAGGAGCAGCCGGTGGCTTTGTGAACAGTTATTTTGCATGAAAGTGTTTTAGGCCCCATTGCCCACTTGTGGAGCCCTTGAGCGGCTTTGGAGAACCCCCACAAATGACCCTGTTTAAAAAACTAGCCCCTTTAACGAATTCCTCTAGCGCTGTGCTGCGTATTTTGACCCACAGTATTTGAATGAGTCTGAGCAAAGCAGAAGGAAAAAATTACAATTTTAATTTTTTTGGCAATTGTGTCATTTTAAAAGCATTTTTTGTACAGTGTACATAGGAATGAAGACTTTCACCCCAAAATGGATCCCCGTTTGTCCCATGTTAAGAAACCTACCCATTGTTGCCCTAATATTATGACCGTATGCACAACAGGGCCCAAACCGAAAGGCGTATCAAACTTCAACTGTGTCTTAACTTTTACGTAATCGCCATTATCCATCGGATAACGGCGATCACATGACCGGGGACCGCTCACTGCGGCCCTCAGTCACTGCTCCAGGCTCTCGGCTACCTTTAGTAGCCAGGAGCAAGGAGACTTTAAATTTACCAGGCCCACTGCAGCTTCTGCGCTTGCGTCCACCATCTTGCTGATGGGCACATGCGCCAAAATTGAGGAAAGGTCCGCGGGTAAACATCCTGTCGTGGGACATCGCCAGAGGCCTTAGGTAAGTAAATTCCCCTCCCCTCATGGATCGGATCTGTGATTGGAGGTGAAACTTTAACTTTTTTTACTTTTCCGTGATCTCCGGTTTCAAGTGGAAAACGGTGATCACGTGACCAGAGGCCGCGTACTGCGGCACCCAGTGAAATCTCTTGGCTATGTTTAGTAGCCAGGAGATTTTACAATCCCCTAGCAATCTGCGGCTTTTGCACCAGCTCCCTGTATAGTCTGTCACTGAGCAGCACACCCCCAGCTACATGTCTCCCCGCTGTCCTGTCACACAGCCACCATTATCAGTCCTGGGGGTAATAGGTGGGCACCACACTGCTGGCCCCTGTATAGTCTGTCAATGAGCAGCACACCCCCAAGCTACATGTCTCCCCACTGTCTTGTCATAATTTCCTCCATTTGATATTGTATTTAGCTGGCGACGCTTAGCGATGACGCAGGTACCCACTGCCCGTACACAATGTAGTAACGTATGGGCTGTGGGTATATCCGTGACCATGAAGCACAATGGCCTCTATGTTGTAAATCTGCGGTAAAATAGAACATGCTGCGTTCTGTTTCCTACGAGTGGATTACTTAATTCCGACCCGCTAATGTGAGCGGAAATGTGTAATCCAATGCATTTGATTGATCCGTGTATTAGCACGGATCAAATGCGTGCGAATCCGCAATTTTTTATTAGGTCGTGTGAGACCGGCGTAAGATAGATTGCTACCTTTTTATCACATGATCGGGGACCGCTGAACAAGGCTGCCGGTCACTGCTCCAGGCTCTCGGTTACCTTTAGTAGTCGGGAGCAGGAAGATTTTAAGTTTCCTGGACCCTCCCCGGCTCCTATGCATGTTTCCGGTATTTTGCAGGCAGGTGTATGCGCAGAAGACGATGAAGGTCCGAGGAGCAGGGTTGTGTCTGTGTTCAAATGCGGAGGCCTCAGGTAAGACGTTTCATCTGCTCTTACCAATCGCAACGGAGAGGGGAGATTAAACTTCAACTTTTACGTGATCACCATTATCATTTGGATAATGGTTGATCATGTGATGATGGATAAAGATCCCGTCGGGGACATTGCCGGAGGCTTTAGGGAAATATTTTCATCTCCCCTCACTGATTGGATCCATGACGGGAGATTAAACATTAACTTTTTTATTTTTACACGTAACCAGGGACCGCGGCCCATCGTGAAATCTCCAGGCTTTCAGCTATGTTTGCTAGCCAGCAACAGGGAGATTTTAAATTACCCCGGCAATCTGGGGTAAGGTCCGCGGATAAATCCGGGGGCTTTAGGTATGTAATTTCATCTCCACTCACGGATATGAGGAAAGATGAAATTTTTAATTTTTTTAACTGTTTACTTGGATAACGGCAATAGCGTGACTGAGGGTCACTGCGGCAGCTTTCAACAAGGAGCTGTCATGTCCACAGCCCCCAGGGCTTTAATCCTCAGAGTGAGCATGTTTTTACGGCCTTAGGGATCAAAAACACTACTTTGTCACTAAGGCCTCTCTATTTTAGTTTGTTTCAGCCCTTTTTAACGCCCCTCATCACCCATTGTAATGATGGAGTGCGTTACACAACGCTGTTGAACACGTTTGAAAATGGCATTCGAAAACGCTTTAAAATGTAGCATTTTACCAGACGCCTGTGTGAAAGCAGCCTTAGGGCTCATGTCCACGGGCGTATACGTAACACACTGTGGGTCTCCTGCGGTGTTTTACAAATTGCAACCAATACTCTCTGCCGGCAGATAGACGGCAGAGGCCACGTATGTGGTAAGTATAGCACTGTGCATGCCCACTAATCTCACATCACGGACATGCGCAGTTTGATTTTTTTTTAATTCCCGCTCTGTTCAGAGCAGGAATGTGTATCGAAACACTGCCCTCTTGCAATGTGGAATTTCTGCGGTTTTGTTTTTACCACTTCTTTTCCCGGCCGTTATTTGTGCGCTCGGGAAAAGATAAGACCTGCCCTATCATGTAGTGACAGTACCTGCAGGGAAGATCAGGCGGCGCCTGTCATCCCGTAGCAATTTCCAAACTTCTGCGCACTGGCACGGAGTGTAAACTGCTGGTGAAGGGGACAGGATTCCATTTGTTCTGGGGCAGTTGCACCTACGAAAGTCACAGAAAATAGAAATGATTGATTTCAATGGGTTTGTTCACAGGCGCGTATTTTCCATGTGCATTTCGATCGCAGAAAAAAATACGCAGCATACTATATTTTCTCGCACATTCTCATAGGGAAAGAACGCATATTATACTAATTGTCTATTTCACTAGCTGAGATAATCGTTGCGTGTTATTTCTTTGTCTGTGCAAATATGCGTAAACTCATCGGAATCCAGCCTAAATGTAAACATATATCTTTATAAGGCCATTTTCACACAGTTTTTCCTCTCACTACGGTTCCATGCGTTTTTGGCGCTGCACTCCCATGTGTATCCAACATGTCGGGGCTTCCTCTATATCAGTGATGGCGAACCTTTTAGAGACTGGGTACCCAAACTGCAACACAAAACCCACTTATTTATCGCAAAGCGCCAATGTGTCAGGGGCGGGGCTGATCAGGACGTATGATTTTACCCCCGTCGTTCTAAAAAGGACAGGGCCTCTTTAACCCTCTGCAATCCAATTTTGGATTCGGATTGCATAGGGGCTTTTCTTTTTCTGCCTTATACTATGGCGCCTTCTGCTGGCTAAAGTTAGGGCTCCTTCCCACGGAGGGATTTACGCTGCGTAAATCTGCTGCGTTGCCCGCAGCTATTAGGTTCTATTGAACCTAATAGCTCAATGCTCATGGTGCGGAATTCCATCGCAGAATTCCGCACCGTGAAATCACCCGACCTCACCCGCGGTATGCTTTATTTGCCACGGGTGTACGCGCGGCCGGCCTCCATTCTAGTCAATGGAAGCAGTGCGTCACGCTATCTTCCGCTGTAGCACAGCGGAAGATAGAGTAAAAACCGCTTCCCCGCCCACCGCCAGCCACGTCATATGACCCAGTAGATTTTGGTAGGCCGCTGTCTCCCCCTTGTGTGCTGCATTAAAAATGCACTCTGCTAAAAATAAAAAGGGTCCAGTTCTGTGGCTTCTCGGAGGAGATAGGGGTTCCCCCACCTCCCGTCTCCGAGCTGCAGCGGAGACTGACTAACATGGCTGCCAAGTCCGGTATTTATACTTCTAAATTGATGACATCACAATGCAGTGACATCAGCCTGCCAGACACCTGGCTCATTTGCATACAGTGTGTGTGTATGTATGTATGTATGAATGAGTATGAATGAATGAATCTATCTATTTATTTATTAATTATGTAGATTATAGATATAGATTATATCTGAATTACAGATTTTGTGCATATAAAGATAGATTTTAGATGATATATATATATATATATATTTATATATCTACATACATACACAAACACATATAGCTGTATTATGTATATATGTAGATTCTATAATGTATGTTGATTATATAATAGATCTATTGATTGATAGATAATCCATAGATCTATTATATAATTAATATAGATGATAGAATCTACACAGATATAAATAATCTAAAATCTATCATCTGGATATAATGTATGTCTATAATCTACTCTATCTATCTATCTATCTAGCTATCACTATACAAATAGCAAGATTTATTTCTCTATATAATCTATAGTTATGGATGGATGGATTTATTTATGTATGGCGGGGAGAAAAAAAAAGGCCTGCTGTACATTTTAACTTCTTCAGATGACCATGCTGATCTATTCTTATTCTTACTAGAGTCTACTAATGCCAGCCCAGGGGAAGCCAATAAAGGCCTATGGGGTCGAAGCCAATTTTCCTTTTTTTGGGAAAAAGTTTCCGTCCGTCCCCACTCGAAATGCGTCCACCAAAAGAGATCTCTCAAAACGACCGACGGACGCATCTTCAGAGGCAAACTAGTGCTTGCTTCTAGTGTCATCGTCTGCTTAACCATCCTGCGTAGGGAGGTGACGAGTCCTGCAGGCTCTGCAAGCCTAGGATGCGTGAGCACGGTGCAAGAGGAAGGACTGAGGAGGATGTGAGGGGGAGGGGGGAGGGCGCGGTTGAGAAAGCGTTGGGTGGGGCTATGCAAAGGTCTTCCAGCTCCCTCAGTGCATTGTGGGTGCGCCCGGAGTGCTGCCTGAGCGTGTTGCATCTGATACGTCCCCTATCTGGGGATCATTTATTAAAGGCAGCATAGGTCCAGCACGTTTCTGTAAAACCAATGGAGGGCGCTGCAATGTTACTGTAGAAACTAATGGACAGCATGGGAGGTAGCTATACATAGATTTTAAAGACGACGACTGCCAAGGCTAAAGCCCGTGTATATTCCATAGACTATAGCTATCTCCAGGATAGCTGCATGCGCAGTCGTGTGCCGGGTTTGCACGTGCGCAGTCGCGCCATAGTCTCGCACGGCTGCTTTCATTCCGCGCTTCCTGACAAGGCAATGTACGCATACGTCACTAGTGAAAGAAGCGGAAGGTAGCGCAATGTACGCTTTTTGACCGGATGGAGGAAAATCGGGTTGCTGGAGGTCACGTGACCGAAGTGACAAGCGGCTCCAGGAGAAGATTTGGGATAAGAAGAAGAGGTAAGCAGGCTGCCTGGGGAGCAATAGGTAAGTATATATTGTTTTGTTTTTAATGACAGAACCCCTTTAAGGCTCTATTATGACACTTTTCGAACCGTGGTATGGTTACATGCGGGGAGTGTGAAGACGGTATGGTTACATAAGGGGGGTGTGGTGACAATACGGTTACACTAGGAAAGTGGGCTTACATGAGGGGAGCGTGGAGGCGGTGCGGCTACACAAGGGGAGTGTGATGGAACCCCTAACAATAATCTGTGCCGTGTCATTTCCATAAATGTCATAGAAGGTAATGAAAATGAAGTGAACAGTTTAGCATACAGTAATTCCCCTTTCACATGGGCCAAAACTCTCACTATTCTCACTTACCCAAAGGAAGCAGCTGGTGACATCACCAGCTTGTCCACACTCATGAAGCTCTGTTAGACTACACATGTGATACTGAACAATGCACCCATCCTCAGCCCTGTGGTTCACATTCCTATGTGGGTCAGAAGCGGTGTTGTGTCTCCTTAAGGAGAGCACCCAAAAAGTATGTGGAGCCACCTATGGGGTAAATGGGTCAGGAGATGGTATAGTCACTACCCAAGCACTGCACACAGTAGAGGCGTTTGAAAACCTAAAAAAAAGTGTAAGAACACTTATAAGGTGATGCTAGCTCCTCTGAGATATCTATGCAAATAAGGATGAGAAAATACCTCTATAGCGCCATCTATTGGATGCAGCATTCCTTCAAATCCAAGTGATTTATCACAAGCCTTAGCAATGATTGGGCATATTAAACCAAGCCAGGAAGCCATGCACAGACAGACTGTTTTATGGTGATTGCCTCTCCTCAGTGTGCAGCAGGCTTCTGGCTTAGTCTGTCCATTGGTTTCTACAGTAACATTGCAGCGCCCTCTATTGGTTTTACAGAAACGTGCTGCACCTCCTATTGGATTTACCCAAACTTACAGCACCATAGAGATTAGCGGGTCACCTCCCAGTTCTCCATCTTTTTGCCCTATTTTTCTCTAGGGTGGTTTCAAACCGGCGGGAAAATCGCGCCATTTTTACCCGATGTGTTGGTTATTAAAAAAAAAAAAAAAGCAGATTCCGCAGCCAATGCTGAGGTAAAATGAAAGCTGTGCTGTGATTGGTTGCTATTTTTATACTGTTGAGGTAACATGAAAGCTGTGCTGTGATTGGTTGCTATATATTATACTGCTGAGGCAACATGAAAGCTGTGCTGTGATTGGTTGATACTTCTTATACTACTCAGGTTACATGAAAGCTGTGCTGCGATTGGTTGCTATATATTATACCGGGAAGATCCTAGCAATACTGAGAATAATGAAAATAAAACGCATCATAGGCTGAAGAAATTATACGCACGGCACGTCTTTTCTTCAGCCTTACATGACTATATATCTCATCCTTATTTGCATAGATATTGCAGAGGAGCTAGCATCACCTTATAAGTGTTCTTACTCATTTTTTAGGTTTTCAAACGCCTCTTCTGTGTGCAGTGCTTGGGTAGTGACTATACCATCTCCTGACCCATTTACCCCATAGGTGTCTCCACATACTTTTTGGGTGCTCTCCTTAAGGAGACACAACACCGCTTCTGACCCACATAGGAATGTGAACCACAGGCCAACAAGGGCTGAGGATGGGTGCATTGTTCAGTATCACATGTGTAGTCTAACAGAGCTTCATGAGTGTGGACAAGCTGGTGATGTCACCAGCTGCTTCCTTTGGGTAAGTGAGAATAGTGAGAGTTTTGGCCCATGTGAAAGGGGAATTACTGTATGCTAAACTGTTCACTTCATTTTCATTACCTTCTATGACATTTATGGAAATGACACGGCACAGATTATTGTTAGGGCTTCCATCATACTCCCCTTGTGTAGCCACACCGCCTCCACGTTCCCCTCATGTAAGCCCACTTTCCTAGTGTAACCGTATTGTCACCACACCCCCCTTATGTAACCATACCGTCTTCACACTCCCCGCAAGTAACCATACCACGGTTCGAAAAGTGTCATAATAGAGCCTTGAAGGGGTTCTGTCATTAAAACCAAAAAATATATACTTACCTATTGCTCCCCAGGCAGCCTGCTTACCTCTTCTTCTTATCCCAAATCTTCTCCTGGAGCCGCTTGTCACTTCGGTCACGTGACCTCCAGAAACCCGATTTTCTGCATACCGTGAGCATTGAGCTATTAGGTTCAATAGAACCTAATAGCTGCGGGCAACGCAGCAGATTTACGCAGCGTAAATCCCTCCATGGGAAGGAGCCCTAACTTTAGCCAGCAGAAGGCGCCATAGTATAAGGCAGAAAAAGAAAAGCCCGTAGGCAATCCGAATCCAAAATTGGATTGCAGAGGGTTAAAGAGGCCCTGTCCTTTTTAGAACGACGGGGGTAAAATCATACGTCCTGATCAGCCCCGCCCCTGACACGTTGGCACTTTGCGATAAATAAGTGGGTTTTGTGTTGCAGTTTGGGTACCCAGTCTGTAAAAGGTTCGCCATCACTGATATAGAGGAAGCCCCGACATGTTGGATACACATGGGAATGCAGCGCCAAAAACGCATGGAACCGTAGTGAGAGGAAAAACTGTGTGAAAAAGGCCTTACAAAGATATATGTTTACATTTAGGCTGGATTCCGATGAGCTTACGCATATTTGCACAGACAAAGAAATAACACGCAACGATTATCTCAGCTAGTGAAATAGACAATTAGTATATTATGCGTTCTTTCCCTATGAGAATGTGCGAGAAAATATAGTATGCTGCGTATTTTTTTGTGCGATCGAAATGCACATGGAAAATACGCGCCTGTGAATCAATCATTTCTATTTTCTGTGACTTTCGTAGGTGCAACTGCCCCAGAACAAATGGAATCCTGTCCCCTTCACCAGCAGTTTACACTCCGTGCCAGTGCGCGGAAGTTTGGAAATTGCTACGGGATGACAGGCGCCGTCCGATCTTCCCTGCAGGTACTGTCACTACATGATAGGGCAGGTCTTATCTTTTCCCGAGCGCACAAATAACGGCCGGGAAAAGAAGTGGTAAAAACAAAACCGCAGAAATTCCACATTGCAAGAGGGCAGTGTTTCGATACACATTCCTGCTCTGAACAGAGCGGGAATTTTAAAAAATCAAACTGCGCATGTCCGTGATGTGAGATTAGTGGGCATGCACAGTGCTATACTTACCACATACGCAGCCTCTGCCGTCTATCTGCCGGCAGAGAGTATTGGTTGCAATTTGTAAAACACCGCAGGAGACCCACAGTGTGTTACGTATACGCCCGTGGACATGAGCCCTAAGGCTGCTTTCACACAGGCGTCTGGTAAAATGCTGCATTTTAAAGCGTTTTCGAACGCCATTTTCAAACGTGCTCAACAGCGTTGTGTAACGCACTCCATCATTACAATGGGTGATGAGGGGCGTTAAAAAGGGCTGAATCAAACTAAAATAGAGATGCCTTAGTGACAGTCTGTTTGCTCCTTAACCCCTTATTGACCGCCCTATAGTGTTTTTGATCCCTAGGGCCGTAAAAACATGCTCACTCTGAGGATTAAAGCCCTGGGGGCTGTGGACATGACAGCTCCTTGTTGAAAGCTGCCGCAGTGACCCCCAGTCACGCTATTGCCGTTATCCAAGTAAACAGTTAAAAAATTAAAAATTTCATCTTTCCTCATATCCGTGAGTGGAGATGAAATTACATACCTAAAGCCCCCGGATTTATCCGCGGACCTTACCCCAGATTGCCAGGGTAATTTAAAATCTCCCTGTTGCTGGCTAGCAAACATAGCTGAAAGCCTGGAGATTTCACGATGGGCCGCGGTCCCTGGTTACGTGTAAAAATAAAAAAGTTAATGTTTAATCTCCCGTCATGGATCCAATCAGTGAGGGGAGATGAAAATATTTCCCTAAAGCCTCCGGCAATGTACCCGACGGGATCTTTATCCTTCATCACATGATCAACCATTATCCAAATGATAATGGTGATCACGTAAAAGTTGAAGTTTAATCTCCCCTCTCCGTTGCGATTGGTGAGAGCAGATGAAACTTCTTACCTGAGGCCTCCACATTTGAACACAGACACAACCCTGCTCCTCGGACCTTCGCCATCTTCTGCGCATACACCTGCCTGCAAAATACCGGAAACATGCGTAGGAGCCGGGGAGGGTCCAGGAAACTTAAAATCTTCCTGTTCCTGACTACTAAAGGTAACCGAGAGCCTGGAGCAGTGACCGGCAGCCTTGTTCAGCGGTCCCCGGTCATGTAATAAAAATCTACCTTACGCCGGTCTCACACGACCTAATACAAAACTGCGGATTCGCACGCATTTGATCCGTGCTAATACACGGATCAATCAAATGCATTGGATTACACATTTCCGCTCACATTAGTGGGTCGGAATTAGGTAATCCACTCGTAGGAAACAGAACGCAGCATGTTCTATTTTACCGCAGATATCCACAACATAGAGGCCATTGTGCTTCATGGTCACGGATATACCCACAGCCCATACGTTACTACATTGTGTACGGGCAGTGGGTACCCGCGTCATCGCTAAGTGTCGCCAGCTAAATACAATATCAAATGGAGGAAATTATGACAAGACAGTGGGGAGACATGTAGCTGGGGGTGTGCTGCTGATTGACAGACTATACAGGGGCCAGCAGTGTGGTGCTCACCTATTACCCCCAGGGCTGATAATGGTGGCTGTGTGACAGGACAGCAGGGAGACATGTAGCTGGGAGTGTGCTGCTCAGTGACAGACTATACATGGACCAGCAGTGCAGTGCCCACCTATTACCCTCAGGGCTGATAATGGCGGCTGTGTGACAGGACAGCAGGGAGACATGTAGCTGGGGGTGTGCTGCTCAGTGACAGACTATACAGGGACCAGCAGTGCGGTGCCCACCTTTTACCTTTAGGGCTGATAATGGTGGCTGTGTGAAATAAATCCTGCTATTTGTATAGTGATAGCTAGATAGCTAGAGTAGATTATAGACATACATTATATCCAGATGATAGATTTTAGATTATTTATATCTGTGTAGATTCTATCATCTATATTAATTATATAATAGATCTATGGATTATCTATCAATCAATCAATAGATCTATTATATAATCAACATACATTATAGAATCTACATATATACATAATACAGCTATATGTGTTTGTGTATGTATGTAGATATATAAATATATATATATATATATATATATCTCATCTAAAATCTATCTTTAATCTATATGCACAAAATCTATAATTCAGATATAATCTATATCTATAATCTACATAATTAATACATAAATAGATTCATTCATTCATACTCATTCATTCATACATACATACATACACACTGTATGCAAATGAGCCAGGTGTCTGGCAGGCTGATGTCACTGCATTGTGATGTCATCAATTTAGAAGTATAAATACCGGACTTGGATCTCTTCAATGCTGAGATTACAGAGGCAGTGGCACCAATCTAGCATTGCGTCCCATTCACAATGTTTCCCCCATAGCATCCTTATTTCAGAACATTCAGTGTTGAAATATTACAATCTCCTCTGAGCATCCTCAGTCCTCCGAGAACAAGACCTTCACACATATGGTGCGTCCGCTACCTTTAGATGGCGCTTTCCCTCCTACCTTTATATCTCAAGTTACTTCCCAAGATACTTTAGGCTGTATTCACACGGGGCGGTTGGGGTTCAGTAAAAAACAACATTGACCAAACTGCCCACGTTTCTGCTACGGCTTTGATGCAATTGTGGTGAAAACTGAAACCGCATCAAAACCGCAGCAACAACATAAGCAGTTTTCCCGCTGTGGTTTTGTACATTGTTTCCACCATAAATCCCTGCCAGCGGCCATATTTACCTATACAGTGGTACCCCGAGTTACAAGTGCCTTGGCTGGAGTTTCCGAGCAAAAATTCGGGATACGAGCCTGCTTGCAAGTCAAAAAACTCACAAGCTAAGGCTCGGGGGGGGGGGGGGGGAGTTACTGGGGCTGAGCGCTGCCTGTGATTCACTGAGCACTGTGACCAATCATAGGAATCGCTCAGCTGTTGTTCAATGAACGGCTGAGCGCTGCCTGTGATTGGCTCCGCTCTGTGACCAATCACAGGCAGCGCTCGGCTGTCATTCAATTAATGGCTGAGCACTGCCTGTGATTGGCTGAGCACTCAGCCGATCAGACGCAGCCCTTTCAGCAGCGGGGATTTTAAGCTGAAAAGCTTCCCAGCAGTGCGGGGAGAAGACAGGCCAGTATATATTTTACTTTTTACTACAGCTAGGGATGATTTTCAGGGAAGGGCTTAGATTTAAAGCCCTTCCCCTAAAATTACTGCAGGTGTGACGGCAGGGCATTGCAGTGGACCCCGGATCCCCACAAGCTGGGAGCACCTCACACGGAGAGTATGTGTGTAATACGCACCAAGACGGTGCATGCCGCTGTCTGTTTTGCGCTCACATTCTGTACGCTGTCCCCGGGAGGCACAAATAGAGCTATGTAGCGGTTGTTACCGTGTCTTACATACCTGCTCAGTTACATGTTAACCCCTTAGTGACCAAGCCTGTTTACGCCTTAATGACCAGGCCAAATTTTGCAAATCTGACACGTGTCACTTTAGCATGGAAAAAGACCAGAAAGGTTTTTCATATCCAAGTGATTCTGACATAGTTTTTTCGCCACATGTTGTACTTCATTTAGGTGGAAAAAAAAGACCGATAGAATTTGTGTTTATTAAAAGCGCCAAAATTGGGAAAATTTTGAAAAAAATCGTCATTTTTTCACATTTCCAACTGCAATATCTCAAATATGTGCAAACATAATATAGAAATTTTTGCTAAGATTTATATTTCCATCCGTTTACTTTATTTTGGGCGCACATTGGAAAAACTTTCGTTTTTTTTTTAACCATTTAGGAGACGTACAAATGTAACATTACTTTTCAGCATTTTGAGGAACACTTTGTTTTCCTACACCAATCCAAAATTGGAAAGGCTCATAGGAGTCAAAATAATAGATACCCCCACAAGTGACCCCATTTTAAAAACTACACCCCTTAACGTATTCACTGAGGGGTGTCATGAGTATTTTAACCCCACAGTTTTTTTTCAGGAGTCAATGCAATTTAGAAGAGAAAAACAAAAATTTCATATTTTTGCAAATATGTCATTTTAAAGACAGGACTTTTTTCTATAGTACACGTGAAAATTAGGATTTGCACCCCAGAATGGATACCCCTGTTTGTCCCGTGCTCAGAAACATACCCATTGTGGCCCTAATCTTACGTTTGGATGCACAATGGGGCCCAAAATGAAAGGAGCAATCGGTGGCTTTCGGAACAGAAATTTTGTTTGAAGGAGATTTAATCCCCATTGCCCACTTGTAGAGCCATTGAGTGACCAAAACGATGGAGAACCCCCACAAGTGACCCCATTTTGAAAAGTAGACCCCCTAACGAATTTATCTAGGGGTATGATGACTTTTTTGACTTCACAGTTTTTGAATGAATCTAAGCCAAGCCGAAGGAAAAAATTACGATTTTCATTTTTTTGGCAATTGTGTCAATTAAAAAACAGGTTTTTTTGGAAAGTGTACATAGGAATTAAGACTTTCGCCCCAAAATGGATACCCCCATTTGTCCTGTGTTCAGAAACATACCCATTGTGGCCCTAATCTACTTACAGGACACATGGCTAGGCCTATAATGGAGGGAATGCCCGCTGGATTTCAGGGCAGAACTGAATAAATTCCAGGCCCCATTGCCCACTTATACGGAAAAAAATTTGACTTCCTAAAAATAATCCCCCCCCCCCCCCCGCCATCCCCATTTTTTGGTATTCCCTAAATATTAGATAAAGGTAATAATATAAACTGCGTTTTATGTCCGAAGACAGGGGTAATTACGGAGGCTGGTTGGGCTGGGCACATGGGGCAAGAAAACCGGGTATCCCCCCCCCCCTCATGTATTTTGGGGGGTATTTTGTCTCACAGAGAAGGCGCTCAACAAGCTGCTCCTGGAACTGCAGGAAGGCGAGCGTTCCCGGGGCTTCTTGTAAATTACGGATTACTGGTAGCGGTCTGCATAACGCCGTGCTCACGTAGCCGTAGGCGGAATCCGCTTGCCGAGGCCTGCAGCGGATCCCAGCTGTGAGCCCGGCTGTGACCCTGCGTACGGTTGCGTAATGTTCTGCGCATAACTGCCTACTCACACAGGCGTTTTTTTGTTTGCATTTCCCGCGCCGTCGCTTAGAGATGACCCGGGTACCCGCAGCCCATACACAATGTGTTTGCATATGGGGTGCGAGTATATCCGTGATCATAGAGCACAAAGGGCTCTAGGTCGCAGATATTCGTGGTAAAATATAGCATGCTGTGTTCTGTTTCTGCGAGTGGATTACGTAATTCCGACCCGCTAATTGGGGGGAATTGTGTAATCCAATGAATGCGATTGATCCGTGGATTACCGCTGATCAAGCGCATGCAGAACCTGTAATTCCTCTCCGGTCATGTGTGACCGGCCTAATGTTAGTTCGCTACTTTATCATGTGACCGGGGACCGCTCAGCGAGGCCGCCGGTCACTGCTCCAAGCACTCAGCAACCATTGGTCACTGGGAGCAAGGAGATTTAAAATTTCCTGGGCTACCCGGCTCCTGCGAACGTGTCCGGCATTTTGCCGGCGGGCGCATGCGCAGCAGCCAGAAGGGTCCATGGAGGATAATCGCATCTGGATTCAAATGCGGAAGCCTCCGAGAAGATGTTTCATCTCCCCCCACCGATTGCATCGGTGAGGGGAAATGAAACTGCCACTTTTTAAAGAACTTTTACGTGATCGCCATTATGCATTGGATAACGGCGATCACGTGACCAGTAACCGCATACCGCGGCTCCCCGTGACATCTCCAGGCTCTTGGCTACCAGCAGCAGGGAGATTTTATATTTCTTGGGCAATCTTTCACTTTTGCGCATGCGTCCGCCATCATGCTGACGGGCGCATGCGCAGAAGCTGGGGTAAGATCCGCGGATCAACATTCCACCAGGGAACAAATCCGGGACCTTGGGTACGTAATTTCATCCCCCCTTACGAATACGATCCATAAGGGGAGATGAAACTTTAACTTTTTAAACTTTTTTTTACTTTTTAACTTTATATGATCCTCGTTATCCGATGCATAACGGTGATCATATGACTGGAAGCCGCATACAGCGGTCCCCAGTCATATCTTCCTGCACTCGGCTATCTGTGACAGCCGGGTGCAGGGAGATTTTGAATTTGCCGGGCTCGCCGGCTTCAGCGCATGCGCGCCGCATCGGCACATCGCAGAAGCCAGCGGGGGGTCCCGACACCGGCCGGAGGACATCGGCAGACCTGAGGTGAGTATTTTCACCTCCCCTCATGGATCCGATCCATCAGAGCAGCTGAATCTTTAACTTTTATTGCACTTTTGTTTACTTTTTTGCGATCGGCGCTATCCATTGCATAGCGCCGATCGCAATGCCGGGGGGGCTACGAACAGCCCGGGATGACAGCTCCATGCTGTCAGCTACCTGCGGACACCGACAGCATGGAGCTGTCACGTCCACAGCCCGAGGGGCATTATTCTCTGCAGGAAGCATGTTTTTACGTCCTCAGAGAATAAAGCCCACTTCGGGAGGACGTAAAAACACTATGGGCTGGTCGTTAAGGTACACTTGTTTTACAGCCCCAAAATACCAGAATGTCTGCATAATAGTCTCAGCATTGTGATGCCTTTTAAGGCTCACTCACACGAGCGTCCAGGAAATCGCTGGGTGTATAAGGGGGCGTCCTGCTGATTGGTGGTCTCACTGCTCAGAGCCCACCGATCTAGAGAACAGGACTCCGATGTCCCCCTCTGCCCGGCACTTCAGGGGTCGCCCCTCCCCCGCAGGGACACCATTGTGGCTGGCCACGAATCAGCTTCAGTGTGGCTGATGGACGGGCGGTGCGGCTACCTCGGCAGCCCCATGTAAAATGACAGGTGTGTCAGCGCACAGCGTGATCCAGCCAGTTACCTCCTCACACAGGATTACCAGTGTGACCGCCATACCGCCAGATACAGCATATCTCACACATGCCGTCCTGCGCGGTCTTCCTAGTTTCCCGCTGTCACCCGGCGGCATGGTGTATAAATGCCACAATAATTGTGCCCAGAGGTTTATATGCCACCATGGGAAACAGGGCTGCAGTGCAGATAATACACCACAACATGCCGGGTCCTGTAGAGGCCGTGAGAACTGCTAGCAGTACAACACAGAGGGGGATTACATCTAACGCCATATCATACACACTACACAGGAGGGCGCCCCCTGGGGGAAAAGCCACAACTGCATCACAGCGCTAACCATGAGGGAGTACTAGCGCCCCTCACATGAGCCGGCCGCGTCCCCCCTGTCAGCGCTGAGCTGCCGCTACAGGACGCTGCCAGCCTGACGGGCCTCCACGGATGAAGTTACCTCACGAGCCGCATCCTCCCGCCGCGCGGTCGGCCTCTGCTGACTGGATGCGCGCGGGCCGCCCTCTGAAAGCCGCCTGCTGTGTCTCTCCCTCTCCCTCTCTCCCCCCCCCCCCCCCCGAATCTATAAAACCTATGTCCCGCCCACCACTTCCGGTTGGAACCCTGATAAAGTCCAGGAATGTTCTGGAAGGAGGACGGTGGGTTTCCCGCTCCATGAGTCCCACGTGGTCGGCTCCTTTCCCACGCAGTAAGGCCTCCTTCCCACGAACGGATTTCCGCCGCGTAATTCGCGGCGAAAATCCGCTGCGTTGCCCGCAGCTATTAGGTTCTATTGAACCTAATAGCACAATGCTCACGATGCGTAATTCCACCGCGGAATTACGCACCGCGATTTCTCCCGTCCTCACCCGCAGCATGCTCTATTTTCTGCGGGTGAGGACGGGCTGTACGCACTGACGGCTTCCATTGCAGTCAATGGAAGCCGTCCATTCACGCTATCTCCCGCTGTAACCAGCGGGAGATAGCGTGAAAAAACGCTTTCCCGCCCACCGCCGAGCGTCATATGACGCCAAATGACGCGGTCCGGCCGCGTCACGTGACACGGCGGGCCGTGCACGTGACACGGCTGGTGACGCGAGGGCGGTGGGCGGTGACGGGCGGTGACGCGCGGCGGTGGGCGGGGAAGCGATTTCACGCTATCTCCCGCAGGTAAGTATAGGGGCTCTGGGGGGCGCCGTGACGGGCTTCACAGCGGAATATTACGCTGCGGAGCCCGTCACGCTCGTGGGAAGGAGGCCTAAGCGCTCTGCACTGAGGGGGGAAGCGTGAAAGGCGGCTGCTAGCTGAGGTGCCGGACAAGAGGCTTCACGGACTATGAGTGGGCTCCGTGCTCGGCTTATTAGAGTGAAACCTATAGGAAATGGATGTGTTTGCCATAGACTGCTTTATCATGTGCAGCAGTGTATGAGGAGACGGCCTGGTGTCAGTACAACTGCTTGTGGGGCATTATGTGTCTAGGAAGTTGGGGGGGAAACGGCCATCTTGGAGGTAATCGGTGAGCCCATCACATTACTGACCAATACAAGCAGATGTGTGGTATGGCCCAGACAACTACAGTTTATGGTCAGCTGATAAGGGCTATGTGATATTATTCAACTAAACCACCGAAACAGAAATACGGAGGTTGTGCGGTGCATAGCTCTACAGCTGCGTCCCCGGGGGTTGTGGGCGCGTGGCCCCGGCGGCTGCGTCCCCGGGGGTTGTGCGGCGCGTGGCCCCGGCGGCTGCGTCCCCGGGGGTTGTGCGGCGCGTGGCCCCGGCGGCTGCGTCCCCGGGGGTTGTGCGGCGTGTGGCCCCGGCGGCTGCGTCCCCGGGGGTTGTGCGGCGCGTGGCCCCGGCGGCTGCGTCCCCGGGGGTTGTGCGGCGCGTGGCCCCGGCGGCTGCGTCCCCGGGGGTTGTGCGGCGCGTGGCCCCGGGGGTTGGGGTTTTGCTCTGTGCGGCTTGTGGTCGCTGCTCCTTGCTGCTCACCCTTCACCCCCATTGACCCCAATGATATGGTTGGATGACGACACAAGATTTCTGCTGGCCCGGCTACAGTCTGCTGTCACCCTTCGGGGCCTGAAGGAACAAAAACGGCTGAACCACTTCACTGCCCGCCTGATGCATACTGTTCACAGTACTCATCCTAAAGCCAGAGTTGCACAACCATATTTGTGCACACAACATGCTGAAAATAGAACCCATCGGTTTTTTTTGTTTTTTTTTCCCCCCTCCATCCTCTCCCCAGTGGGTTCGTTCACACGCACGTATTTGGCGCTCGTGCACAATGCGGTTGTGCAATAAAAATGTGCAGCCTTTTCTATCTCCCCGTGCATTTGTGCATAGAGAGAACATTTGGAACTCATGAAGCTATCAGCCATTTAAATGGCTGAGGGCATTGGTGCGTGTTTTTTTATTTTTTTTTGCGCATGCAAATGCACACATATTGCGTACTTTACAGTGCATTTTGCATGGGCAAATCCCACTTCGCAAATACGCTTACACTACGCTCTGATCGGACTTGGCAGCACTGGTTACTCTGCAGGTGTGATGTCTTAGACTAATGCAGTGTGCAGCAGGCGGTCCGAGAAGCTGGGCGGCCATCTTTATGTCTCCAGGTCTGCTATAGGGGTTTTCTCACTAGTCAGTATATCCCTTCTCCACAGGACCCCCAGTGAACAGCGCACTCTGAACGCACTGTGACTGGAGTAGCGGTGCGCATGCTTAAGCACCATTTCACTCCCTTCTATAAGATGAATGGAGGTTGCTGAGCGCAAAAAAGCGATAGTCACGCATGTACACCACTGCTCCATTCCACGAGGCATTCAGGGGGGATGCTGCTCTCTAGACCGCTGGGGGTCTCAGCCGTTGGATCCTCAGTGATTAGACATCTGCAATACTGTGGGGTTTTCCAGAACTGAATTATTAAGCCAAGGATACAGACCTCATTTCTCCCCCAGATTTTTGATTTCAATAAATCATAACTAATTTTCTGCTGCCGTTGTATGAGGGCTTGTTTTGTTTTGTGGGAGTTGTATTTTTAATGGCACTATTCAAGCCCTATAGAGGTATAAAAAGTCCATGTGCACTAATTATGTCCCATGTGAAAGGTTGCTTAATAGCAAGTAGAGCCAGGCTTCCACTAAATATAGCAACTACAGAGCCACACACTCCCACCCCAAACCGCCACTACAGAGCCTTTACTTTTTGCAGTAATAAGTTTTTTTTTCTTTTAGTCCTTTTAAGGGGATTTGAACTTGTGATTGTTTGATCACTCTTACAGTATAATGCAATACCATAGTATTGCATTATGCCACATTTTGACAGGCTTTGTGGATCTTTATTTGCAATTTCGTGGTACTGGTGTATTATGTCGCCACCGGAAGCCAGGGATTTGACAGTAGGAACACCCCTGTCACACCCCTAGCTCCCGATTGGCTCAATGCTTTAAGGTGCTAGGAGCGCGTGGAAGTATTTTTGCCTGCACTGCCCGGTTATGGTAAGGGGTTAGTTTTCCCCTTAGGCTTAGCTTATTTGCTGTAAATGCTGCCATGTTACAGCATTTACAGCGAATAAGCGAAGCCAAACAGAAAAACTAACCCCTAACCAGGCAGGGCAGGCAAAAGTACTTCCCCATGCTGCAGCTATCAGTCAGTGCTCGTTGTGGGCCGGTCTGCCGCCGGCGGTGTGCTCTGTGGCGCCCCGCTAATTCACAGTTGTGGTCTGCTGTCCCTCAACCAGCGCCACTCCCGCTTTGGCCACTGTCTCCTCGTGCTGTGTGTAACGGCACTTGGGGTATTTCAGAGGCCGGCAGTCACAGCTTCTGCACTGTCCTCTGGCGCCTCTGGCAGCTGTGCAGCTTGACGCAGTCCTCTCTGTCGCTTCCCAGGCTCGGCGCTGTCCTCTGCCGCCGCTGCTCCCAGTCACACCGCAGTCCTCTGTCCCCAGCCAATCAGAAGTTGACAGGTGTATTATGTCACCACCCCTTACTACCGGTGACGACATAATACATCAATACCATTTAGTGGAAACCTTGTGGCTCTGTAGTTGCTGTTTAGTAGGGGGTGGACCTTGTAGCTCTGTATTTGTTGTATAGGGAGAGACCTCGGGGCTCTGTAGTTTGGGGGGCGGGGGGACCTTGGGGCTCTGTAGTTATATTTAGTGGAAACCTTCTTGTTGTATATGCTATTATGGGGGAAGGGTGGGGAACCTTGGGGCTCTGTAATTGCAGCATGTGACTGCAGCATGTAAAGGGCTGTCGCCATGGCCCCCCCCCCCCCAGAAGGTACCCATTTGAGGAGGAAGTTTGCGCAAGCTGGGAAGAGATACCCAAGGTGGACGTCCCAGTGGCCAAAGTAGCTAGGAGGACGAGCCTGCCCTTTGAGGACGCTGCACAATTAAAAGATCCCATGGATCGCAAAGTCGAAGGCCTTCTAAAAAAATCATGGGAGGCAGCAGCAAGCATACTTAGGCCAGGGATCGCAGCCACCTGCGTGGCGCGCACCCTGGGGGTATGGCTCGAACAGCTGGAGCTACACTTAAACAATAAAACGCCAAGGGAACAGATCCTAAATTCCCTACCTATCCTGCGCATGGCAACAAATTTACTAGTGGATACCGCGGCCGAAACGGTTAAACTCTCAGCAAAAGCTGCAGCCCGATCTAACTCAGCCAGAAGAGTACTATGGCTGAAATCATGGTCAGGCGACTTGGCCTCAAAAAATAAACTATGCGCCCTCCCGTTCTATGGACAAAATCCTGGAGAAGGCGGCCGACAAAAAGAAGGGATTCCCGGAAGAAAAGCCGCAGAGAGGGAAGACCTTCTTCCGAACCCCAGGGCAACAGCCCGAGGCCTACCGAGGCAAGGGCAAGACAGGCCGCTGGAGTTACCCCAAGGGGGGCAGAGGGAGAAATATCCTCTTTAATCCCCACCAGGGGGAGCCCAAGCAGAGACCCTGATGCCAGCTCCGTAGGGGCAAGGCTGGAGAACTTTGTGGACCAATGGGCCGCAATTTGCGAAGGCCCATGGATCCCAAAGATCCTACAGCAGGGATACCGGATAGAACTGGTGTCCCTCCCCAGAAGGAAATTCATCATCACAGGAGGCTCAGGGCGACAGTTACACTTCCTAAGGCAAAGCGTTCGGGACCTGCAACATCTAAACGCAATATCCCCCGTACCGCAAAACGAGGAAACTCAGGGCCATTATTCCAGGCTCTTCCTAGTAAGAAAACCCTGCGGGAAACACCGCATGATAGTGAATCTGAAGCCTTTGAACACCTGTGTCAAGTACAAGAAATTCAAAATGAAGTCCATCTCTTCAACAATAAAGTTGATTCCCAGAGGGGCCTACATGGCGTCCATCGATCTGAAGGACGCTTATTTCCATGTACCGATCCACGAGGGGTCCCAAAGATACCTAAGGTTCGCAGTGGATATGGGCAAAGGAATAGAGCACCACCAATTCAGATGCCTGCCTTTCGGGATCTCCTCAGCACCCAGAATTTTTACCAAAATTATGGCAGAAGTAGCTGCCTACCTGAGAAAAAAGTCGATCCTAATAATACCCTACCTGGACGATATTTTAATAATAGCAGAGTCCAGGAAACTACTAACAAAGCACCTAGAGATAGTGCTAGAACTCCTCCAGTCTCTAGGATGGATCATAAACTGGGAAAAATCCAGCTTAGACCCCGACAGGAAGAAGACGTTTCTGGGCATAACGCTCAACTCAGAATCACAATGCTCCTGCCTGCCTGAGGAAAAAATACAAAAAATCCAAAGGCTGGTCAGATCCTTCCTACAGAAACTATCATGCACAATTCGGGAAGCCATGTCTCTCCTGGGAAGCCTAACATCATGCATTCCCAGAGTAGCATGAGCCCAGGCTCACACCAGAGCTCTACAGGCCTCCGTCCTATCCGCATGGGACAAAAAGCAGTCCTCGCTACGGACAAAAATGTATATCCCAAACACAGTGAAAACATCCCTGCGTTGGTGGACATTCCCAGCGAACCTGCAGGAAGGGGTTCATTGGCTACAAAACCCAGCCACGCACATCACAACGGATGCAAGCGCCTGGGGATGGGGAGCGCATGTGATGAAACCAGTTCTTTCAGGGCCCGTGGTCCCAAAGGATAAAGGAACAATCCTCCAATTACAGAGAGCTACAGGCCGTATGGCGGGTCCTACAGCAGTTAGGAAACTCCCTACGGAACCAGCATATAAAGATACTGTCGGACAATACCACCACGGTCGCCCATATTCGGCACCAGGGGGGCACAAGGTCTCCTGCCCTGCAAAACATTTAGCAGAAAATCTTCCACTGGGCAGAGGGCCGGATCCTTTTGATCACGGCAACCCACTTAAAAGGGATGCTAAACCAAAAAATCCTGACCAACCGGTGGGGGTCCCCACAATTGGACCTATTTGCAACCAGGGAGAACGCCAAAGTAGGCAAATTCTTCTCCCTCCGGCCAGGAGATCGTCTTACAGCAATAGACGCCCTAGGCCAGGACTGGGGAAAGGGGCTAGCGTACGCATTTCCTCCAATACCGCTGATCCCCAGGATCTTACAACATTTCAGAACCCAGGTATGCACGCTAATCCTGGTGACCCCCTTCTGGCCCAAGAGAAGTTGGTTCGGTCTTCTGACAACATTGAGTGTCCAGGACCCAGTCACCTTTCCAACCTGGACAGATCTGCTATCACAGGGGCCACTGAACCACTCGGGCTTAGACAGACTCCACTTAACAGCATGGCTCTTGAGGAATCCTCACTAAGGGGGAAGGGATTCTCACAAAGAGTGGTAGAAACGTTAATGTCCAGCAGAAAAAAGATGACCCACCTTATCTACCAGAAGGTTTGGAGAAGGTTCTCCTCATGGAGACAGGGAAGGGATTCTGGCGATTCTATCCCGAGCATCCCTTTGATCTTAGAATTCTTGCAGGAGGGCCTACAGATAGGCCTCTCTCCAAGTACCCTGAAGGTCCAGGTCACAGCCCTTAGCGCCATATGCGACACAAAGTTCGCGGACAATAGATGGGTCAACAGGTTCTTGACAGCAGCAGCTAGATTACGACCTAGACCCATAAAACTTGTTCCAGACTGGAACCTTAATTGGGTTCTAAGGGCCATGTCAGCGGAATCATTCGAGCCGATCGAAGCACTACCAATAAAAATGCTTACAATCAAGACCGTTTTTCTAGTAGCCATCACGTCTGCAAGGAGGGTTAGCGAGCTTCAGGCTCTGTCTATTCGCCACCCATTTCTAAAAATCTCGGATTCCAAATTAATATTTAAACGGACCCTGCCTTCATGCCAAAGGTGGTATCACATTTTCATAGGTCCCAGGACGTAATAATTCCCTCATTTTTTTAGCAAACCAAAAAACGAGGAAGAAAAAAATCCTAAGCTGCCTGGATGTCAGGAGAGCAGTCCTAGGCTACTTAGATGCGACAAGCCACTGGGGGCGGGACGACAACCTGTTCATCCAGTTCAGTGGCCCAAATAAAGGGAACAAAGCAGCAAAAAACTCCATAGCCAGGTGGATCCGCCTGGCCATCATAGAGTCCTATAAGGCCCTCGGGAAGGAGATCCTCTTAGCTCTTAAAACCCATTCTACAAGGGCAGTAGCATCCTCATGGGCCGAACATAGCTCAGCCTCGGTCGAGCAAATTTGCAAGGCCGCAGTCTGGAAAAAACCCCACGCGTTCACTAAACATTATAGGGTAAAAGTGCAGCAGGACGAGGACATGGCCTTCGGCCGCAAAGTCCTCTCGGCAGCAATCCCACCCTAATAAACTTTAGTTGGTACGTCTCAATTGGTGCTGTCGTGGAGACGACTGGGGGAAAAAATGGATTATACCTACCTGATAATCAGGTTTCCAGGAGTCTCCACGACAGCACCCGTACCTTTCCCCCCCTAAATGGATAGAAACTATAGAATATGATATATTATATTATATACTTATTTGTTTTTTATAATTTTATAATCAACAAAAAAACCCCGGTTAAGGGAAGAAATTTAAGTTGAGCTCCTACCCCGGCAATTCGTTAGAATCCACTTAGGAAAGTGGGGAAGGGGGGGAGCTTTTGACCTCTGTGTGTTCCTGTCCTATCAGGAGGAGGCAATCTCAATTGGTGCTGTGGTGGAGACTCCTGGAAACCTGATTATCAGGTAAGTATAATCCATTTTTTTTCTTTCCCCAATTGTTTTTTCCTCCCCCCCCCCCCGTTTAAAAAATCATAACTTCCCTTATTTATCCATCAACGTCACTGTATGAGGGCTTGTTTCTTGCGAAATGAGTTATATTTTTCAATGGTGCTATTTAAAGTACCATATAATTTGCTGAAAAACTTTTACAAAAATCTAAGTGGAGTAAAATGAAAGAAAAATGACATTCCACCATCCTTCAGTGCGTTTTGTTTCTACGGCACACAAACTGCAACAAAAATGACCTGATAACTTTATTCCATGGGTCAGTACGATTACTATGATACCAAATGTGTAAACTTTTTTTACTATAGCACTTGTATTTTTTTCAAAGACATTTAATTTTTTAAAATTATTTGCTGCTGTATCTTCTGCGCGCAATAACTTTTTTTTATTTTTCCATCGACGTACTTGAGCCAGGGCTCGTCTTTTGCGGGACGTCCTGTAGTTAACGTTGGTACCATTTTGGAATACATACGACTTTTTGATCGCTTTTTATTGGATTTTTTTCTGGGAGACAGGGTGACTGAAAAAGGACATTTCTGGCGTTTATTTATTTTTTTTCGGATTATGTTCACCATGGGGGGTAAATAATGCACTATTTTGATAGATCAGACATTTACGGACGCGGCAATACCAAATATGTATTTTTCTTTTATGATTTAGATTTTTTTATTATAGATATGGCAAAAGGAGAGTGATTTATCTTGTATTACTTTTTTTCCCTAATCTCCCTACAAATTTTCACAAAAGTTATGCAATACATTATATATACCCAAAAATGATGCCATCAAAAAGTACAACTTCTCCAGCAAAAAACAAGCCCTCACATGGCCGTGTCAATGGAAAAATGAAAAAGTTATGGCTCTTGGAACGCGAGTGCAAAATTAGTTGAAATTAAATGATTGTCCAATTTAAAAAACCTGCCCTGATGGGCACGACAGGGGGGTAGGAAACCCGCCACTCAAGGGGTTAATGTTTTCCACCTATCATAAATAGAGAGTGGGTCACGGCTTATCTTGGCCGACAGCAAGTGTGTGTAAAGTGCTGATATTAGTCCTCCAGGTCCCTGTAATTTAAGAATACCTACTGTTGGGTATTTGGAGATTTTGGTAGAATTCGGTGGAAACTCTGCATTCAAAGCATGTCTCAACTGAAAGTACCTGAAAAGTTGAAGTCTAGGTACTTTTAGATTCTCTCGTAATTGTATATAGGACAGCAGTGTATTATCCTCGTATATATCTCCTAGAGTATGTATCCCTAGTAGAGATGAGCGAACGTGTCCGTTACGGACACATCCGCACCCGGACACCGGCTTTAGCGAACACTGCAGTGTTCGCGCGTAAGTGTCCGGGTGCCGCCGGGGGGCGGGGAGATGCGCGGCGGCGCGGGCGGCAGTAGCGGGGAACAGGGGGGAGCCCTCTCTCTCTCCCTCTCCCCCCCACTCCCCGCCGCACCCCCCCGCGCTGCCACGGCGGCCCCCGAACTTTTTCGCCCGAACACCGAGGTGTTCGCAAAGTTCGGTGTTCGGGCGAAAAAGGGGCGGGGCCGAACGTGTTCGCTCATCATTAATCCCTAGTTTAACCCAGTATCCAACATCCTGCATCATCTTTTTTTTTTTTTAAACTCGTTTTATTGAAAACATTGTATTTTGTACATCAACTGAATAAAAAACTTTGGTTACATCATTAGCTCATTACATTCCTAACAAGTGTTTTAGTACATTCTATTGACATATTCCTTTGTTACATTCTCCCTTGGTAATATAGTTTCTTTGTGGTGTCGGCGGAGGGTGTATTCCTTTGTTGGCTTTACTAAGTGTTTCTAGGCGTCACTGTTCTCAGCAAGTTATGGAACTGGTTCTGTGTGTACACCGTACTTGATGACCCACACCATCTTTCCCACACTTTATCGAATTTTTCAGGGCATTTTCTATTTTTATATACCATTTTTTCATATGGCAGAACGGCGTTGATAATGCTCTGCCACTTTGTGAGTGTCGGGGGGCGCCTGTCCATCCAGCGTAAGGCTATTGCCTTCCGGGCGTAAAATAGAACCTTTGTGAGAAATATCTTGTCATGGTACTGCCATTGTTCTTCGTCTAAGATCCCCAACAGGCACACCGCAGGGTCGTGTGGTACTGGTATTCCCAGTATTTGTGTTAGAAACTCTATGATCTCTCTCCAGTATGTCTGAATATCTACGCAATTCCATATTAAATGGTTAAAGTTTGCATTGGGCATTCCACATCGGTGACAGCGGTTGGTGGTTATCCGATTCATTTTATGAAGTCTGCTCGGTGTTAGATAACACTGGTGTAAGATATATAATTGTGTTAGTTTGTTGTTTGCCGCCGGTGATACTGTGGTGTATATGGACATGGCCGTTTCCCAATCCTCACTAGTGAGGGTGGGAATAAGTTCTCTCCATCTCTGCATTACTGTCATTGGTATGTCGGGAATTTTAGCACGCAGTAGATGGGTGTACAACACTGAAATCAGGCCTTTGGGTCCTTGTGTTCGCAGTATACCTATTAATGGATACTGAGAAAATATTTGTCTAGGTCCTGGAAACTGTGCGGTCAGTGCGTGTCGGAGTTGCAAGTATCTAAAAAATCCCGCCCTTGGGATCTGGTACAGCTCTTGCATTTGTTCAAAGGAAACCAGCGTTTGGTCCCTATAAACATGCTCTAGTGTGGTGACTCCTGAGTTTATCCAGAATTGTTTACATGGCAGATTCATCAAGTGTGGTAATGCCCTGTTGTCCCACAGGGGAGTCTCCAAGGGGGTGTTCTCTTGTCTTGTTAGTGATTTGCATATCTGCCACACGTTCACTGCCAGTCTGTGGACAGGCAGCATTTGTTTGGTTATCAATCTTGTTTTTTCCAGGAGGATCCACAACGATGTCTCCTCGAGGAAGTACATGAGATGGTGCTCGGAGTTAGGGAGAGGCGCACTCGACAGCCAATGACGGAGATACCTGACCTGTCCCGCCAAATAATATAGTTTAAAATCTGGTAACGCCATACCTGCAATTTCTTTAGGGCGTTGTAGGGTATCCAGTCGTAGTTTGGCTCTAGAGTTTCCCCATATGAATGACGTTATTAATGAGTTAGTTTTTTTAAAGAATTTCTGTGGTATAGTTGTTTCTGTATGCTCTAGGCAATATAGGTATTTGGGGAGTATTATCATTTTTATGAGGTTTATTCTGCCTGCTACAGATAGTGGTAGGGTGCTCCAGCTTTTCAACTTTTGCTGCAGAGTTGTCAGTAGGGGAGCAATATTTAACTCGAGGCTCTGGGTGTGTTCTCTGGTGATATGTATACCAAGATACTTAAATCTGGGAGTGATTTGTAAGTTACAAAATACATCTCCCGTCAGCCATCCCTCTGATCTTAGGGGCATGAAAGCGGATTTTTGCCAGTTAATGCATAGGCCTGAAAAAATTCCAAACCTGTCTATTAGAGATATGGCCAGTGGTAGGGTGTTTCTAGGATCTGACATATATAATATTATGTCGTCCGCATACAAGCCTATTCTATCCTCTCTGGGTCCGATCTGAACGCCTTTGTATGAGTTATGTTGTCGAATTCTCAGGGCTAGGGGTTCGATTGCAATTGCAAATAAAAGGGGGGAAAGTGGGCATCCCTGTCGTGTCCCCCTGTGTAGTGGGAAGGAAGTGGAGACCAGGCCGTTTACCGTTACCCTAGCGGTCGGGGCTTTATACAGGATAGAAACCCATTTTATAAACGTTTCTCCAAACCCGAATTTACGCAGCACCTCTATCAGGTACTGCCACTCGACGGAGTCGAACGCTTTAGCCGCGTCTAGTGAGGCCAGGGCCCAGTCTGATCTCCATCTCCACCCCACCTGTGTGATTACCTGTGTTCTTCTGATATTGTCCGATGTCGATTTACCCGGGATAAAGCCGGATTGGTCCGGGTGTATAATTTTCCCTATTATTTGGTTTAGTCGGGTCGCTAGTATTTTATTTTCAATCATTTTTATTGTACATTTTCAGTAAACATTAAACAGTGTTACATTATGTTGATCTGCAGTTACCATTCTACTTAAGCGTAGCCACGCTGATTTCTCTTAACTCGTGTATCGCGGTCTTTTCCTGCAGAATACATTTATTTCTTAAAACAGTAAATACAAAAAATAAAAAAAATATAAAAAGAATAAAACCAAAAAAAAAAGGATAAATACAACTTTATGGTGCATTAATGAATAAAGGCATGTATCTGGCTGGGGTGGTGGAAGGTAAGGGTAGATGTTGGGATACGGGGTTAGGGAGGGGATGGAAACCTTGCTTATGACTTTTTTGGATTTCCGAGGGCCCTAAGGGTCCATAGTACCTGTATTCAACCAATTTTCAAAGGGTTTAGACGCCCTCATGGCGATCCACGGTCTCCAGAGATTATAGGACTTTTCGCGGTCTTTATCTTCCTCTGCTCCCTCTATTTCGTATCTCATAAGAGTATTGAGTTTTTCTGTCCATATAACCCTTGTAGGAGGGGCCGTGGAGCGCCATAAACCCGGGACAGACATCCTGACTGCGAGGATGACCAATCTCAGGAGGTCAGCCTTGATCTTTGCCATGGATCCCGGGAGCATTAATAGTAGGGCCATTTTTGCTGTAAAGGACACCGTTGATCTGGCCATGCTATTTCCCATCATCAGTGTACAGTAGGAGTCTGGCTTTTGCTAGTGAGAGGCCTAGGACAGGGGTCAGAAACGCTCTTTTCTCCTTAGGGAGAGCAACTATATACTATAAACTAAGTGAGGAGACTCAAATGGCCACGCACGCTCCTCTGGGCATAACTGCCTACTCACACAGGCAGTTTTTTGTTCATATTTTCCGTGCCGTCGCTTAGAGATGACCCGGGTACCCGCAGCCCGTACACAATGTGTTTGCATATGGGCTGCGGGTATATCCGTGGTCATAGAGCACAATGGGCTCTAGGTCGCGGATATCCGCGGTAAAATATAGCATGCCGTGTTCTGTTTCTGCGAGTGGATTACGTAATTCCGACCCGCTAATTGAGGGGAATTGTGTAATCCAATACATGCGATTGATCCGTGGATTACCGTTGATCAAGCGCATGCAGAACCCGTAATTCCTCTCCGGTCATGTGTGACCGGCCTAATGTTAGTTCGCTACTTTATCATGTGACCGGGGACCGCTCAACGAGGCCCCCGGTCACTGCTCCAAGCACTCAGCAACCATTGGTCACTGGGAGCAAGGAGATTTAAAATTTCCTGGGCTCCCCGGCTCCTGCGAATGTGTCCGCATTTTGCCGGCGGGCGCATACCCAGGAGCTGGCAGGATCCATGGAGGATAATCGCATCTGGATTCAAATGCGGAAGCCTCCGAGAAGATGTTTCATCTCCTCTCACCGATCGCATCGGTGAGGGGAGATGAAACTGCCACTTTTTAAAGAACTTTTACGTGATCGCCATTATGCATTGGATAATGGCGATCACGTGACCAGTAACCGCATACCGCGGCTCCCCGTGACATCTCCAGGCTCTTGGCGACCTTTGGTAGCCAGCAGCAGGGAGATGTTACATTTCTTGGGCAATCTTTCACTTTTGCGCATGCGTCCACCATCATGCTGACGGGCGCATGCGCAGAAGCTGGGGTAAGGTCCACGGATCAACATCCCACCAGGGAACAAATCCGGGACCTTGGGTACGTAATTTCATCCCCCTTTCGGATACGATCCGTAAGGGGAGATGAAACTTTAACTTTTTAAACTCGCACGTACATACATAC